>NC_064282.1:25452329-25674642 GCF_019186545.1 Solanum stenotomum
TTTAAAAATTGCGTAAAAATACTATAAATCATGATAATTGACAACATAAAATATGTTTTGAAAAAAATACAAAAAATTCCACTGATTCTTGAAGTGAATCTATCGTAAAAATACTATAAATCATGATAATTGACAACATAAAATATTTCAAAAATGTTGCATGTGGGTAGTCTTATTATGCCTTAAATAACGTCAAAGAAAGTACAGGTTTGTGATAAAAAAACTTATTCCTTTATCCACGCGAACAATTGCTTCAAAAACTCGATTATTAGCCCCAAAACATACCATTTATATTATTGAGCCCGTACATAGCACGATATGTATATATATATATATATATATATATATATCTCAAATGGAAAAGTCTCAATCAAGGAAGTAACATATATCATTTACAAATGACTTAAAAAGCATTAAAAATTACAATAATTACCAATTTAAAATATTTAAAAGCTATATAATAACATAGGTTGACTCTCAGAATTCTATTTGGCTCACATATATTGGGACAGAAAAAATAACACATATTATTTTAATATAACCAAAAAAGTATTATAAATAATAATAATTAACAACTTATTTAGATATTTTAAAAGGGTTAATTTTGTAATTTTATCCATATCACATAAATTAGGACAAAGTGACCAATAATGTACATTATTTCAAAGTTACATAAAAATATTATAAATCACAATAATTAACAACTTCAAACATTTAAAAAAAAAATGAAAATTTGGATGACTCTCCATATTTCATTTGTGTCACATAAATTGAGACAACAAAAATAACATATATTGGATCCATTTTAATTTATTTGTCCTTTTTTATATTTAAAAATTGCGTAAAAATACTATAAATCATGATAATTGACAACATAAAATATGTTTTGAAAAAAAAATACAAAAAATTTCACTGATTCTTAAAGTGAATCTATCGTAAAAATACTATAAATCATGATAATTGACAACATAAAATATTTCAAAAATGTTGTATGTGGATAATCTTATTATGCCTTAAATAGCGTCAAAGAAAGTACATGTTTGTGATAAAAAAACTTATTCCTTTATCCACGCAAACAATCGCTTCAAAAACTCGGTTATTAGCCCAAAATATATCATTTATATTATTGAGCCCCATTATCGTGTATATATATAGTAGATGCCAACCTCTTTTCCCTTCAGAGTATGAATCTTCTTAACAAAAATCCTGCAGGCCTGCACCATAATATATCCACACTTTGTATTTATCAAAATAATACTCCTTCCGTCCACAATTGTTTGTCAGGGTAAGGTCATGCACATCCCTCAAAGAAAATTTAATACAATGTGTAATTTGACTAATATAATCCTACTATATCAAGAATATCAAAAGTTCACATAACATTTCAATTGAACTACACAATCATTAAGGGCAAAATTGGAAAAAAATGACTAATTATTTCTTGATTGTTTAAATTGACAATTAATCTTGGACATCTATTTTTAGTATACCTGCCAAATAATTGTGGACGGAGGGAGTACAACACAATACGTGTCGTATACAACCATCCAAACAAAGCGTAAATCCCAACGGAAAGAATATGAATTAATGATACTGATCTCTCCACGCCTCTGTTTCTTGCTTTTCTGCGAGGATAAGATAATTAAGAAGAAGAAGAACCAAAACGAAAGATTGAGACAAATTAAGCATCAAATTCGATAGAATCCATGGCGATGGGAAGTGTGTTTAACCAAGAAACCAGAACTGGAGCATTTTTCATGGCCACACTGCTCATTTGGGTTTTCTCAGTTTTGTGGGAAATACTAATTAACAAGCGCAAGGAACTGTTCTCAATCGTTCTGGGTTTCATTTTCTACCAATCGGCCAATTGGGTCATCCCCAAATTGCTGCGAAATCGCGATCCCCTCTTTGTCAACACCTGTGTATCTCTTCTCCATTCATCCACTACATCTGCTTCAGTGCTCTTCATTTTGGTCAATCAGTCGATGCTTTCAAATGGGGTAAATGTAAATCAGATGTTTGAACATTCACAGCTTGTTGAACATACATGGCCATGGGCAATTACAGCTTTGTGCTTTTCGTGTGGGTATTTTGCTTATGATCAATTGGATATGCTCCTAAATCGATTGTACAGCGGATGGATTCCTTCGATTCTATTACATCATTTCTTACTCCTTATCTGCTTCACACTTGCCTTGTATCGAAATGTCGCAATCAATTACCTCATTCTTACTCTCATTTGTGAGCTGCATTCTGTGTTTCTGCATCTGCGTAAAGTACGGAGAATGGCGGGTTTTCGTGATTGCAATGGCAGCATTTTTGTAAAAGTGGAATGGGTTCTTAACTGGGCGACTTTTGTTCTAGCAAGAGTTGTGTCTCATATTCTCATTACTGTTAAGCTGATAAGAGATGCTTCAAAGTTTGATAAAGGTGGTGTGGAGCTCCCTCTTGCCCTTTTCGGTATGGCTGGGATGAATTTGCTTAATACTTTCTTAGGAATCGATCTCTTTAAAGCTTACAGGAGAGAGATGAATCCTCAGAGGAGTCGTCAAAATCATCATGATTGATAATTCCAATTGATAGGACATCAAATTGATCAAGAAACCTCTATTGTAGAGTGTATTTTAGGAGTTGTGTTGGGAGCTTTGAACTCAAGTATTATGTCTTTCTTTTACGCGTTTTAGGATAGTGAAAGATAAAGACTTTGTGAGATAGGGTATCGCGAACCTCTCCTATTGAATTGTGAATCTCATATTTGAATGTTAATCTAATTAGTATCTATCGTTCCTTCCTTTCTTTCTTTCAATTTAAGATTATTGGATGTGATTACGACGGTTCAAGCAACTCTTAGCTTGGGTTTTTGTATTCATTCAACTATTGTTCTTGATCTTCCTATCCCTTTTACTTGTTCTCTCCTTATTCTTGAGTGTTTTTGAGGGTTGATGTCTTTATCGTTCAAGTTTCCTGGATTTGGTGCTGTCACCTATGTCCCAGTAGTTCTTATATATTGACATAGTTCAATGATTTTGGCAATGTGAGTTGTAAATGCCAAGCAGATTTGATGCCTGAAATGACATTGTATGTGGAGAATGAATGCTGCAATATTTCAGAGAAATACAATACAGAAAATAAATGAGACAGTGGAATCTGTTTGTAACAGAGGTTTTGTAGTCTTTTAAGGTACATTTTCTGTAGGGATAGTAGCTGATATTCTCCCTCTTTCAATTAGAATATTACAAATTAACAACAAAATCAGGTACTGGTAACAGAAACTACACTCCGATGTGAAAAATAGAGAAAAAAGTGTAAAGGTTCAACATTTTCACAGTAAGAGGAGAAATGCCACGAGTAGAAAGACTGCATGAGAGATTAGACCAAGCTGAAAAAGTATGTTTGCTGAACTATTATCAGGTGTAAAGCTTCCCTCCAGGTTGTTTGTGGTCAAAATTACGACTATCCAGTTGTCGTCAGAACCAATTCCAACACCAGTAAACTTGGTATCATTCAGAGAATTAGAATACTGGGACATTGTATAGTTGGAAAGAACGAGGTCTGGGACAAGGTTGGGAACACAAGCAGGCATTATCACTGCATCTCTGGTGGTTGTGACGTTCAATTTGCACTTGGATAGTAGATTAGGATAGTCAGAGAACTGAGGTTCAGTGCCAGGTACAGTATTGGCGCCTGTTGTGTTTGTGCAGGGTTGATTTTTAAATTGGTCAGCCATTTCATCAGCAAGGCATTTTGCTTTGTCATTCTCGCGCAGAGTTGTCAAATTTAGGGATGTCCTGTAGCTGTTAATACTTCTAAAAAGGTTGTCTTCCTCATCTGCACCAAGGTGACAAATATGAAACTCCAAGTGCAGATATTGAACCATATAAAAGATTAAAAATTAGTCTCCTAAGGGGATATTATGTGGAGAAGACACCTAAAGTGCACTCACAATATAGTCTAGGAAGTGTATTAGATAGTGATAACTGATGTTCATGAAATGTAACAAGGCGTGGTGCCTGCAGTTCAAGTTCTTCCCTTAGTATACATGATACATCCCTCTCCATCCACACCACAAAGAACCCAAGAACAACAACATCATATGCAGTGTAATCCCACAAGTGGGGTCCGGGAGGGTAGAGTGTATGCAAACCTTACCCCAAGGTAGGGAGGTAGAGAAGCTGTTTCCGATACTCACCTCAAGGAAAAACATATCAAAGCTGACTGAAGCAAAGAGATCATGGCAAAATACTATATAAAGCATGACAAAGCATACAGAAAAAAATGAACAGCAACTAGACCACAAAGAACCCAAAACAGAACAACTCGAAGCTGAAAAGAAATTTCTGCTAAAAGCTCTTTCCACATTTCAATTAATATCCATTTCTCAAAGCAACACATTAACACACTCTCTCAGTCCAAGAGAGGTTTTCAGAATTGACTTGCTTGAGATACTGCTGAGTAAAAGTAGACCAGGTCACATGAATTTCTCTGATGGCAGAAGATTTGTAGAAATGATCCACCATGATTTCAACATATGGGTTGATAAAGATGATAAGAAGAACTGCTGATGTATAAGGCCAGTTCATCGCTAAAGATCAAGAACCTACAAATGAGATATTATCCCTTATTTGAATATTGTTCCTTTATAGCGCCCCATTTTACTAACGGAAGTTCTGCCACTTCCAAAATAATGGAGCGGCCTCATCGAGAAGCAATCACTTGCATTGAAGATCAAAACCCATCAAGCACCCAAGGGTGTACCCTAATGGTCAATGAAGTGGATTGACAACCATGAGGTGTCAAAAATGTTAGGTGATTTCTTCCTATTTGTCCTAGTCTTAGCCTTGATGGACAAAGTTACCTGATACTTGTTGTTGATGGGAGGTGATAGATATCTCGTGGAATTAGTCGAGATGCACGAAACCATACCCCGACACCACAGTTATCAAAAGAGAAAGTAAGATTAGCTTTGGATTCAAGTCAGCTAACTTTTCCATGGATCATTTAGCTGAGGTAAAAATATTTTGATTCTTAGGTAAAAAAAGGGTAATTTAACAAACCTCAGAGATCTATCTAATTCATCAGGTATTTGGGAAGCAGATCTAGCGCTATTTGATACTATATAAACTTCAATAACTTAATTTTCCACTTGCTCAAAAGAAGCTCAATCTTTCTATAAACAGTAAATTGGAATACCATAAACTCAACACACAATCAGGATCCAAGAACTCTACTATTACTACTACTAAAGTAAGCAAGCAAGCAAGCAAGATAATAAAGAATAAAGTTGAACTGAACAACGCCAAATCTACAAAATAAAAAATCTTGAAATGGGTCATCGCTATCAAACAACAATACAAACCCAGATCTTCAAAAGAGGTAAAATGAAGAAGCTCAACACCTAATATGCAGAGCCCGATTAGCAATTAGAAATGATAATAAAAATAACAGCTTTGATGCAAAAATGAAGAATTAAAGTATAGTGAAAAATTACGTACCGTCAGATTTGACAAAAGAGAAGAGAAGGGAATTAAGAACAAGAAGAGAAAGTAAGAGATAACGTGGAAGCAACGCCATTGTTGATCCTCTACTTGTGATTGAGTTTTGAGCTTTCTGATTTTATAACAAAATTCAAAGAGGAAAAATCATATATGGGGAATTGTCTACAGCACACACAATTAGAAAGTGGCGCACCACATGATACGACGTCGTTACCATGCTTGCTCTTATTTTTTTAAAACATGTTTTTATTTTTTGGTTTTAATAAATTCGAATCGCGATTCATTCGAGGATGACGTTTTCAACAAGATTTTCTCCGTATCTAAAATTTGAATCGAGACCTCTATTTAAAGTGAGACTGTTCCACCATAACACCACCATCCATGTTGTTGCCATAAATATGTTTTTTTTTCCACCAACTTGAATCTTGTGCTTTGAGAAGAAATTTCATTTTCTTTAGCGCAGTTTTCCATATTTACCAAGTCTTCTGCGTGTTTTTATTAAAATAGATGGTTCCAAATAGTTGTCATTTACAAAAATTAAGATTTAACATATAATTGAATTTGTATTTCTATTTTGTTGTTAGTGATAATTACTTTTAGAAGTAATAAACATTAATTAATTAGTATAGAAACTCTAATTGAAGAGCACACATAAACATATTTTAACATTGTGATTGTTTAGATTTATATCACCTGCTCCAACTGACTGTAGATATTATTATCAATTTTGAGTACTCAAATTTTTTAATTAAAGTATCCTTAAATTTTTTAATATGATAATCATTTTTAATATTCTTTTTCACACACAAACCAAATACTGATCCAAAAAAAAAAATTAGAAAAATATTTTCATTGAAAATGACTTCCTCAGTACCAAATTAATTAGTAATAAAATGTCTCATCTCCTAACCCAACTAAATTAGTAGTAGTGTCTTTTCTTTAGTACCACGGCTGGAAATAATGAAAAGGAAATATAGATTATTTTTTAATGAGACTGTTGCTTAAGTTTTGTATTGTACAGAATATATGTTGAAGTGATTTTTTAGTCGGTGCAAAAATCCAAAAAGTAGAATCATATTTTTTTATAGTCCTATCACTGCATCAATATTTTTTAACGGCAATTAGTTAATAACAATAGTTTAATTATTACTAAATATATATTTTAAAAGGTAATTTTAGTGATAATTACATTTTAGCACTCTTTGTTAATGTCATTAAAGCTTATAGCGACATTGAATTCAATAACAATTAACTAATGTCGATTAAAAAATTTAACACTTTTTATTAATGTGTATATTTATTGCTGCTAAAAGTTATTTTTATGACAGTGTATATATTATATTAGCTACAATATTTTGTTGCTCTAGGTTGTATTTTAGTAATAATATATGCATGCATCAAACTTGTGATTATTTAAGTAGACTATCCTACATTAAGTCCATAAAATTTTACTATGGTTTAGATTTAAATTTTAAATTTTAAATTTTAAAAAGGAAGAAGTAGAAAAAGAAAAAAATAGGAAATTTTAGAGTTTGTTTGGTGGTTCACAAATATTAGGTGTAGAATCAACGTCAAAAGGAAGCTATCAGATTATGACTACGACTCATGGCCAAACAGAACCTCTAACAAATCCAAAGCTTTAATTCAATATCTTTTATTAAGATTTTTCTTTTAAATGAAAATAACATAAAAGAGCAAGTAGATCTAGAAGTCTAATTACCATGAACTCAGTAACTTTTGCAGTTTTGCTCTGATCGTATATATACATCAAAAAATCTATTAAGTATTAATAAATATCTAAGTAAAAATTCATATATTTATTCCTAAATTCGCTTTTGTTTAGAATTGAGGTGTATTGAGACATTTTTGGGTTCTAACTCTTGTAAATGGATGAGGTTGATATACAAACTAATTAACTCCAATTTTAGGCGTTTTTCTCAATATTTAGTTTTATGTACTACAAAAAACCTTGGAAATTTTGTTGATATTTCAATTTAGACAAAAAATAAAAAAATAAAAAAAATATTTCAATTTAGACAGAACTTATAACATTTTAGTTTATTTTTCTTTCTTTACATGTCAAAATAGTAAAAATGTATAGCTAAAGAAGGGTGGATTCACTTTAATCCATAGCTATGTACTTTCTTCTGTTTCATTTATTTTTCTAACTGTGTTGCATTGAAATTTGACTAATTCAAATTTGGTCTACCTAGAAACCGATCAGGAGAAATTCTCTTTATCAATAATTCTTTCATACTCAAATTCGAAATCAAGAATTCTAATCAAACAAAAAGCAGCCTCATTCACTAATCACATCCTTTAGTGGTCTTGCTACCTCTATTTGTACCGTTATAATTGATGAGAAATGTTTTTATTCAGAAAATTTCCTCCTTTGGATAAAAATGTTTTTAAAATAATAAATTTCACAAAGTAAACTATTTTTTCCTAGGTAAATATGTATATGCTTTAATTTACTATGACTAAATAATTTAATAATTCACATCAATTAACCACACAGTTAAGTGTTACTATTATTTATGTTCGAACACATATTATACATCCATGATTTGATATAAATAAATTGCCTCCTTTTAAGTATGTGTTATCAAAGACCAGGAGTTCTATTTTTTATTTCTAGTCTTCAATTTATTTCCAAATTTACCCAATAATTCTGTATGGCACCACCCCGAGGTCTAAGCCTGAGTTGTCATTTAGATTATTTTTTAAAAGCATTTCTTGTTCTTTTAGGCTAAAATTATAATCATATATAAGTTCTTTACATCGTCAATTATATAAGTTAAATTGTCAAGACCAATTTTTTTACACAGCCACCTATATAAAGTTAAATCAACGAGACAAATGTCCTATCCTGTAATTTTAGGAAACTAATTTTTATTGTACTAATTATTCTAGGAAATATATCATATGAGCAGGAAGATATCAAAAAATAAAAAAGGAGGCAAATTGGCAACTAGTTCCTGGGCTCTACTTCACTCAAAATTCAAATTAAAAAAAAAATGAAGAAAAATTTGACATGATGTACCAAGTTTACTGTTTACCAACTAATGAAATTGATATTTATTAGTCCAATTTCGAAAAAAATGGCACAAAATGACTATTTATTACTTTTTCGACTAATAAAAGTAGCAAATATAAATAATAATAACCTATAACTTTTTTAAAAAAATTGAGTTTTCCCTCGCTCTCCTAAAATCTCCCAATTTAATTCGTAAATATCTCAAATCCATTTACAAGAATCTCTACATCCATATCTTGGTTAACCATATAATATTTTCCAATTTTTTCAAAAATATTCAGTTTTTTTTAAGCTTAAAATGTGTCGAAACAATTTTGAATTAAGAAGTCAATTCTAAATAGGACTTGTACCTAAATATCAATCCCAAAAAAGGAATTAAAAAATCAGAAGAGAGGGGCTTAAGTTCGATATACAGAAACCAAAAGCATATTCTTATGCTTTACAAGTTATTATTTGCAAAAAGAAAAAACAAAAGAAGAAAAATCACGTAGATTTTTTCTCTTTTGAAAGTTCACATGAATTGGTGGATACAATTAAATTTGGATAACGCGGCCACTCCAACCAATAGTATGCCCCTTACCCCAACCCCAACCCCTGTAATTGTAAACATACCTTGTTGTTTCCAACTTCCTAGTCCTCAAGTTTCATATATCAAAAAAATACACAAATATAAACATCCATTTCACTACTCTTGATTCTCAGAGAAAAAAAATGTCTCTGGCTGCTGATGGGAGATTCGCGCTACTTCGTAGTAACCCTGCAGCACTGACAGGGAGAAACTTGAAGGTAGTGAAGTTTTGCAATGGAGAATTGATGGGGAAGAAACTCAAGTATACAAAATTTCAGTTAAGGAGTAATGTAGTGAAGCCTAATATCTGCATGTCACTTACAACTGATATTGCAGGTGAGGCTAAGGTGAGTCTTCTATATATGTATATCTTTGCTTCATTTACAATTTTGAATGAAGCATTGGTGACTACTTGGGAGTTAGATCAAATGAGCAACTTATGTTAAAACAGCTTAACTAATCACAGTATCACACCATATCATTATGTAGTAGTTGAATTCGTCTCAAACTTTGCCTCTAAAAATGGCCATTTTGACTAACTGTTAAATGTGGACAGTTGAAGGATCTTGAAGCAAAGAAGGACGATGCAAGGACAGTAGTAGCAATCATTCTAGGAGGGGGAGCGGGAACTCGTCTTTTCCCCCTCACCAAACGTCGTGCTAAGCCTGCCGTAAGTTTTCTTTTCAGATTATGAGAGAGATTATTACTACCAGTTTTGCAGAGCTATCTGCATCTCACCATTGAGTCATTATCAATTCGCTTCAGGTTCCTATGGGAGGAGCATATAGGTTAATTGATGTACCAATGAGCAACTGTATTAACAGTGGCATCAACAAAGTATACATTCTCACTCAATTCAACTCAGCCTCACTTAACAGGCATATAGCTCGTGCTTACAACTTTGGCAATGGGGTCACATTCGGAGATGGCTATGTCGAGGTAAACATACAACATCAATTTTCATTTTCTTAGTTTCAGGTTTTGATGATATTGGCAGCATCATGGCTGATAAGTTGTAGTACAGGTCTTAGCAGCAACTCAAACACCAGGTGAATTAGGTAAAAGATGGTTCCAAGGTACTGCAGATGCTGTGAGGCAATTTCACTGGCTTTTCGAGGTACACACATGGTCATATTGAATTGCAATATCCATAATTTAGTAATTTACCCTAATAACAGTGCAAGCATCAATATATTCCAGAACTGCAATATTTCTGAAGAAGAATCGAAATGCATAGATTCATACATCATAACTGGAGATTTCAATTATAGTCGACCTGAATATAATTGTTGATGACTTGATGGCATAGAAGTAAACTAAAGGGCCACTAATAGTTTTCATCCTCAACAAATTACCAATGCAAGATCAAGTTAGCTAAGTTTGTATCGGTTTAATTTCTTCCAGGGAACTTAATCATGAGGAAAATACAGCACAACAGCATGTAAATATAAGCAATACTTTTTCTACACTCTGCTATAGCCAGCCCAAAATTAGCCTCATTATATGGCTTAGTCACAAACATGACACTAATTCTTGTAAACACTGAATTTGCAATGTTCACACTGATTTTCCATAACTTAAGGATGCAAGAAGCAAGGACATAGAAGATGTGCTCATTCTCTCTGGAGATCACTTGTATAGAATGGACTACCTGCACTTTGTTCAGGTGAAGACTAGACTAAGCTATAAGTACTTACCTTGATTGATATCATATATCTGAAATCACCTATTACTCCACATTGATATTTCCATCTTCTTGACAGAGTCATCGGCAAAGTGGTGCAGACATTACCATATCAAGTTTGCCAATAGATGACAGGTAGCATTAGGAGGGATAATCTAGATACTATATAGGCTATTTGTTCTTCTCAACGATGGCATACTTTCTCAAAGACTGCTTTGAAAATCACTACAAGACATAATTTCTTCTATTGAATCACTTCTATATTTTCATGATAGTCGAGCTTCAGATTTTGGCTTGATGAAAATTGATGACACAGGGCGGGTCATGTCCTTCAGTGAAAAGCCAAAAGGAGATGATTTGAAGGCGATGGTAATTCTTGAAAATTTGACAGTCTCAGAGCTTAATCTACTTTAAATTTTAAAGTTGTTGCAATCACTTGACAACAAGTACTTCAGGCAGTTGACACAACTGTTCTAGGATTATCTCCAGAAGAGGCTAAAGAGAAACCTTACATTGCTTCAATGGGAGTTTACGTCTTCAAGAAGGATATTCTCCTCAATCTTTTAAGGTATGTAACGAGTTTCTTCTATAATACCCTTATTTTGAGGGTGTCATGGTCCTGTCAACATGCAAATGAGAGAAGCTTTGGAAAGAGGACAAAAAAAGCCAAGAAACTATATGCATCCAGCTGAAATGATTACTCTTTGTCTTTTTAGATGGCGTTTTCCAACTGCAAATGACTTTGGTTCAGAGATCATCCCTGCCTCTGCCAAAGAATTCTGTGTCAAGGTGTGTACCACTTAATTTCTGGTAGGCATTTATGCAAGACCTTATCTGTTTGTTTAAAAAGTTTTACTACTACATCCAATCTTGTTGTTTCCATCATAAGGCAAGATATTCTACGTGCAAGTGGTACTACATTGCAGTTCACGGGCTCACAATTCCTCTCCCCCTCTATTATCTTATTCCCCAGCCCCACTGCTACCCCCACATGTCTTCATCGTCCCAAAAGAATTCAATTCTCTATTTCGGTTATGGTTTCCTAAGCAACTTAACTTCAACCTGTAAAAGCACGTTTTGCTTGATTTTGCAGGCTTACTTATTCAATGATTACTGGGAAGATATTGGTACAATCAGATCCTTTTTTAGAGCTAACCTTGCACTCACTGAACATGTAAGAATCAGAGAGCTATTATATGTTTTTTACAGTCTTTAAAGGGTTTATTTCTTCAAACAACCTGAGTAAGATGGAATCTGGTTATTGAACACCTGTAAATCAATCTCATTTGACTATTAAAAAAGATGGTCCGTACTAATCATATGACCAACTATGTTTTTTTCTTTTTCCATTTCAGCCACCAAGATTTAGTTTCTATGATGCAAAAAAGCCAATATACACGTCAAGGAGAAACTTACCTCCATCAGCAATTGATAATAGCAAGGTTCAAGGCACAGACCCACTTCTTCAATCTTAAACAGATACATCTTTAAATTTCTTCCACTAACCATATTTCTTTGTTGCCAGATTGTTGATTCAATTGTATCACATGGTAGTTTCTTGACCAATTGCTTCGTGGAGCACAGTGTTGTCGGCATCCGATCCCGTATAGGCACCAATGTTCACTTGAAGGTTAGTCTAGTAAAACAGCTATTAAAAGTTCAGTATTATGCTTTTGAACAACAAAACCAAAAATTGGTTCTCCAACTAGACTCCACGTGGATCCAACACAAGTACATTCGTGTTTCATATTAAAACAATTAGAACAGACCATACAAACATATTAAGTGCTTCTACGTTTACTTGATTTTTGCAATTGCTGCTAATTCAGAATACACTTGGTTGAAATCCATACAGGACACAGTGATGCTTGGCGCTGACTACTATGAAACTGATGCTGAGATTGCTTCACAGCTAGCTGAAGGAAAAGTGCCTTTAGGAATAGGAGAGAATACCAGAATAAAGTAAATCACTAAAAAATGTTCTCCTTTAGTGTTTATCAAGCGAGAAAATGAATGTGATTCTAATTTCATTTCTCACGTTATTTCAACTAATATGCAGAGATTGCATCATTGACAAGAATGCAAGAATTGGAAAGAATGTTGTTATTGCCAACTCAGAGGTATGACCCTCCCATACTCCCAGCAACAGCAAGAGATCAAATTTTATCTTGCTATTACTGGGACTCACTTATTTTCCTCTGATACATCAATTTGTAGGGTGTACAAGAAGCAGACAGATCCTCAGAAGGATTTTACATCCGATCAGGCATCACAGTCATATCGAAGAACTCAACAATCCCAGATGGAACTGTGATATGACAAGTGTGACAATGTCTTTTTGTCTTTTCTTTCAAGTAGCATTGGCACCAAGAAAATTCGGAAATATGAGAAGTAAAAGTTTCAGATTATCAACTTTTCCACATTCAGCAAGTAAATATTGAACAACAGGCCAATGATAAAAAGGGTTGTTTCTCCCATTGATGAATTTTGAACTAAGAATAAAATGTCTGTTCAAAGGTGAACATTTTCAATAAACTAGTTGACGACACTAACAAAATATGGTTTTCACAGTAATATTTTTAACTAGTTGGAAACAACTTTCTTCTAGTCAGAACTAAAGAAGGATAGGAAGTTTAAACTTACAGGTAAGACTACTTAGTGCATAAAAACCTGTACAGCCTTGCACTTGATTGCTGCATTATTCAAATCTTTCCTCTGTTTTCTCACGTGTACTGCATCCTCACCAACACTGCTCGACTGGATCTTCTTTTGGGAATTTAAGGTGGTAAGTTAACAATTTAGTAAAGATAAAGGAACATAGGGTTAATTTTCTTGAAAGAGCACTTGAAGAGAACCATAAAATGTTGACATATTACCAATTTGTTCAGCAAAATGTCTTCCTTAAATTGAAAAATTACACAGCTGTTAGAACTTGAAAGAGCCAAAGGACTGAAATACTCTCTTGATGTAATATTCTGGGCAAAATTAAGGGTGTATATGGTACAAAGGAAAATATGAAAATGTTATATTGGAAAATAAATGATTTTCTTATTCATTTTCTGGTGTTCGGTAAGTAAGCAAAAAAGTATTGTCCCAAATGCATTTATAAGTAATCTAGAAAAACGCTATGTGGGGTGGGGTGGCAGGGGGTGGGGGTGGGGGCGTTGGGGATGGGAGGAGACAATGAACGTGGAATGTCATTTAAGAAACTAGTCTTTCTATTCCCACTAGAGAAGTCAATTTCGTAATTTTTATAAACATATTTTCTAGAGAATATTTTCCAAAACATTTTGACCAACCAAACATGGGAGGACTGAATTTTTTGTTCCAGAATACCATACACACCCTAATTGGTCGTATCAGCTGTTTATTTATCTTTTCCTTGGTTTAGAAAAGAAAACAGCAAGAGAGAGGCAGAGATGACTTTTGAGGCCAACAATTATGGAGAAGAACTCAATGCACAGTTAAAAGAATAATTGTTCACAACAGAACATTAATTCATTTTCGAATCTCTGTAACACAAACCGCTCTTCCACTGTTATAATGCTGGTAACAAAACATTTTTTATCTGAAAATGGTTTTCTTCCAGTTCTTCCAGCTCGATGGAGATAATTCACTGCATCTTTTGGGATATCAAAATTGTATATATGTGTTGTCTCTGGTAGATCAACACCTCTAGCTGCTATATCTGTTGCCACCAATAAATAACCTCCTCCTCCTCTTCCTCCTCCTCCTCGAAGCTCCTGTATCCCAAGAACATATAAACCACACACTAAGATAGGAACAAGAATTACAATCTGGCAGCAACACAAAAATTAGTTCACCATTTCCGGGAATCTAAAATGATAAATCGACCAGATACCAATAATATCTCAGCAGAACTTACAGATAAGGATGCAGCTCGTTGATTGAAATTCATATCTTCCTCTAGAAGAGAGACGTCAGAAAATCTCCCACGAGAGGACTTTAGAAAATCTACCAAAAGAGTAGTTGATGGTGCACTTCCTGCCTTTTTTGACTTCCCAGACTGCTCAAAAGTTAACATTAGAATTAAGGCATGCAATTGCTATAACACTAGAAAATCAAAGTTGCATAGAGACTATGACTGTGGTTCTTTCCAATTTATTCAATTAGACATGTGATTTACAGACAACTGATTTTTCTTTGAAGTAAGGTCTGATTTCTTCTGATGTTAAAGAGAGCATAAATCCAAAACATAACAAAGGGAAGGAAAATGAACTTTTAAAATTCCAATAGGGGAAGTTTACACGTTCAATTTATACATAAAGTTGAAAAGAAGCTACTAAACATACAGATGCATCCCCTTAATGATATTTAGAAGTTCTACGTAGCACCCCAAATAACATCACATTTAGAAAGACACGTAAAGGAAGCATAAGAAACGTTCCCAGCAAAGTGCAACTTCTTGCAGCTCCTGCGCAGGGGGGGTGAGAATTATCACATAGCTTTTCTCTACAAGATCATTCTGGAAACTCAGCCTACCTCTAAATTTGAGAAGTTTCTGGTGTGTGCTTTCAATGATTATGAATAAAGAGGGGTGTCAATACTTGAAAGTGATCAATATCACAATTAATCCCACTATATAAGGAATTAAGGTTCCCAATCACTCATAACGAAACACAAAAAATAATTATTGTACAGAGACTTAGCAGGGTTGAAGATACTAACTTGCTCGCTGACAAATATTATGGCAGATCCAGGTGAATCTGTCTGCAATAAAGAGAGTAACATTGGATTCTTTTCCGTTCTGTTGCATACCTGACACATGAAAAGTTAAAAAAAATTAGACATTCATGGAAATGGAAATATAGTTTCCAGCAACATGAAAGAGAATGATCTAATTACAGGTACTTTTTCAGTATGGCAGTTCCATCCCACACCAGTTAACAAAAAGATTGCTGATTTTATTTATTCTATGCTTGTTGGGGATTGTTCCATCTAATACTTCTAGCCAGTTCTAGGATACCGTAAAACTGTGAAAATGAAATTAACAAAAATCTAGAGAGACAAGTAATGAGCTTATTCCAGTAAATGGAATTTGTAAGTGAGTTAATTTGCAAGAAAAGAGAAGTAAAGAGAGTTGTAGAAGTTTATGACAGTATCACCACAAATCTATGATAGAGGCATGAAGGCATCGGCTCTACTGAATTCACATGGACGTGAACTACATCAGCCTGTCATTATAAATTAGATAAGTACGCCTGTGATGCGATTATCAGAAGATCATAACAAAGTCATAAAAAGAGAAATCATGTCAAAGATACTTGTTCCAGCTTACCCTGGTCCATTTTTGCTGCATACAGTCGTACAAAAATCTTCTGTGCTGGGGAATTGAAGCACTAGCAAAGATCGTTTGACGGTTCTTGCTGGATGAGTAGGATGTCAACAGCCTTTTAAGAGAGCTGACTTCTTTTGAAGAATTGAACATGAAATCAACCTAAAATATGTAAAATGAAGATAAACAACAACAAATACGACTCAATCCCAAACAAGTTGGAGTCAGGTATGAGAATCCCCATTAACTTTGTTCTTCACTTAATAAACTCAACTCATGTTATCATCATAACAAAAGAATAATCCAAGATAAGTGAAATATACATAAATAATAGTAATAACAATGACAATATTAAAAGTTCTCTATATTGTTACTGGCATATCAATCAATGATAAGGTCACACTCCTAGAAAAGCAATAGGTTCAAACCAATGCATCAAACAATAGCGTAGCACTGGCCTCTTTTTTTTATTGATTCAATACAATAGGGGAAAAGATCGTACAGTTCCCTACCGAGACAAACTATCAACTCCTCTGCGCGCTCAGCATACATCTTCCATGTGTCTTTCTTGTGGCGGGAACTAACAAGATTACTATTCTCAACTACTAGATGCTATTGGATCTTTTTCTTCATCGTGCTCTATCTTTAGCTAAGTCTGCATAGATTCCAAGAAATTGTTAACTTTTCTAGACAACTTTCTTCTATGTGATTTTAGGTCTACTTCATCCCCTTTTTAACACATTTCTCACCAGAGTTCACACCTACAAATCGGTGCAATAATGAACATGTATTTCTGTTTTAAGCATTGAGTTGAAGTTGAGCAAAATAGTTGCACAATACAAGCATGCATAAGATTCACTTGTTATGGTATGAGGCTTAGGAATAGTTAAATTACATAGTTTGTCATGACTTGTTCATGATATAGAATTTTCCAAAGAATATATTATTGTAGTTGTGATTTTACAAATGGAAAGGAAAAATATAGAAAAGGGAAGTTACAACGACATTGGTAGCATCTTTTTCAATTGCTGAGCAGCATCCATATGCTGATGCTATTAGTCTCACTCTTCATGGGATCCCATTCAAATAAAGGATCAACACAGGCAAAGAGAAAATATATGAAAGAAAATGCATCTTGATTACCTCATCAACAACAAGTACTTGGCAGGTATCCAGCTTCAAAATATGTTTCTCAAGCATTTGACACAAACTTCCTATAGTTGCAACAACAATGGTGGGTGGCTCAGCCTGTAATGGCACAAACATCTCAGAGTCACACCTCGTAAAAATATGCTGAAGCTTCCTCTTAATTTCTGGGAGAAAGAGCAGTAATAAACAAAACAGAGGTGTTGAGAGAGAGGCAACAGAAGTAAGAACGAGTTGACAGACTATCATAAAAAATAAAATTGCAAAAGTACAGAAAATGAGCTAATGCTCCACAATAATACCTTTAAAAAGATAAGGTGTACTCCCTCAATACCACCTTACAAAGAAAACCTACAGACCAAGTCTAAGCCTTTTCTTTTTTGTGTGTGTGTGAGAGAGAGAGAGATGATGGATATCAGTAGTGTTTCAGCTGTACACTAAATTTGTTTCACACGGTTCTGAACTAATCTCTTAGTTTTACGCACAATTGCACATATGAATTTGAAAATTACACGCTTTATATCATTCTCGCAGTGAAGAATGTAAACTTCAAGATGCAAGATAGAGAACAACAACAACAACAATAATATACATCAAATGAGAATGAAACTTGGACAAAATACAACAAAGTATCAAAGGTTTACTAAGAGGATCCCAGAAAAAGAAAAATTAAAACTTAATTAAGAGTTCTGATGTCAACATATTCATGTGAGGCAAGTAGACGAATTTAAAAAAGAGACTCTGGGGACGCATGAATACTGATTTAAACTTTTCTCGCTCAAGGACATGAAATTTACAAGCAACATTAAAAGCTTCTGTACCTTTAGCCAACTCTTGTGTCGTTTCAACATCCCCCCATCTAGAAGAGCCATAACAGTGCATGATTTCAGTCCTGATTCATGTTCTGAAGGATTTGCAGCAAGCATCCGAGTAACTTTTGTAACCTAGATAAAGCAGAAAACAATGTCAGTGCATCCCTAATGTTCCTACTTTCAGCAAACATACATTATAAATGGAAAGCAAAAAGGAATAACTTCACAAAAACTTACTTGCATACCAAGCTCCCTAGTAGGCACCACGATCAATGCTTGAACTGCTGACCTTTGACCGTCAACGACTGACAATACTTGGAGCAGGTATGCCAAGGTTTTCCCAGAACCTGTCTAGTGGGATAATAGAAAGAAAAAGCAACTTCAATTTCATTAACAATACAGGAGGCCAGTTGGAAATGGGAGAAACTGAGAAGAGAATAAGAAAAGGAAAAATGATTAAAAATGGTCAATGAATAGTTCTATTGCTAAGAACTTGTAGTTCTGGTCTCTTTACATTTCATNTAACTCCACAAAAACTTACTTGCATACCAAGCTCCCTAGTAGGCACCACGATCAATGCTTGTACTGCAAACCTTTGACTGTCAACGACTGACAATACTTGGAGCAGGTATGCCAAGGTTTTCCCAGAACCTGTCTAGTGGGATAATAGAAAGAAAAAGCAACTTCAATTTCATTAACAATACAGGAGGCCAGTTGGAAATGGGAGAAACTGAGAAGAGAATAAGAAAAGGAAAAATGATTAAAAATGGTCAATGAATAGTTCTATTGCTAAGAACTTGTAGTTCTGGTCTCTTTACATTTCATGTTTTCAACTTCTACATTTCTCCTACTATGAAACTTGGAAGTTGGAACTTTTAAGTGCCCTTTTAGCAGTTCGTTTTCCCTGATAAAAAACAATCACATGATGGATATCATTTAAATGATGAAATGTCAAGCATAATTAAGAAGACGATTCAGCCCTCACTATTGGATATGAGGAGTGGGACACAACGAAACAATAAAAGAACAGAAAGGACATATACTAAAATTGATAAAAATTTGTAACATCCACATTCCAACCCCTAGTATCTGTAAGAATATGCTCAACAGTACATAGTACTATAATCACCCAATGGCATTTAAAAGAGATTGTGCTTAAGTCAAGAATTTTGTTCGCCTACCCAGAGTAACTCACAATTTACTAAACAATAGATGCTACAAAGGATGATAGAATGGCATCAAAGAACATTGAAGTTTGAGAAAAGTGATACAGCACCCAATAAATAAATCATTATTGCAAGAAAATTCAGAAGCAATGCATAAAGCATGTCTTCAATACAAAGTCCTCCCCACATAAAAACATCAACAATCATGCAGTCAAATTTCAACAGTTACAACACTGAAGCAATGTTCCAAAAGTATGTATCAACCTGAGCATGAAGCACACAATCACGTCCAGAAAAGAGGAAAGGCAATGCCTGTAGCTGCACTTCTGTAGGTATCACATATCCAACCTCTTCTGCCCTGCAGTTTGAGCTCCATGTATCAGTTTTTCCTTAGAGCCAACCTTTTAAATAACACAATTCTATACATAAATAAAAAATCTCACTTTCATTTTTTTCCTTGAAAAATCTGGAGAAAACTATCATTTCAAGCAATTTCTACAAAAAAATTCTGCTGCCTTTATTACGAAATAAAAAGTTCAATCACTCTATATTCAGAAACTTCAAACATATACTACAACGATTTCCAACAAATAATGCCTAAAGCTTTAAATTTAAAAATTACTTAGATAATTACTTCACAAGCAAAATTTAATTTATTTTAATCAAAATTTGGAGCTTATGAAGTACTTACTAATTACTTTAAAATCACACTTTCCAGTTTCGACAGGCTCAATTTCTGTAAAAGTACTTTGCAAGTATCAATTGAATCAATATTTGGAGAAAATTTCTGTAGCATTAACACTATCCTTCTGGAAAATTCCGGAATATCAACTATCAAAGCAATGTGACAAATTGAAGAGTGAAGCATTAAGGAACATAATCTTACCGGCGAATCACGTGCTCTTGCACGTGACCATAACAGAGTTCCCGGAGCGTTGTCATTGATGAATCCTTCGTTAGAGTTGTAGTTTCAACATTGGATGAGCTGAAGGAAGCTCTCAAAGGCTTTGGATAGAACAAAAGTTTCGGAGTTCGATAGGTAACGTTAGGGTTAATCCATGAAGTCCATGAAAGAGTTTGCAGTTGAGTTGCAGAGAAATACGCCATTCAGGAAGAAGGAATTGGACTCGACAAGTGTACAGAGGTTAACTGAAGAAGATGAAACAAAAGACGACGTCGATTGTGAGGCTGAGGTGTGCAAAAATATTCATTTTCTAGAATTTTGGGATAAAATGAAATTACTTCAATTAAATAGTATTAAATCTTTTATATAAAATGATTTTTTTTCCCATAATATTACAAATCGTATCATGATCAAGATCTGTAAATACTCCTTTTTACAAAAAAGAAACTATCTAATTTTTGAAAAGGTGTATCTAATAAATTTTCAATTTTATATTATTTTAATATCTTATGACGAAGTGATTTTCAATACCTTCAAAAACTGAAAATTGATAACTCAATATTGAACACTCATATTTAAAATCTAAAATAATCTAAACATAGAATGCGAGATCCACTATAAATAATTAATTCTTTAAAAAATGTACTAATTAAATAAGTTAGAGTACAAAAGTCATATTAGAAATTAGAAAAATTATGAATCCAAAGTAGATTTGATCCTCGTTCTTCAGTACATCATTGTTGATTTTCAGATGCCAAACATAATTAATTCAATAAGCAGTGTGGGATAATAGGGTTTGTTTAGACATGAGTTGAAATTAGGTATTAGAAATCATATTGATTTAAAAATGATATTTTATTTAGATATATAATTTGCATTTATTAACGTTTTTTTTTCAAATTTCATGTGTGAAACTATTTTAAAAATTCAATTCTCATACAATCTTAAATCATAGTTATTCATAAACAATATATTGAAAAATCTTAAGCCCCTGCATTGATCACTCACATATATGATATTTCTATATTTTTTCATAAACAAATATTTTAAATTACGAACTTTCAAATACATATATATAATTTAATAAAAAATCATTTATCAATAATAGTGATAATTAATTATTCTTTAACAAAATCATTTCATATAGTACAAACAATCAATTTATGCCAAGTGTAAACCTTTTTTTTTGTTACAAAATTTAAAATGATAAATATTGATCAATATATACCATAAATTATAGTTGAGAAATAATATGAACAAAAATAAATATTTTGGTCGTGGAATTGATATCTTGCTCACTTTTAACTTGTCTTTTTAAAGATATAACAATCAACATCATATAACTTAAACAACTCTAAATTAGTTGAAGAGTCCAAAGCTTTAAAAAATATCTTCATGAATATATATTTAATTCACCACTAGTATATACACTAATAATGGTCCTTTTTTTCACTATATATAAATTTATGAATCAATTTATTTTTCAAAAATTAAAATCATATGTTGAAACGAAAAATGACCTCATATTTCTCAAAAAAAAAAAAAAAGCAGGCAATAAAATCAAGACGAATAGAATAAATGGAACAAAAATAGTAAAAAAAAAAAAAAGCAAAAAAGGTAAGAGTTGATTGATTCCAAGTTCCAACAACCGTCTGAATAGAGATCGGACTTTTTGTTACTCTCTCTCTCTCATCCATAATTCTTTTCTTTGACCTTTCTACACGCTTTCTCTCTCTACATATTTCTAGGATTTTGTTAACAATATTTTCTTCATCTCCCTTCTTCTTTACTTTATTCTCCACATTTCCCCCTTTGTATGCTCTCTCTTTCTCTCTCTATACATACATTCTCTCTCTTTATCTACACATATACTTACTTTTTTTTGGCATTGTTACAGTTCTAGCTGAATTTCATGGCGAACGATTTGCAAACATCGCCGGCGGCAGCAGCAGCATCGACCGTCGTTGATGATAGCATTGAGGATGCCTGTAGTATTTGTCTTGAGCCGTTCAACTCCGATGATCCTCCTGCTGTATGCTATAAGCTTCGCTTTTCTGTTTGATGCATTTTCCTGTCATATTAAATTAAATTTTAAAATATATATGTAAAGTTAGGGATTATCTGCCTGTAGCATTTTTTTCCTTTAGCTGTTTGTCTCTGATGATCTTCCTGCTGTATGTTATCTCCAAGCGTGCCTGTTTATTTTGTTGCATTTTCTGTTTTTTTTTTTAAATTCCATAATTGGCTATATATTGGTAAAAGTTAGGGTTTGTTTCTGGCTTTTAGCATTTCCGTGATGCATTTTCTGCTTTGTCAAGGATTTTCTGTTTATTAAGGAGAGGTTAGATGACTCTAATGTATGTTGATCAGAATGGATGAGTTCTAGCAGTGTGTAGTTTTCACGCCTTGGAAGTTCCGACGACTTTTTAATGGAAGCAATTGGTATATAAAACAATATAAGAGGAAAAAGTTTGGATTTTGTGGTTTAATTGTTGAAATTTAGTGTGAGATGTAGTCATGTATTTCTTTATTGATGTCATTTGGCCAGTGAGTATCATGTTACATCGAATCTCTTATATGTTTATTTTTGTGGACATAATTTTAATTACATTTTTTCCTTCTCAATAGGAGTTATGTGCCCCAAATGTGTATCGTGTTCTTCTAGAGCTGGACCTTGCTCTAATTTCGGGACTCTTTTGTTAACCCTTGCCCTCTCTTATATTAGGATTTCCATAATGATAATGTAATTTACCAAAAAGGTATGCAAATAGTATGCATGAAGTAGTGGTATGATTTATTTCAGGACTCTTTTGTTAACCCTTGCCCCTCTTGTTGATACATCCATCTCAACCTTAGTCTTATGATTTTTACTTATTCTGGTCCAATGTGATTTGTCAAGGATTGGTCTTATTCTCCCAACTAATTTTACTTTGTGAAATAGTTTGATTGCTACTTTCTCAAATATATTAGACAGTTTTCTTCAGTTTGTTTGACGTAAAGGAAGTATGTATCAAAGTGATGTTGCAAAGTTCTTGCTCTCTCATGGTGATGCCTTCTTTTGATCCGTGTGGCAATTCTTGTATATGCTTGATTATTGTGTTCCATAATGCATTTACCCTAGTTTCTTAATTTCTTGTTTTCTTTCAGGTAACAGATTGTAAGCATGAATATCATTTGCAGTGTATTCTTGAATGGTACATTCAAAATTTGTTACTGTATAATATTTTGGTCAAATGTCGGGGACATACAGTTCCTCCCCGTCTGCACATTTTTAACCGTGGGTTTTGGTTGATATGCTCAATAAACATCATGCAAATTCTGTTCAGGTCTCAGAGAAGCAAGGAGTGCCCAATTTGTTGGAGGGTTCTTGCATTGAAAGACCCTGCGAGGTATTTGAATACTTCTGTGGCTAAGCATACAATTTTACAAACCAATGACTACTTTCTCATGGAATTGGTCTCGTCTGTGGACAAGAGCTGCTAGCTGCAGCACGCAATGCAGCCAGAATTACATTTCTTTTTTTTTTCTTAAAGGAATTTCATATTGTTTAAGAGCCAAGCATTTTGATTGATTCCTCATTGAGACATATTTATTCCCTCTTTTCTGATGATCTCCAGCCAAGAGCTACTGGCTGCAGTGGAGATTGAAAGGAACATGAGGTCAAGGCTTAATGTGCGTCATACCAACGAAAATGTTGAAGCCAACCATGTGGGTGACATTGCCAATCTTGGAAGTGGCTTATTTCTTTCCATTACATTTTGCTTCATTCTCACTGAGAGCCTTGGTATTTCCAGGATGCCACGCAGCAGCATGATTCAGATTTTGAGGAGCGAATTATGCGACATTTTGCTGCTGCCACCAGTAGAGTCCGTCTTGTCAACAGAAGGAGAAGACAGGCGTCTTCAGGAATTGGTCCTACACAGGTTGTACCTTCTGTGCCGGTAGGAGTTGGTTCAAACCAGACACAGAATAATGAATCTACGGTACAGTTCCAAGGCTTTGGGTTTTTTGGGGATGGGTCTGCTGCTTCTGCAACTTCATCTAGTATTAGACCTGCATCATCATCAGTTCCTGCCCATGGAAGTGATCCTTCTAAGCTTAGGTATGACTGAGAACTATCAAGTGAATAACTCGGTAGTGTAATGAAGCTAGCTACTCAAAATCCTTAACATGCACCATTTCTTAATCCTAAGTGTGGTTACATGTTTTGACTTTGATGTTTTTGTTAAGTTTTTCCACAATTGATCTGGAATTGTATGCCTCACTACTTGGTTACTTGTTGGAATTCCTTCAGCCAGCCACCAACTTATGGTCCCCAGGGGTCAAGCTCATCCGAGTTTCTTGCATTTTCTGAATCTATAAAATCCAAATGGTCTTCTGCTTCTGCGAGGTAGAGGAACTCCAACTTTTCGTTTCCTTAAAAGCTATTTTTATTCCCCTCTAAGGTTATTGTTTCTGTTTCAACAGGTATAAGGACTCAATCTCAAAAGGTACTCGTGGTTTTAAGGAAAAATTATTAGCACGCAACACCACTGTCAAGGAATTTGGCAAAGAAGTTCAGCGTGAGATGAGTGCTGGAATAGCTGGCGTTTCAAGAATGATTGAACGACTTGATCTTACTTCAAAACGTACTGGAGCTGCTGAACCATCTGCATGTACCATGGGTACCTCAAACTTTCCTGGTAGAGGAGTGAGTGAGCAAGGAAATGTGACATTTCAAGCGCGTGATGGTTGCAGGAAGAATTCTACAATTGGAGTAACTCCTACCAATCCCTCATTGATCTCCAACACCAACACCAACACTGGCCAAATGGAAATTTCTCTTGGACAGGTTTGTAGTTGGTCCAACAATATCTTGAGTAGTTGTGAAGCTTTACTTTGTTCCGTGTTCATCATCCCTGATGTTGCCAATATGCTCTTCTATTTTGTTATACATAGCTTCTGCTGGATGTTTTTATTGCCTTTAAACAGAAAACTAAACTTAGAAGCCTAATCTGTTTGTATATTTTCCGATTGGATATGGAATTAGCATACAACTGCAGCATTGGAACTTTAACTCAGAAACTAAAATGACAACTTCCTAAACAGAATACTTTACATACTGTGAGAAAAAAGAGAGTTTGGGAGAAAACTCAGCTTGATTATTCTCTCAAAACATTTTTTGTTTAAATAGCCAAGTGTACATATTTTAAGGAAAGGAAGAGAATCAAAATACATAATTAGAGGAGTAAATCCTAGGAAGTACTTCAATCTATCTGCCTAGGGTCCTATCTCTTGTCTGGAAATGTTAAAAGCGATATTGCTTCAATTTAACTATACCAGCTTCATCATTGCCCATGATGACTATATCTTTTCCCCCCACCCCATCAGGAGGATCAATAGAGTTCCCACTTACCCTCCACTGTGACTCAAAACCTCAAACTACCGATTGATGGTGGAGGTGCTCAACCACTAGAGCAAGCCTCCCTTGTCCGTGATGACTATATCATCAACATAAATGACCAATTGAATACAATGTGATCAATCTCACTGAGAGTCATACCAAAGTCCTGAATGATCATGTTGGAACTTACCAAATCATGTTCGAGGAGATTGTTTCAAACCATATAGGGATCGATGCAACTGATGTAGAATACCACAACCACTATACTCTCCTTGAGTAACAAATTCAGGAGGTTGCTCCATATATACATCATCCTCAAGATCACCTGGAGAAAACATTTGTGATAATCAAGAACAATAACTATGGATAGTAAAAGATGACCATATGCTATAGCTAAGGGGGAGAAAGTATCATTGCAATCACGCCGGAATCTCTGTGTACCTTTGGTAACAAGGTGAGCTTTAAGTTGATCAATTTGACCATCTGGATCAACTTTGACTACATACATGCACCGACAACCAATGGTAGATTTACTTGGAGGTAGAGGAACAAGCTCCCAAATACATGTAAAAAGACATCTCTTTGATCATCTCATAATACCATCCAAAATGGGATAGCACTTCATTTGTGGATTTAGTGATAGGGATGGGATTAGGGTTATGAGTGGATCAAATACCTTTCCGGAGTGCGATTGGTGGACTAGGAGGAGACAAGTCTGCAGTATGCAAAGGATCCTGTTCAAGACGTGAATCATCTAATCATCTAGATATGATGCTGTATAATGACAACAATGATAAGTCAAGACTGGTGTAAATGGAGCCGTAGGTGATGTAACTAGAGCTGTAGGTAGTGGAGCCGGATCTGTAGGTGATGAAACTGGAGTTGTAGAGCAAGATGAAGGAGAAGTGACTGATCTCCAAAAGATGAAACTGGCAACACCTTAGAAATATCTAATATGATCAGCTGTATCTGTGAAGTATGGATGGGTTTGAAAGAAGGCAACATCAGCAGAGAGATAAGGAACCACTAGAGGTTAGGTGAATAACATTGATATCCCTTTGCGCTCTCGAATAACGTAGAAATACGCATTTAAGAGCACGAGAAGCTAAATTATCTTTTTCCTGAAATAAGGTTATGGACAAAACACATGCTCCCGAAGACACGAGGTAGAAGAAGACCTAGTAGCTTTGGCTTGGACATTGTATATGTGCGTAAAAATCTACAAATGAAGTACAAATGATAGATTTCAAATCAAGTATAAATCATATGGGTTGTTTTAGACACCTGAACTCAAACCTAGAATGTTCAAATCCTGAATTCACCTCTAGATTTTGGAAGCTGAAGTATCTCAGATTAGACATATTAGGGCTATCCTCACTATTTTTGAAGGCATTTCTGGACTGCATGTTAATTGGCAAAAGAGTTGTCTTTA
Organism: Solanum stenotomum; assembly: GCF_019186545.1. NCBI lineage: Eukaryota > Viridiplantae > Streptophyta > Magnoliopsida > Solanales > Solanaceae > Solanum > Solanum stenotomum. The sequence goes on from NC_064282.1 coordinate 25,479,253, forward strand.
CCCAGTGAACAAAGTTGATAATATGGAGATATTGGCAAGTAATCTTGGATGCCAAGTAGCTGCCTTACCTGCAAAGTACCTAGGGATGCCCCTGAGTGCAAAGAACAAAGAGATGGAGGTCTGGAGAGAAGTGCTAGAGAGATGTGACAGGAGATTGGCAAGATGGAAGAGTCAGTATTTGTCCTTAGGAGGGAGATTAACACTAGTCAAATTTGTGTTGGATTCCCTTCCTTCCTATATGATGAGCCTATTTCCTATACCAAAGAGTATTGTGAAGAGAATAAATTTGCTCAGAAGAACTTTTTTGTGGAATGGAAACAAGGGGCAGAAAGGCTACAACCTTGTAAAATGGGATACTGTAACACTTCACAAGAAGCAAGGAGGATTAGGTATCAAGAAACTCAGCCTCCAAAACTCTTGTCTATTGCAAAAATGGTTATGGAGGTTCTGTGCCGAGGATATGCCTTTATGGAAAAAAATCATCATTGAGAAATATGGACTTCAAAGTCACTGGATCACTGAAGACGTCCTTGAAATTTTTGGTTGAAGTGTCTGAAGACTATTCGGAGACTCTAGCCCCAGTTTCAAAAAAATATTCAACTCAAGGTGGGTAATGGCGTGAAGATTGAGTTCTGGAATGAACTTTGGATAGGTGAAAGGAGCTTGAAATCTCTCTTCCCTGATCTGTTCCTCCTCAGCCAACAGACTAGGGCCACTATAGCTCAGATGTGGAGCTTACAAGGTTGGAATTTTCCATATCTAAGGTTGAAATTTCAACTTCAGAAGGGCCCTAAATGATTGGGAGGTTCAAAGAGTTGCAGATTTTCTTATGGTGATAAATGATTTCAATGGAACTACCAATGNTACAAGGTTGGAATTTCAACTTCAGAAGGGCCCTAAATGATTGGGAGGTTCAAAGAGTTGCAGATTTTCTTATGGTGATAAATGATTTCAATGGAACTACCAATGCACCTGACAGACCAGTGTGGAAACTTCACAGCAAGGGTGCATTCACTGTTAAGTCATGCTATTGGAGGAGAAATACTGGCCAACTGCAGATTAGGAACTGGCCTTGGAAACTAATCTGGACAGCCAAAGTCCCCTTAAAAGTTTCTTGTTTCGTGTGGTTAGTTTGCAAAAAAGCTTGTTTGACTCATGAAGTACTACAAAGAGGAGGTAGACAGATTTGCTCAAGATGTTTTATGTGTGATCAGGATGCTTGAAATAAATTGCCATCTATTTCTACACTGTAAAACAGCAGCAAATCTGTGGAACATGTTCTTGTGTATACTTGGAATGAGTTGGGTGGTTCCCAAAACTACTAAAAGTATGATGGACTGCTGGAAAGAGATTGGAAGAAGAGAGTCAGAAGAGGACTGGTGGGAATTGATCCCTGCAAGCATCTGGTGGACATTGTGGAAGGAAAGGAATGCAAGAGGCTTTGAAGACAAAAGCAACAACATTCAAAAAATCAGAATGAATTGCCTTGGTCTTCTATATTTTTGGTGTAAACAGGATATGGTGGGGGATATAGAACTTTTTGTTGATTTTATAGGGAAATTGTAAAGCTCCATAGACTAGTTCTTATGGCCTTCTGTTTTTTACCCTATGGGATGTAAGTGCTCACTCTTATTATTGTTTGGATGATGGAATTTTGTGAATACAATTTTACCTGTTCCTCAAAAAAAAAAATGATTACAAGTGAAACAGGAATATGTGACACAGTAGTGCTTTGACAGGATTTTAGGTGTTTGTGCTTCCTATGTTTGTTCCTTTCTATTCTCCCACCAGAATTACTACAATTTTCTATTTATTTTTCATAGTGCGATGTGTTATACAGATCTTTTCCATGACTTTTCTTATTCCATCTATCCCTATGTGCTCAATAGCAAAAACAATGACGGGTCTTGTTTGATTGCCTGATCAGCTCATCCAAAAGCCGTTAGAAAAAAAAAATTTATTTTACTTGAAATGTGTCTTCTCCGTCTCTCTTCACGTGCATGCTGATTCTATTTCATGAACATGTATGTGTAAATATTTTTTGACAAAGACAGTTGCAGTAAGACTTGAACCTAGCCTCCTTTTACTTTGATGCCATGTTGAATTGCGTTAACACCTTATCAAAAAGTTCAAGCTATTAGAGAAACTTTTATTTATTTAATTATGCTTCGTCAAGTCTCGTTATGATTATAAACTAGTCAGATTGATTATTTAGAAGTCGCATTTCAGCTTCTTCTCCTTATCTCATCAAGATAAAGTTTATGAAGAAACTGTTGCAAGAGGTTAGGATTGGAAGATAACCAAAAAGAATTTTGACTTATCCATCTTGATAGTTGTTCTCTTTGTTTTTGAAACGAGCTCTTTCCACTGTTTAACCGTTTCTTTCCCTCTTTTTCCCCTTCAGAATGGAAACTGATGCTGCAACCGTCAAAGTCAGAATAAATGATGCTTGATTATGGTCCTCTTTGTCTCTGCTATTAACTTATAGCATAATCTATAATCTGCAAGTGACGTACGCTCTAAAGGTCAGTTATTGCAGTAGGTGACTGACTTGCGTCCTGCAGTTGTGAAAACCTTGAGATTTGACGTGCTGTTGGAGAAGTTACAGTTTGTGCTTAAGCCTTAAGGTCTCATGACCTGTTCTCTTTACTGTAAACCTGTAGGATAGGAAGATTGTGGAGCAGATAAGCTTGTGTAACCATGTCCTTTAGCTTAATGGATATTCAAGAAGGAATGTCTTATGGACTATACATTATTCCTTTTTTATGGTGGTTATATTTTCTTCTTTATTATGCTTTTGCCTAGTTCATCTGATTTTATCTTTACCTAATCCAGGAGCTTGATTTGCCTGAATGACCTTGAAAAAAGTGATGCTTTTTTGTCATCACTTTGTTGTCGTGCACCTAACCTTAGGTGTTGTCATTTATGTGAAATGTGGATGGGAATAGCTAATTTTTGTAACTTTGCATACTTAGTTTGCATCTTAAATCAAATGTTGAATCTGAAGGATAAATCAAGCAATTTCTTGAAGACTACTTCGGTGCTTCTTCCATGAAATACCATCTGACCGTTTCCTGATAGTCACTGTAGATAAGGGTGTCAACCATTAGCTAACATTTCACCTGCAACAACAGAATCATTATCAGGACAATCAAGTCTAGTATATCAAGATTCTTCTTGACTAGTAAAATACTATTTGGATAGAAAACTTGTCAAGCGAAGTAGGAAGAGTCGTGGGATGCCAGTCCAGGAGCTACACCAAATTCCTTTAGTAACTAGTTGAAAAATTAGTCCTCTAGTGAAGGAAACATTGGCACCCTTAGTAGTAGTAGGTTAAATCAAAATTGTGAACTTCCTTCTCATGTCCCTTGTTTCTGTGGGAAAAACATTTCTTATACAAGTTGCAACATTTTCTTTATCTTTTAGTAGCTCTTAATTAATATTATTACCCTTTATTAGCATTTCCATCTGACCACCCTTGATTAGATATTACTACCGTTGAATTCTTTTCTTATTACTATCACATGTCCATTTAGGGCGGAACAAGTGAAACAAATCGTCCTCTTTTCTTATCTTCCGTTGGGTTTCCTTTTTGTTAAATCTTTGTTAGTTTTTGTACTCCTAGTTTATATTAGAACTTGTTGAATCCGGTGGGAAACACCTACACCATGTGAGTGTTTTTGGCTGCCTCAGACCATGAGAATTCGTGATCAAGTATTTTCCGTAAGATTTGCAACGATTTCTCTCATCGCCTTCCTCTGTTCTCTCTGTTTCCCACCTACCTCTTTTTTCCTTTTTTCTTACTATCTAATAGCTCTTTCGTTATAGTTTATCATTGATTATACATTCCCCTCTTTAGCCCAAGCTTACTTTGCGCCAATTTTCATTTTTCTTTTGTGGACAAGTTATAGATAAGCATTGGTAATAAAACCTCCTCTTATGTAGACTGTAGTGTTCCGGCCACCAAAATAAATTTTTGGTATCTATTTTTAAAATATGGTAAAATAAATTGTGGATTAAGTAATTTTTCCAAAAAAAATTACGCCACCCTTGTTTTACCGTTAGTAATATAAATTATGTTAGTTTGTCTTTATGAATATTTGTAGCTAAGTAATTTAAGTTTCTAAAAATATGTAAATCTTTCTTTTCAAAAATAATTTAATTGATATCTAAGTCTGAAACAAAAAATAATTAGTTTGAAATTCAAAAGAAAAAAAAAAAGATCGGGTAATTTTTTGTAGGAAGAAGAAGAAACTCCCTCCTCTCTTCCATTCTTGAAAAAAAATAAAATGGAAGACACTTTCAATTTTATTGGAGCTTGAAACAATATGGTAGATATTTTCATGGATTAACAATTTGCTAAACGTGGAAAGTGTATATATAGCTCAGGCTAATTTGTTAGCCGAATATATAATTTATATTTATTACCTGAAATTACTAGGGGATGTCAATGGTTCGATTCGATTGATTTTTTAAAAAACATTGTGACACACCCATACATGAAAGTATGCAGAACTTATTGGAGAATGGAGAAAAGGGGCTAATCTAGATCTGTCCTAGGATAACATCTCCGCCAGAAACCTTGAAGTCAGAAGGTGCTTCTTCAACATTCAGAACCTTAACATTTCCATCAACTACATACGCCGACCACCTATGCAACAACGATGATAAATAATGGATTAGTATAAGATAGACAGGTTGTTTCCGATGTAGCCTGAGCTCAAAAGGCCAAGTTATTCGGAAAAGGATTGCAAGAAAGTTCGTCAAAACTAGTTAAACTTGTGCACCTTTCACTGGGATTATCAATTTTGGAATTGGCAATTGTTGGATGTAGAATCTTTAGTTATTGCAGGACGAACTAATGAATGACATAAAACATGAACTCTGATCCCTTACCTATGAGATCGAAGTCCAAGCAAAGCTGCCGAGAGATCAATTGTTAAGTCCAAGCTCTTGTGGAAGCTTCCATCAAAATCACCATAAAACTCAATCTGCATCGTAAAATAGAGACTCATCCTCGTTATTAGAGAAAGTATAAAGAACAACTATCACAAAACAGCTGATACAATGAAATTTTCTGACATCTATAGTGCTATCAAACTTACCCTGAGAAACAATTCAATAAATGTATTAGTATGGCATTAGAGGTGTAAAGGTCATAAAACAAGGTGAGATGAACATAGCCAAATGACTAAATAACAGGATCATGAGAATCTTAATCATAGATCTCTCTCTTGGTTATCTGTCATTCATACCCTAGTTTATTAGTTTCAACTATCCTACCTAAGTGTACCAGCGTTAGCGATAAAGCACATAACAATCTACATCGGGCTGTGTTTTTTAATGCTTCATACAGTTTATGAATTATGTCATCCTCGATATGCTACAAAATAAATTCCAGTTAGAGATCAGCGTCAGCCCACCTACATAGATTTCCAGCTCCATGGAGGAAAGTTGAGTTGAAACAGAAATATATTAGAGACAAACTGAGTTTAAGTTGGAATGTATTAGCATATGGTGAGAATCATTATCTTTGAGCATGTAGAGGAATGTTCGTAGAATTTCATTCATTTAGCTGCGGCTGCAGTGCTCATATCAATCAGATACTTTCTTTTAAAAGAAAATTCAACTGTCATCCAACATAAATGTTGCTTGAAAAGTAAGATCTGCTCGACATCCCTCCTTTGACCCCCTTCCTACAATCCCAAACCAGCCCCTCAATAACTGAGAAATCCCCAAGGACTGGTTGGCACATAGTTTGAAAGTCAAATGATCAATGAATAAATATTTTTTTAGAAGGTAAGTTCGAAAGTCATTGAATATTGAGACTGCTCTGTACCCCTCTATACTTAAAAAGCACCAAGCTTTTAATCTACATCAAGATTCAAACTCATGAAATGAGCTTTTAACCCACACACCACTCTCTGCGCTCTTTTTTGAGAAAAACCACTCTCTGCGCTCTAGCACTAAACAAAAGCCCTTGGGGCACTAAAAGAAACGTTTTGCCATTCCAAGTCTTGCCAAAAAAGATAGATTAATCTTTTTCATCAAATAGATTCGACTCCCTACACAATATACATGATCAAGAAGGTTGATTCACCAGAATATGTTTACTTCTTCTGAGAACTGAGAAAAAGTAAGTACTTCAAGTCTTCCACGGATGGTAGAAAGTTCAAATTAGTAATTAGTGAAGGTCACACTTGCTTAAAGAAATACACAGGATGACGAGGCAGGGAAGAGTGACTTACAGCATCTTTTGCTTGTAGTTTTTCTGCCCAACCATTCATAGTGTATGGATCATTCACAGCAACACAGATGACAGAGTCGATTCCTTTGGCCTTGAACTTATCAATGTTATTCTTGTAGCTAGGTACATGTTGCATTGAACAAACTCCAGTGTACGCACCCTGGAAATTGTACAAGTAACATCTTTAGGAAGATATAAAACTAAAGAACAAAGAGAACCAGACATTAACCAAATGGGTGGATACAAAATGGCTATGCAATAAGGCCTCTTTTGAGGCAAATTTCCTACCACAACCATCAAAGAAAATAAGAAGCCTTTCTTTCTTTCATCATTTCTTCGCGTCATTTTATTCAATCTTCTATTCATTTCATGGTGTCAGTTTATTCAACCTTCTATTACAAACTAGGGAAAGCCCTTTTCTATTATCATTCAATTGAGGAATCATGGTAGTCCAGTTGGTTGGCTACAGCTACCTGAACTTTCACAATGCCACTGAAGGTTCAATTCCCCATTTCATAATCTAGTTCCCCACTTCCCCTTCTGCTTCCCCTCCTTCTATGTATAAAATAAAATAAAAAGAATGGAAAGAATGGTATTAAATATTTAAATGTGTCCCGTTGTATCTTTCCTCCAGAAGCAAATATGTGCAACCAACCAAGTGACAATGTTAATCCAGTAGTATGTAACAATTGGGATTACAACAAGATTAAACTATTTTGAAAATTTGGATAAGTAGTAGCAATATTCATTTGTAGTCCCAGGAGATAAAACATTAGACAAATAAAGCTGCTCACTGCACTTACGTCATCAGATACCACCTTGATTTAGTACTTTGTATAGAAAGTTCAAAAGACCAATGTATTATTTGTACTAAAAGTAACAAGAAAAAGAGAATTTTTTTTACCATTTTGATTTCTTATTAGGCTTAAATGGAGCTACATGGTCCGTGAGGATTCATATATATAGTGAACACCTCATCTTGGTTGGGATTGACGCATAGTAGTTATTGTTGTTGTTGATGTCTTATTAAGATTTTTTACCTTTTAAATATCAATGAAAAGAAAGAACTTTTTCCCCTCTACCAAACACAAAACATCATAAACAAAAAATAAAAGATAAAATGACCATGAATGAAGCACAAGTTGACAATTTGGAGGACCTCAACAAAATATGCAGTAGTCAAACAACAAGATAAAAAAATCCAAGACTAAAATGGCAGAACCGCTTCACTCTAAGACACCATAACGTAACACTAGTGATTTATCTTGCTATTTTGTGTTCGTTATTTTCCTTTACATCCTACTTTTGATTGCACTTTTTGAGCTGAGGGTGTACAGGGAACAACCAATCTGTCCCCACCACAAAGGCTAAGTAAGATAAGGTCTGCGTACATCCTATCCTCCATAGACCCCCAATTGTGCGATTACACTAAGTATGTTATTGTTGACAAAACAAATTCTCATAATTTGACAACCCCACTCTCTTTATTCCAATTAAAAGAGAACCAAACAAAAATATTCATCTAAAACCTACTCCTAAATCCTAACCACAGAAATGAAAACTAACACACAATACAACTAACTTAATAATCAGTGGCAATATATATAAATGAAAGTCAACTTACAGGAAGGCCAAAGATTACAACATTTTTACCCTGAACACCAAACAAAATACAACAAACAGTCAGAAATCAAGAAAAGGGTAAATTTAGGTATAAAGATTACATTTTTAAAATTGGGGTTTTGATTATATTTATGATTACCTTGAAGATATCTTTAATAGGGGTAGTAGAGAATTTTGAGGAGACACCTTCATCCCAAGATCGAGCCTTTTGTAGAGAAACATTTGGTGCAGCAACAGTAACATCACTTCCTACTGAAATTGAAGCATAGGATCTCAGGCTTTGAGCCATCATTCTTGTTCTCTTTAACATTGCTGAGGCCATTGCTGATTCTCCTAAACTTTTGGTGGTGAATACTGATTTTTGCTACTTTCATTGCTGGTGAATATATGGACAGGGAAAGGATGGGCCTTATTTAAACTTGGGCCTAAATTTGGTGTCCAAACTCTATAATATATAGATAGACTTTGGATTTTGGAAGTTGTGAGGACCAATTTTTCCTTAGTCAAGTTTGCGTACAATAATAGTTATCAATTCGGATGGTGCAATATGAGGCTTTCTAACTCCTACTCTGGTACTAGATTAATCAAGCTCTAGAATGGGGAGATATGTCGTACCCCTTCTCTTGTGTAAATTTTTGAAAGTTAATCTATAGGGTAAAATCAAGTATCAAATGTCTCGTAAATATGGGCAAGTATAGGCTATAGCTTATGAATTTTTATATATATGTATAATAGTGTATAAGAAGTGTTTACACTATGCATACATTATTATACGTTGATAATATTATTATCGATTTCTGTATGTTTTGCTAAAAATAAATTAAAAAAACCCAATTTGCTCAATCTTTACCAAATAACTTCATATTTTAACCACAATTTCAAAATGACATTCTCAACCAACATTAGTCATCCCAAATTTGATATTCAAATCAAGACATACATGATATATTGCAATAACTAGTGTGGATGCAATAGTCAAACTCCAGGTTCAAATGAACCCAACACTTTCGAGGTGTAATTTAAATTATATTCAGACTTCACATAAATTGCAATAAATAGTAGGTCTAAATTTATGATTTTAAAAATACAATAGATTCAATACTAAAATCCCATAAAAACTAAAATCATAGAGTTAAATTAGAAATTCGCCACTAACAATAACACCCACTTAAAACAAATCTCAATTTTAAAAATCTGATTTCTTTGAACTCAAGCTTTGAAGCTTCTTTAATGACTTCCAATGTAACTTTTCAATTGTTCTTCGATATATCAGTCACCATTAAATATTTTCAAAGAATTCAACCAAGAAAAACAATTAAAACATCTTTTTCAAAATATGAACAATAAGGATGGAAAATATGGGCTCATTTATAATGTTGGGCCGATTGACATGTCCATGTAAACCTTAGGTGCTAATTTCAACACATCAATAATTTCAATAATTATATATTTTGTCTGAGTTGCCTTTAGATAGACTACACTAGTGAATGTATATCGCCTCTTTCCTCTCTTGTCCCTCTACTTCTTTATATATGTGTTCCGCAATTTCATGTATTTATGTATCCAATATGCACCGATATATTCAGTGTATTTGTGTGTATCAATTTCATCGAGTGTGTTCAATATTAAATATTTAATGTATCCACTATCATTTTCATGTATCCAATATAATAAAAATGCATTATGTATTTAATGTATCTGTGCATAATTACAAATTGGTTATGAGAGGATACTAATGTATTCAGTACATTTGTGATGTGTCTATTGTATTTGTGCACAAGTGCATCTATTTGGTATCAAACTTGTGATGTATGCGGTGGCCGGTGTTTATGTGTATAGATACGTACTTACAAAAAGACGATGAAGACGAAGATATAGCTATCTAGAAACATATATTACTGCATAGATACATGCATATACCTTGTGTAATTATGTCTTAACTAGTCACTCTTTAATAACTATCTGGTATCAATTATGTAGTCGTTATTTTTTATAAGAAAAATCAATCAATAAGCACACCGCCCGTTAAATCTTAGTCAAAATTCAGGGCGACATTTATTTTGTGTTAGATTAGTCTTTAAATTAGAAACTCTATCGTGGAAAAAAAAAACCTTACTACACAATTTCTTTGATTTCAATTACCATTAAAAGAAATCAACTTCAAGTTTTCTCAATAGAACACAAGCTTCAATAGATGATCTTATTATACTATACATACAGAGTTATTAAAGGGGAACAAAAAATACAACAAAATCAATTACATCTAAAACATGAGATGATTACACAATATTATCAAGCTTAAAAAAACAATCATAAAATTAAATCCCACTATAATTAAATAGAGGCACTTATATACCTTAGGTTGTACCTCTCTAATAATAAATATACTGCAAAGTGCAAAAAGAAGGACTCCCTTTGTACAACACAATACACCCAAAAATAAATAAATTATAGTAGCTAGTTAATTAACTTAATTATTTTTTTAGTTATAATAAAATCTTGATTAATCTTAAACATATGATTTAAGAAGAAAATCTAGTAGGATTTACTGAATTATAATGAGGTGGGACTTGATTAATTAGTTGTCTTTGTGTTTGTCCTTGTAACTTGGTGTTTGATGAGAAATTATTATGTCTTGGTTGCCTGTTTTTTCTTCTTGGATGTGAAGAAAGTGGGATAAAAACTCCAGTTCCTTTGCTAATTTCTCTTCTATTATTATTCTGCTCATATACGTATCCTGCTCTTGTAGCTGGATGAATTACTTGTGAAAAGGCCTGTATTTTTTAAAAGAAAATTGGTAAGCACATGTCATTATAACAAAAACAGTTTTTAGCGGCAATAAATATATATATTAATAAAAAGTGTTAAAACTTTTATCTTCATTAGTTAATTGTCAGTAAATCTAGTATTGTTATAGGCTTTAGAGACATTTACAAAGAGTGTTAGTTGCTTCTAAAAACATATTTAGTGATAATTAAATTATTAATTGCTGCTAAAGATCATTTTGATCTAGTGAGTTATTAATTTTTGTCTTCTCGTGGATTCATGATTTGAACTCTATATGTTTAATATTTAAGATTCTTAACATTGAACCTAACATATAATATTATGGGTTCTACTAATATACACTATTTGCTCAATTTTAGTCGTTTCATGGGCGGGGAACTAAGCGCAATTCTTTGAATCAAAGGTTGAATGAAATCGATTCTTTTTTAGATAACAAAATCGAAATCGGATAGGATAGATGGATGGATCTATCTTTCTATTCATATTTATTACTAATCAAAATGTATTTCTATAGTGTTGTAGCGTAGCAAGAAGCCAGGAAAGACTGCACTACTTTTGGCCTAGGAAACGAAGAGAATGAGCTCAGCTACTTCTCTGGTTTTTTATACTTAAATTTGTGTTTCACGTCAAAAATACGAAGTTTAGATGAATTTTATGTTGTAACGCCACACCCATCCCTATCCTATACGTTAAGAAACAACTATCGATAGAAACACTTGAATTTCGATATTCTGTAGACTAATAGTCAATAAAGTGAGTGTCCAAAGAAGTTTAACCAAGTGATTCTTTAGTTAAATCATTTAGTATAATATCTAAATTCTCTTTCAGTAGTAATACACTTTAACATTATATGATATGAAATTAATGAACTAGACAAAGATAACTAGTGTATTTTAGGGAGAAAAACTAACAACTTGAACATATATATTGAAAGAGAGGGAAAAATATATTGAACCTGAATAGAGCCATGAGAATGACGATAAATTGAAGAATTTTGATGTTCATGTTCATCATCATCCATTATTAAAAGAGATATTTGTTTGCTCAAATCTGCAAAAAATAAATCATCTTCTACTTCCATTGCCACTTCCATTTTTTGAAGAAGAGAACTCAAAAATGTTTAGTTCGCTCTGTTTTTCTTCTTTTCTTTTGAGTAGTTAAGAAGGGATATTATTATTGTGTATTGTGTAGTATAAATAATAAATAGAAAAAAAAAACAGCAAATAATGGGTTCAAGCAAAAAAAGGTATACATGTGGGATAGTGGGGTCAAGAATGACAGCCAACCCAAATCTGTGCAAGACCCACAAAAGGATATCAGCTAAGTGCAAACTTATCGATACGTGTTTTGGTGGTGTGATAAGTACTATTTATTTTTAATTAAAAGGTTTTGAATTTGAGTATAAGTTTAGATTTAATTGAGTTTCAATATCAGTATTGAACACTAGATGGAAAATAATTTTAAAGAAAACTAAGTACAAATTTTAAAATAATAATATATTTAATATAATGCTATAAATATAGTTTAAAAAGAATAAGATATAAGTGAATTTTACCTCTATTTTTTTGAAGTAAAAACGTTATTTCTAATAGACAATCGATTCTCACCTCAAAAGAAAGTGCGGAATTTAGTAATAACAACGTATCTGATATAATTTTAAAAATGAGATCTGAAAAGAATAGAATATATACAAATTTTATTTTTATCTTTGTGAAATAAAAATATTGTTTTCGATATATCCTCAATTCATTTTCGTTTTTTTTTTTTGCAATCTTTAGTATGAATATAAATTCTATATACTCGTTGTATTTTTTTAATTTTTTTTTATTATAGATAACTATTCCTAATAAATACATTTAATAATTTATAAAAAAAATACATCCCAAGTGTCAATTACATAAGTAAATTAATAGCATTAAAAAAAAGAATTAGATGATTAATGTATATATAATAATACATTAAATTGTTATGGTAAGTATATTATCTAGATGAGAATTGAGAAACGGAGAGGGACAAAAATAAAAAAATAATAAAAAAAAAGAGATGAGGATTGCAGAATCTACATTATAGCGACAGCCCACACTTTAGTAGATCAGATTTCTCATCCAAATATGAACTACATCAATCCATTACACTTACAACGACGCCTTGTTAGAGCCACATGCATGCTCATCAATCATCGGGTTCGTCTGAACTTAATATTTTTAACGTAAATTATAATTTGTGTAAGAATTTATTAGAAGTATAATAAATAGTATATCAAAATTCATAATTTTAAAACTTAATAAATTTATATTAAAATCTTAAATATTGAACTCATAAAGTTTGAATCCTAAATTCATCTTCGGTGAAACCCAACCCTAGAAGCACATATGAAGTGTATAACTAATATGACAAGAGGAGGTTGCTCGAATGGTAACCACCTCTCGCTTCCAACCTTAAGATTGTGCGTTCGAGTCACCAAAGGGAGCAAAAAGATGGAAACTCCTTTGAGGGATTAAAAAAGGAGTATGTAACTAATATTTTGAACATGAAGTATATTTATAAAAAAGGTTATTAAAATTTTGATAAATATTAAACTTCGAATTCATAATTTTAGAAAAAACATTATTAATTAATTCAATAGTTAAAATTTAAAATTAGTACTAATTTGAATATTGAATCCGCTTTGATGAATGATCTCTTTAATATGATTTTAAATTTAAGAAGCAGTTAGACCCAACATTCCTTTCTTAATAATAGTACATCTTAATATTTAAATATGTATTTAGATTCAGATGTCTTATTAATTTTAATAAATACAAATAAGGCGTTACTCACACTCTCCTCTCTTGTCATCCACTAGTTATGGTTGACCCTTGACATTAGTTGTATCAAATTCCTATTATTGCAATTTGCAAAGTGTATGTCAGTAGCTATAACATCGGAATATATAGCTGCAGCCATCTTGTTTTGTCACATGACTAGAAAATGGAAAAAAGTTACTCTTGTTTCAATTTAGGTGACTTTTTTTTTAATCAATCTAAATAAAATGACATATTTTTATGTTACGTAATAATTTAACTATAAAATATTTATTTTACTCTTAATGAAATGATTTACAGCCACACAAATTTTTATCATTTATTTTGTAGCACAAGTTTCAAAAGCCATCCTTTTTTCTTAAACACCGTGCCGAGTCAAACTGCCTCACATAAAATAAAATGGAACGGAGGAGGAAGTACTTTGTTTGGCTACTTATAAGAATGACTACATATCACGAGCGTTTGCTCTTCAAAAAAGAAAATTAATAACTAACGTATAATTTAGCAGTTGCTGATGTAAAATATATTACATAATCAAATTATTTGAAATCTATTTTTTTTTATTTTCTCAATTCACATATGAGGATTGAGGTCTATATTGGTGATATATTCCTTATAGCAAGGAGAAGTGGAGAACATGAATTGACAAGAATCATTTGCCAACTTTAGAAAAAATTCTCACAACTAGCATTGAAAAATCAAATCTTTCCTCTCTTTTTTTTTAGTCAGGGTGTCAGCTACAACTTTCCACTCTCAGCAACACGAAGTTGATATACCTTATTGTTGAGGTGATGTCAGGAATTTAAATTTTATAAATTCTGAATTTTATAATAATGATTCAAATATTAAAAAAAATTCATTCTAAAGTACTTAATATTTGTATATATATTTGATAAACTTCTATATAAATATATTATTTGAATAAAAGTTATTGAATTCAGTTAAATCCGTACTCGAACTTCTAACTCCACACCACCTCAGAGCTAGTTGGAGATATTATTAGCTTCATCAACTTTCAACTATTAACATTATAATTCAATGAGGGGGCACCACTAAAAAACATCATGATTCTTTAATTTCTTATCATAGTACAGCTACTTCACTCTTTCTCCAGTCTCTCACATGTAATGTATTATATTTTATATAATACATCCAGAGATACAAGAAACTATTTTGCATCCAGTAGGCTCCATTCAAACTAATTTTTAGATCCAGTAATTAATATATTTTATATAAAATGACGTTTGCACTATTATGGCTGATATGATATCTATAGTGTGGATAATAGAATATGGTATTTTAATTTTATATATTGAATATAAGTAATTGATAAAATCATTAAATAGAGGGGTCTAAAAAAATCTTTAATAGGAAAGTGTTCTTTTAATGAATTTTACGCGATGTAAAATTTAAATCAATCGAATTGATAAGTTTTGAATATGAGATAGTTGCACAAAAGAACACCAATAATAAGATTGAGGCTGACGCTCTAGTATTATATAAGAAAAATAATTTTTTTTATCTAACTTAACTTCAAAAAATAGTTCATGAACTAAGATTGTCCAAGGATATTACTCCCTTATGTTCAATTTATTTGTTTGATATTTAGTTCAAGGAAGTAAAGAGGACATTTTGAATTTTGTGATCTTAAGCTAAAGATATGTAGAGTGTATCAAAATGTTCTTTAATCTTATGATTTCAAATATGTCATATGAAAAATTGAGATTAAAAAGTTGTCAAAAAAGAAAAGAGACGTTTTTGAAATAGACTAAAAAATAGATGGACAAACACATTGAAATAGAGAGAATATAAGAAAAGAACAACATAATACCTAAACAATGTTGAATATTCTAAAAGATCGTTTAGTATGGTATATAAGAATAGTGTTGAATATGTTGTATTAGTAATATTGACATTAGTAATACTGTTACATCCTTTGTCTTATTTTATATGAGTTAGTTTGACTCGACACGAAGTTTAAGAAAGAAAAGAAGATATTTGTGTGGCTATAAATCATTCCATTAAGAGTGAAATGAACATTTTAAAGTTGTTACTCAATGTAGAAATGTGGGTCATTTTTTTTAAACTGACTAAAAAGGAAAGTAAGTTAGATAAATTGGGACAGATGGAGTATTAATTATGCTGAATTATTTCTTATGCACTATTTTGTTTAGTGTATTAAAACAAACATGTATTACATAATTTAAAAAAAATATTATTTGTTTACAAAATATCCTCCATAAATACGGTTAAAAGAATGTGAAAAAGATTTTG
Source organism: Solanum stenotomum (assembly GCF_019186545.1). NCBI lineage: Eukaryota > Viridiplantae > Streptophyta > Magnoliopsida > Solanales > Solanaceae > Solanum > Solanum stenotomum. Next base: position 25,494,988 of record NC_064282.1, read on the forward strand.
AGGGGGAATTGTATCTTTAGCCATGCTAACATATGCATTAAAAACTCATGCATTTTTAATACCATACCATGTCATGTATTAATTATATATACTATAACATAATGAGAAAAAACATAAAGTGACACCTAAAGTTGTCCCGAATTTTCAAAAAAGCACCTTAACTATGCAGATGTCCTATTACCCCCTAAACAATTTTGAACTGATATTATTACATCATTTTTTGTCAACTTGGCATAGAGAGTATATGCACTCTCTTTAAAGAGCATGAGCACATAAAATAATGAATATAACTTTATTTTTATAGGTATTTTGTTATAAAATATAATTTCTTGTTTTTCTTATTATTTTAACTTTTTTTTTTGTTATTTTTCCTCTTTCTTCTTCGAAAATTCATTGTCATCTCCCTTAAAACTCTCCACTTTCAATGTCACAATTTTTACCATAATTCTGCCCTTTTTTTTTTTTTACTATTATTAGTTTAAGTCTCTTCAATTTTAAACCTTTATCTAATTTTTCTTAATAATTTTGAACAATTTGATAAACCCATTAGATTTCAAAATGATTAGGAGTTATCATTTAACTTTATTAGCCGGATTTCATCAAGCTCTTTCAATTTTTGGGGAATTCATTTATTCTTTCAAAATTATTATTTTTAATTTTAAAGTTATATGAAAAGAAGATAAATTAATTGATGATACTTTCAAAAGTTTAAATTTTCTTAGAAAAATAATTAGTTTTGTTATCACTAACTCAACAAAGTTTAGAAAATAATATAAATTTTTTAAAGAAAAAAATCACCGGAAGAATGAAATTTGATGGAAGAAGAAGAAAAAAAGAGAATGGAAGGGACACAGTTTGACGAGGGTGGGGAAGGATGAAAGTGAAAGGAAAAGAAGAATAAAGAAAGAAAACGGAGGAAGGAGGTCAGCTTGAAAGTGGGGGTGGGATGGAAGGTGAAGTGAAATGTAAGATGAATTAAAATAAAAATAATAAAAATAAAATAAGCTTTAAAAGTAAGAGAGAGAGAAAAAAAAGGTAAAGAAAAATTTAAAATGAAAAATTTATTTTATTTTAAATTAAATTAACATGTGTCTTGGTGTGTGATAACACTTGCTAATATATACGCTATAAAGTATATAACTAATGCTTACATTAATCATAAATAAATTAAAAAATATATCAAACAAACTATTAATAATACACAAAGCTAATATATACGCTATTTTTTGGAAAGCATCTTACCACGTCTCATTGAGATCTAGAAGAAACCTTTTAAGGCAGAGTTTTTAGTCAGAAGAGAAAGTGGAGAAAGAGAGAGCAGAAGGCATATTTGCCTATTTGGCACAATTTATCAGTTTTGATTCAAATTCGTATATTTTTCTTAAAAGCTAGAATTTAGAATGTAATAAAAAAAACTTCAAATTATAACTTTGCATATCTCCTAAGTGGACTTGAAGTTTTGATGTTGCATTTAAATATGGATTACAACTGATGCTACTACAATAAAGTTGAACAGTATGTATATCTAAAAATGTATAGTATATTATTACATGTCTTAGTCTTATCTATGATTTTCAATATTAATTCAAGTAGGACACACTTATGTACACAACTAAAAAGCTACTGAATTATGACCTCCATACCCAAACCCTTTGTAGGACCAAAAAAACAAATGCATAGCTAGTTGGCTGTTAGAGGTTTTACTGTCACTATCTCTTGTATCTAGGGATGAACATGGTATGATATTTAAAATTTCGATATTATAATTTTAATATTTGATTTTTAAAATTATTATACTGTTATCAGATCAATTTAATTTAGTATGATTTGATAATTTAAAGTTTGATTTCGGTATTTTACAATTAGTCGATAACCATAGTTTGCTCAACTTCGACTAATGTATACTCGTATAATAGAGTATTAGAACTTCGACAATTCAAAAAAGAGTCTCAATTGTTTCATACTAACACATTACACATGTAGAAATAGAAAGTACTAACAACTCCTTTTGTTAATCATTTACATTTACAGTAAAAGCTCATTAAATTAATACTCGATTAATTAGTAATCTCTCAAAGATAATATTTCTAATCCCGACTTAGCCAATGGAAAAAATCACCAATTTCGATAAGTTACTAAGATAATATATTTTCAGAAGACCCCTATATAAATATATGGTCCCATTAATATTATAAATTAATAATTCTTTAAAAGTACAATATATCTAGCTAAAACAATTTAGTGAAATATGATTCTATTGTTTTCTGTTTCTTCTTAAAATTTTAATCTAGTTGAAACTTATCTTTAACTTTTCTTATTGTATCCAAAAGTTTCAGTGTTGTCTTTTCGAATTGCACCACAAAATTGTGAAGAGTTCTTGATGTGCTAAATGCTTCCTTACGTGTAACTGGTTCCAAATGTATTGTATCATCTTCAACTTTATCATCAACATTATTTTTTCCAATGGTATCCGCAATTTCTTCTAAGCTCTGTACCGCTTAATATGTATCATTTTCACTCATCCACTAGGTTATTAACGTCCATTTTATTGTGGTAACTGAGATCATTAATCATGACCTTAAGTTCCATGAATGGTGTTTTCACAAGTGGATTCATTCAAATTCTCTAAGATTTCATCTCTGAATGACTTTTACGGTGTCGAATCACACTTTAAATTAATAAATATTAATTTATCTATTAAATAATAATTCTACAAAATAATAATATTTCATGATCCCACCTATATTAATTTTAATGCATTTCAATCAAAATAGAGTTGTCAAATATATATATAAATTATGTAACTATATATCTCCATATAATATTCAATATTTCAGTATGTTGTTTCTAAATACCAAATATTGTATCGAATACAAAAAAAACATTAAAATATATACCATATACCATAATACCAACATCACAGTATAAAAGATTTCAATATCATATGCTAATTAGGTATACACTATATCATGTCCATCCCTACTTGTATCTGTAGACCATATTTTATCTTTATCAGCATTCAATCAACATTTTCAAGAAAAAAAATATATAAAAAAAAATAGATCTCGAATCCATTTTTTAGATCTATTTGTTTTACAGATAGATTTGTTGGATAAGAATGTTTGACTGCAAACAGTAGTGCTAGATCACATATTTATCACCATCACTACCCAACCTTCTATATTGCCCACAAATTTTGGATAAGTTAGTTGAGTGGTGGATAAAATACTACTTGGCAATATTTCTGCCAAGATTGATAAATTGCCCATTCTCTGCATCTGAGAATTGCTATGTCATGAATGTTCAATTATGCCTGCCCATAATCATATACAAATAATTACACAGTAATATAGGTGAAACAGCTGATTCTGCATCAATAAAAGATAAGGAGTCATAGTGGTTCCTTATCATTGTTGTGGTAAGTAATTACCACATAGAAAAGTTGTACTTTTGAAGCACAAATAAGTAATGTGTTTTCACTCTTCAACTTACAATTTATTTACCTCTCTACATATATGTTTGTGTCTATAGCAATTAATTTTGAGAAGTAATAAAGTCAGTAGTGTCAGATTGAGCTAAACTTCAATAGTATTTGGCAGATTTTCATAGATTATGAGGTGTATAACTCACTCATTTCATTTCACATGTTATAGATATAAATTCACTAATTTTCACGTCCACGTGATAAGTAAAGAAAGAGAGTTACAAAAATGGAGGCATTCCCTATCAACCTTATCTGCTAACTAGAGAAAAATTAGAGGAGAAAACGAAGCTATTCTCCTAAAAGTGCTTACCAGGAACAAATAAGTATATGCTGATGGGTGACTGAAAGTTAAGCCCCACCAGCCATGTCCATATCTGTAACTCCAACCATTCCCTTGAAAATAACACGTAATTTCCTAGAACATGACTGCTTTTTATCTCCTTTTCCCGCTGCACCAGTAACATGAACGATGTCCCTTGGAGTTTTACCCATAAGCTCAAACAATGGTAAATCCAAATTAGATCGAGTCATCTCTTCCAGTACTGGAGGTGCTTGCATGTATAGATTCTTCCCTCGATACGTCACACTTACTCTAGTTAGTAGTAGCTTAGGGTGATCTTCAAGGAGATCAATGAACTGCACAACACCAGAAAGAGAGAAAAGCTTATGCATTATTAGTTGTTGTGGTGGAATGTTTGACAAGTTCAAACAAGAAGAAGAAATAGACACAAAGCTAAGTCCATCAAATTAGATGGTCTTTACGCTGATGACAACAAAACATTTAAATCCAAAATATATGGCATTTTCTCATGAGATTTTTATGGCAGATAACTCAATGTATCAGAGACTAATTCTGAAAGTTCTTTTAACACGTCCCAACTTTCAAACAGAAAAAATATGTGAATGAGATGCAGCCCACAGTCACAGATTATTCCACACATTTAAAGGGCAAAGCTGTGGGAGTAGTGAACTCAAACAGAAACATAAATATTACTCCCCCCACCCCATAAATAAAGAAAAAGAAAGAAAATAAGATGATGTATGCTCTGTTACGCTTATTCAGTTTCTCAAAAGATAGTCCAATTGAGCTCTTTTCCAACCGAGAGTATGATCAGGTCCTAAGTGATTATTCCAACTTTGACTACAAGCAATCCATACCAGATAGCTAATATGAACATTGAAAATTTTAATAGGAACTTCCAACTTATCTGCTGTACTACAGATTCTTCTTTTCAGGGATATAATTGCTGCAGATGCCAAGCTATCTCATAAATTCCATTTTGCATTATTTCCTTCTACAATTATATATGGGTTCTTTACTAATATTATATTGGGTTGTTAAGATGCAAAACTTGTATTCATCGGCTTTCAGACATGATCAAACTTTTATGGACGAGTTTTTCCCTTTACATTTCAACAGGTTCCAGGGACCTTAGAATTGCTTGCCTGTTCCTAGTTCCTACTAACTCAGCTTCATAAAGGCTTCTGGTTTTGACACTCAGCACTCCTGTAGTACAGCACTAACACCACTAAAATGATCATTGTCAAGGATTGACCAAATATAGTTGTTTTTTTCATAACCATGGTGTTTGAGCCAGCTTAGGCGCACCTCGACTGATTCCACGGGCTAACAACCTCCCACCAGCACAGGTATCAACTAACTCTGTCCACCAAGATTGGGACAGATGAAAAAAAAAATACCTAGTCATATCAAGGATGCATTGAAACATGCAAGAGAAATATCGACTAGGTCATTATCGGGATATTGCTCCCCAATTCTAAGCTGGTTTCTTTTTTTCCGAATGTTGATTAGGAAGCACTCTATTAAGCTGCTTATACATAAAAAAGTTTCTCGTCAGGTATTTTAGTGTTTTACTAAACAATCTTGTGAGTGATAAGCAATCGTAAGGAACTGAGAAATAAAAAGAAAAAGAACCTTTTTAAGAGTAACCGAAGCCTCTAGCTCAATAAGAACACCAGGACCACAAACAAGACAATCTTTGTCCCTCACAAACTCGGTCACTTTGGTGTGCAGACCTTCAACTCCATTGTACCTTCAAAAGGGACAGAATTTCACATTTTTCATACGAAAAAATCAATCTTCAAGATGTTATCAAATTAAAGTGTAATGTTGACAGTAAGATCATTGATCATACACAACAGAACATGCTGCAACATTGTGGAGGTACGTGAATTAGGAGTTACAACAGACTTACGTTAAGTAATTTGTTAATGTTTTGCTACATCCAGAGACAACCTTCAAGGTCTCCAGAGCACAGGCAGCAGAAATTATAGCATTGGTGGATGCTATAGCAGGTATGATATTTTTAACTACACCCTGTAAGCAGCGAAAAAAGATTATTCAAATATGCACTGAGAACACATGAAACTGCAAAAACCACTATACCAGCATAATATGACTGGAATAGAATAAATTCTCACCTCAATGCAAAATGAAATAAATAAATAATTACAGAAGGCTGAAACTTTCATATCATGAGCTTACCTGGGTCAAGGAATAGGTAACTCCTGGAATTCCAAAGAGCTCTGCTCTCTTAACAGCCTACAGCACATGGATCAGAGGAAGTCAAGGATTGAAAAAGGAACATGAGAAATAACTGCATATGACTTAAATAATAGGAATGGAGAAAGCAAAGAACATAAATTGCAACCTCTGAATACACCCATTGCATGTGTTCAGGATCATCTGGATCAAATGTTTTGCCACTATGAGCCTGCATAAAACTTTTAGGATGAAATAACAGAGCACTTGGTCTAGAAATTTGGAAAACCCGGGGATGCGAACTTCAATATTTACCTCATCCCATTTGATTAAATGTGCATACTCAATACAGTGAGCAGCAGTTCTAGGAGTTTCAGCAAGAGTACACAAGGGAAACTTCACTTGTGGGGGAAAGAGCCATATTGTACATTCAAAGCAAGGGGTGACACCTGGCATTATAATCCTTGCATGGCCCTTGAATCCTTCAGTCCCACCATCAACCATAGGCTTAATTGACTCTTCCTGTGGGTTGTCATCAGAATCGTACTCTGCATGAAACGTCAAATGGGTGAGCCAAATTAGTACACTTTCAAGAACCACCTTGCACTAAGTATGAAAACTAGCCAGGATCATAAGACACATTTCGTAGGGGGTGAAAGAGCTACAACAACCCATCCTTTGGGTTCTGAAAATGCCTAATTAGTTGAATATCTTTATTTGGAATTTATCAAATCAGATATTCTACTTCCCTCTTCACATTGATATCTTCTTATGCCATGTATGTTTAATTCATTTGTTGCTCCTATATAATAAAAGGGGCCCCTCCAGGAAGGACTGGTCTGAGATGGTCTTACCCTTCCCCTCTTGCAAAGATGATTCCATTCCTTAAATAACCTTATTTTGTTATTACTAAGATTATATATTTTTTGAAATAATGTCAAGTCAACTTGAAATTTAAGGTATAAAATGTAAAATTATATATTTAAGATAAATTGCAAAAAATTACACATTTCAATAAGAAAATAAATAGAGCACCAAAGATACTGAAAATATTAAGTATGTCTGATGATTATGGAGTGACCAATAACAAGAAGGTCCTGTGAGGTATTTACAAGGAGTAGCAGCATTACATATTGTGTAATGAGCTCAAAGATACCTACCATGGCCTCTATATCATTTGCAATTGCCATGTCATACAAAAAACAGTAGGGAAAAACATGAGATAATTACACTCTAGTGCAGCCCATAAAGTTTCTTTACATAATTTAGCCAAAGTTTCAATGCTTACCTGAATTGACCCAATTTCATGACAGTTCTAAATTGTAGTGCTTAGATATGTTGAGTTGTGGAGTTCTTTTGTTTTTGAAGCAAAATTGCACAATATTCTTTTCGGCAGATTTTTTTCTGCACGCAGCATCTTTTTTTTTTTTGAAATTGAGCACGCAGTATCTTCTATAAATTAGGTTCTCCTATTGCACGACAATCTAATAGAAAGATCTACCAACCTAACATCCTAACCTATATTGAAACTTTGATATAATATAAGTAAAAATTGCCGTTCAACCGTTATTGAAGCTCGGAGCTTCAAAGTTTGAAAATCGAATTTTCGCAAATAAGCTCCATTTCAAGTGGGTATTATTGCAGAAGATTTTTTACATATTGAAAAGCCTAAATCTAAAATTTTGGGTGCTTTGGTGTAGTTCTTTTTAGGTGTTTTTGGATGAATCTAGTGCTTGGATTCAAGGAAGAAGATGAAGTCAGTTTTTTGTACAATAGCGCATTATGTTTGTATAGTATTGTATATGGGTGTATAAGCATCTCTTGTAATTTTGTATAATGTTGCATATCGGGTTTTTTTAATCATTGTTGTAAAAAAAAATTTAAAGTTTTGTATACTATTGTATATCAAAAAATTTAAACACTGTTGTAAGAAAATAATGATATAATGGAAGGAAGATTACCTGGAATGTGGTTTTGTGCAAACTATTGTAATGGAAAAACATTTTCCTATCGGAAATGACTTATAGTTTGGGCTAAAATTTTGCAATGTAAGTGTTGTGCTATATTTTTGCAATGTAAGTTGGTTAATTGTACTTTTTTGAAATTATCCCGAAAAACATCTATACTTATACTAACGACATATTCTAATTTGCTTTCAGAAATTATTGTATTCCTTTCCTTCCAAATAGTCCACCAAACTGCTGAAGGAGACGTTTTCTGCCTTGCCCAGCCCTATCAAGTACCAATATTGTGGTAGTTCTTTTGTTGTTCTTGGCATTGTCCAGTTGAACCCCCAAGATGTTCAGGATAAAATCTCAGATCTGTCTAGCGAATGAAGTGATTAAAAAGGTCATCAACATCCCCAATCCCCATTATGCCTCTCACACAATTCACACCTACTACAAATGGTCACCCCTCTTCTCTGAAGGTTATCTTGAGCTATCCACATTTCCCGAGTTATAGATAGTCTTTTATAATGTAATATTTTTAAAAAAAATTAAGGTAATTCTTGATCAAGGTTAATTTTCAAACAATTGTGATGTTAGAGCCAACTTTTGCACACATAGATTAGTTCCACGAGATACCTGCCACCTCCCACCAACAACAGGTACTGGGTAACTCTATCCACCAATGCTATNTAATGTAATATTTTTAAAAAAAATTAAGGTAATTCTTGATCAAGGTTAATTTTCAAACAATTGTGATGTTAGAGCCAACTTGTGCACACATCGATTAATTCCACGAGATACCTGCCACCTCCCACCAACAACAGATACTGGGTAACTCTATCCACCAATGCTATGACAGATGAGAAGAAATAACTTAGTGTTTTCTAATTTTACTAGGTTTGAACCTAAGAGCTCATGAATCAACCCATATCATTGACCACTGACCACACCCACAGACAAATAGAGTGCCCAGAGTGCAAATTCAGTGACATGACGCATGAGGCAGTGGTGGAAATAAAGATCGATGCACTAGTTATACCTAAAGAGAGAAATTTTAAAGTATCTTTCGTCCATAATTCAAGGAGATGGGGGGGATTGGCGATATTGTCACACACCGTATTAACCGGGGTGGGTGAAACGGAGGCTCAACTCTGGGGTATATTGCGCTAAGAATGTGTCGTAAGGCTTAAAGGTAAGTTCTATAGAGTGGTGGTTAAACCAACACTATCGTATGGGGCAAAGTGTTGGCCAGTAAAAAATGCCCAATGAAGGTACCAGAGATGAAGATGCTCAACTGGATGTGTGACCATATTAAGAGAGATAATTAAGAACAAAGTTATACGGAATAATATGGTAGTAGCCTCCGTAGTGAACAAGATTATAAAAGCAAGGTTGAGAAGTTTCGTACATGTGAAAAGGAGGTGTGATAAGAATAGCTATAGCAAAAGCTTAAAGAGGTATAGGTACGCCGAAGAAGAACTAGGAGGAAGTGATTAGACATGACATGACACGACACAACTTCAACTAAGGAAGAATGTGAACTTAGATAAGAAGGTATAGAGGTCGAGAACTAAGGTAGAAGTTACTAGGTAGTCGAGTATTGTCCCACTTCTAGTAGTATAATTTAGGTATCAAGTAGTTTCCTTTTCTCCAATGTTTATTACTTTGTTGCTACACTTGTTTTGTACAATTGTTGTATTGTTGTCTCTTTTCCTTTCTTTCTTTCCGGCATCAATTACAATTTGTTTGAGTCGAGGGTCAATCAAAAACAGTTTTTCTTCCTTGCAAAGGTAGAGGTAACGTCTTCCCAAGACCCCACTTGTGGGATTACAATGATATATTGTTTGTTTGTTTGTTCCAGTGTGGAGCTTCTTTTCTCTTTTTCGAATTTGAGCATTTCCTAGGGATCTAGCTTAGCAAAGACCTTTAGTGGCTTTTACCTTCTCAAAAAAAAAAAAGACATTTAGTGGCTTGGCCACTAAATCAGGAAAAAAAAGGCGCATTCCCACTCTGTTTGAATCTACCCCATATTAGAAGAGAAGTTCAAAGTTATGTTTCAAACAATCAAATAAACTGATAGCATTAAGAAGACCAAGTAGATCCATAGTCCCAGCATACCCCTAATGCTGATGAATACATGGCATCAGTTTCAAAAAGAAAACATTTTCCTCTTCCAAAGTCAAATGCAAACAACAAACAATGCATATTTTTTCTCTCATGAATGTACAGTTGGTTTATTCAATTTGAAACTGTTTAATATGTTACTCATTTCAGTAGCTGAATGCAATCTTCAAACTTGAGCGCTCTTAAAAATAGGCACATAGACTAGTTGATTTTATACAAATATGAGCAACATAAGATGTAAGAAACATCTTTGTGCAAATCCATGCAGGACAGACCTCAAATTCTTTGTTTTCACATCTTGATGCTTAGACAAATATCCAAGTCAAACTATTCTATCTTCATACTAGAATCTAATAGTTGTTACTTCACATTTATTTCCCTTTCTTATTTCCATTTTGGCCTTAATAGAAGTTATAGAAATTGGTCACAGTAAGCAATAAGCACGTGTCATAAATGGCAAAGGGAAATAGAACTGGAATTTTTTTGAAATAGGTGACTTTGGAATTAGAACTGGATTTATAATTGTCTCATTGTTGATCTGGGGTCATTCTATATTTAGACTAGAGACATCTAGCTAGAAACCTAAGGACATGACGGTCCACAGTACAAAGAAAAGCTATCCATTTTATTTATCAAAGAAAGAAAAAGGATTGGCTCTGAGATTTTACAAAGAAGTATCACTTACAACCTTCCAATTCACCCACACAGTATTTTAAATCAGCAATTTTTTTGAAATAGGTAACTTTGGAAATAGAACTGGATTTATAATTATCTCATTGTTGATCTGGGGTCAATCTATATTTAGACTAGAGACATCTAGCTAGACACCTAAGGATCTGACGGTCCACAGTACAAAAAAAAGCTATCCATTTTATTTATCAAAGAAAGAAAAAGGACTGGCTCTGAGATTTTACGAAGAAGTATCACTTACAACCTTCCAATTCACCCACACAATATTTTAAATCAGCAATAAAATGAAGGGAGAGAGGGGATGAAACCAAAAAGTTCTAGCAATCTGCAACTACACAATTAGATTTGTCCTCCTAAGCAATCATAAGAAAAGGCACAACAGGGAGGCATTTAGATAAAGTACTCAGAAAATGAAATTTGATCAAGCCAATGCAGCCCGTGCAACATGTTTGAAAGCATAAGAAAAGACAAACCTAGAAAGCTGCAAGCAACAGAATTTATATAGCTTCGAGCCTCAATAGAATCCAGACCAAGAACAATAATATGGAAATCATTGTAGAAGCTTATAGGTTTGTCCTCAATCCGGCAGAAATGTGACTTGATATCTACATCACTGACTCTCTCCATCACTCTTTTTGCAGCAACTTCTGCCTTTGGTTTTCCCACATCTCCAAGTCTACATAGGAAAAAGTACGAAATTTTAGTAGACATATTATTGCTAAAATTTACAAACAAAATTGTAACTGCAAGCAAAAAACTAAGGGAATTACATATATCCCTAAATCCAAAGTGATTGCCGACTCAAAAATTTTGTTTTTGTCAATAACTATAATCATACATAAGAAACTACCAAAACAGAAGAAGGATAANTATTATTGCTAAAATTTACAAACAAAATTGTAACTACAAGCAAAAAAACTAAGGGAATTACATATGTCCCTAAATCCAAAGTGATGGCCGACTCAAAAATTTTGTTTTTGTCAATAACTATAATCATACATAAGAAACTACAAAAACAGAAGAAGGATAATCTTCCTTTTATGAACAGAAATAAGGACAATCCTCCTCGAACATCATGTCACACAAATAAAAAATGTGACTTGTACCCCCCACACCACTCACTTCTTCTTGGGTTTTGGAACCCTAAACTACTTTTCGAAGAAGTGAATAAAAATTATAATTTCAACAATACACGCAATAAGAATCTAACCATAAGTTCGACTCGCATAATTTCACACACGATGCTACTCAAGAAATATTCCGTACATGAATAAATGTTATCTAGTGAGGTTAGTAACTTCATTACAATACTTCATAATGTGTTCTTTAAAGTAAATTACGGACCTTTAAAACTAGATTTTTTTTCCTGATTCTCGTACATAGCCTTACAATGTAGTGATAAGATATGTGTACATACTACCCTCCACAAATCCAACTTGTGGGATTGCAGTGGGTATGTTGTTGTTGTCTCATACATAGCTCTACACTGATAAACGAGCTTTGAACGGGCTAAAACGACTCCAGGAAAGCATCTGACCAAATGCAGAGCACCAAACAAATTAAGCCATAATGCCAACTAGATTGTATTGCCTATTGGTTCTTTTGCTCTCATTATGTACTACATATAATTTTGAGCTGGGTTTGCATAGATAAAGGAAAATTGCTCTGGAGACAAATCATGAGATCAAAACTCAATCTTTATGAATTAGGACTTCATTATAATACACACGCTACGAACTCAACAATAAATTCGAATAGCATAATGTCATAAAATACGCAACTCGGAAGAAACTAACGCACCTGAACAGAAATTGGCGATTAAGATTGGTAACTTCAATTCGGTCCATATCAATAACCTCAAGGTTACGAAACCCTGAAAAAGCCAAATCCTTAAGCAATTCGCAACCTAATCCACCGGCACCTATCACCAACACTCTTACGCACTCCTTTATATCATCTCTCAACTGTAAAACAAGAGATCAGACTTATAATCATAGGGTAATGCAACACAATCGTTCGAGAAAAAAGGAGTAGGGTTTTGATTGGAGGTTTACCTGAGCGCCGGCCTCGAAGGTCGGTCCAACAAGATTTCCGGGCCGGAGAAGGAGCTTATCGAGGTCCCTTGATCTGCTTTGTGGTATTGAATCCGCCATTGATGAGTTCGACCTACTAGCTTCGACTTTACGCAGGTGTTTGTGCTCTTAGCCTTCGCACTTCCCCTTATTGCAAATTTGCAAGTAGATGATCCACTTGTGAAAAAGTAAATTATATTAATTGTATTTTTTTTAAATATTCATTTTACCAGTACATTATCAGTATTTATTTATTTTTACTTCTTTAAAATTATGATATTTTTCTTGAGAACTTACATAAATCTCAATAGTTTAGAAGTACTCTAGTTTGCAATTTTACGTGTCTTATAATATTTTAGTGTATCAAGATATGTCTAGATACATGTATCTCGAATACATGGGGTCAAATTTAAGTGTAATTTGTTCTAGACACATTGTATTCATGTGGATTTGAATGTAATGGGATACATAACAAATCTCTCTCGCCTCCCTGGGCCTCTCTCTCATCTCGCTCCCCACTCTCCCATGTATATGGTATCTCAAATACATGTGAATCACTCCAGATATATACAAATATGTGTATCTAGTAATTCACATGTATCTGAGATACATTCGAATATCGTTTGTCTCCCTCCCCAATCTTATTTGCTTCTCTCCCTAATTTTATGTATTTGATAGCAAAAATACATGTATCTAAGTGTAAGATATGTAATATTTTAAAAGTAGAAGTAATACTAGTACATATATAGTAGTAAAGTATGTTGTAGTTTTTCTAAATTTTTTTCTTTTTTAAAATTGATGCAACATATTTTATCTATAAAAAGATAAATATTATATTCCTGATTGAAAAAAATGAAAATACTACTATTGAGTATATAACTTAAAATCTTCTATATTCCCTTTATATATAAGCCCACAACCCGAGTACGAACACAACTCTAAAATGTTGTATCAATAGCATTAAACATTGTACTACACCATTTGAGCCATATTCCCTAAAAGATAAACACATGTACTACACGTGTCTACCTCCTCTAATTTTCAATAATTTTGCTTTGGTTCTTTTTCTACTTTTTCTATTTTTCATTTTCCTCATTCTCACTCTTGGCTGAGAAGGAGAAGAATAGATTTAGAAATGGAGGTATTACATTTTTGGAGAGGAAGAGCTTGATGGAAAATCAGAGGAGAGTGATTCGAGTCCGACTTGATGCATCGATTTGGTGATGAAATTTCATATTTCACTAGGGAAATTCAAGGTAATTTTTCATTCTAATTGTTTTTTCGCCGAAGGGAGTTTGGATGAGTTCTGACCATGAGCTGGCTCTGTCCGTGATTGTTTCTGATTTTATGTTTATATGCAGTATTGAACATAGACACCATTTACAGAGGCTACTAGAAGAGAAGAAAGGAGAAATTCATTTATGAGCTCAAAGGGCTAACTTGTACAATGATAGGAACATGTATTTATAGTTGTTTATGTAACTAACTATTGGAAGAATTAGTTATAACAACTTTTAAGAGAAAAGACTACACTACCCTTAATCATCCTAACCACCTTTTAACTACTTAACAACCAACTACTCTGATGAAGTCTCATTAAGTATAGTTATATATTCTTGCTTGTGATTTCGGTTGGTATTTACATTCTAATGTCTTTCATTATAAATTTTGTAGTTGCTGAGATTTGGGATTCTCACATTAATTATCACTGATTTTGTGTTTTATATGCATTTCATTTATATATTCTTGCTCGTGATTGTTCTTTTGCCCGATTGGTGTTTACCTTTATTGTCTTCATTATGCATTTTGTAGTTGCTGAGACTTGGGATTCCCACATTAATTGCTACTGCTTTTGTGTTTTATATCCAATTCAGTTATATATTCTTGCTCATGATTGCTCTTTCTGCCTGTTTGATGTTTAGCCCTTGTGCAGTACAATTAAGAAAATACATGTTTTTGATGATTTAAACATGAGGATTTCAACATTAATGTCTTCAACATTGAACACATTTACTTTAGGAAAATCTACCAAGTATAGGAGAACTCACTATACTGTTGACTGCCATTAGAAGCCTTTTCAATGTGAGGACTCACTATACTAAGTATAATTGAAGAAGTTGAATGTATATGTCTATTTGTTTAAATTTTATACAAGTTTAAGTGTCTACTTGTGCACAACTAAAGTTGAAGGGAGTAAATATCAGTTGAGGTCAAGTTAAAGGGCATATTTATGTATTATGCCTATTTAAATTGTTTTCTTGAAAGCTACATATAATGAGTTCTTCCATATCTTGGTCATTTGATTTATTAGAATACCTTACATGTAGATGATTAGTAATTGTGATTTTAGGAACATCCAACATGATGATATTTATATAGAGAAACTAGCACAATGGTTAACAGTTATTAATACCAACTTGAATTTCTTGATTTTCAATCCTCCTTGATCTTACATTGGACTCCATAATTACATAGTTGAGCATGATCTAGCGAAGGATGATTGCGGATGAGCCTTAAAAGGCTGAATTGCTAATTATGAAAGTTGGAGTCTCATAATCTCTTTGGGAATTAAGAGTTATCTGATGGCCTTTTCATTGTAATTGAAAAGGTAGAATGGATGTGCAAGATGATAGCAGTTAAATAAACTATTCACAGTAGTGTATGTTATCATGTGCTTTGAGTCTTAAGTGTTAGATTTGGATTCTTTTTGGTGCTTCTGCTTTGTCTTTTGTGGTTTCTCGACCATGTAATTATATCTTTTACTGTTTGAAGTCTGCTATAAAAAAATAGCAAGTTAATCTTACACTAAAGAAAGTTGAATTGTTTCATTCTCAGAAGTTCATCACCATATGTATTGCAGATATATTTAATTTCCTAATTCTTTAAGTTTATAATTATAAGTGAAGTGGGATTATATAAAATATCTTAATTTTATATATGTTGCTATGATTCAATCAATGACATTTATAACGTAATTAGCCTATTTTAGTTTATTTTTATCCTTATTTAGAAATGAAAGTTGGGTGTAGGAACATAGCTATTAAAATTTGTACTATTTGTTGCATTGCAAGTACCTTTTGGTGCCATCTTATGATTCACTCTATCATGACACATGTACAAGTATAACACATGTCTTCCCTTTAATTACTCAGAATTCACTTTGCCTTAATTTCATCGCCATGGCTGCGGAGCTTTCTTTTGGAGTTCACCGACGTCTCTTGTGTTTACAACCTTCTTTTTTCTCAACCGTGAGTTTTCAACTATTCTTTCCCTGTTAACAAACCCTGTTAACAAACGTTAGCTTTGCTAGGTCTATTAGTTCTTCTACATTCACAAAATTTTTTTCTGTGGATGCATGTTTTGAATTTATACTCTTTATTTTCTTTTTCCCCTAAATTTGAACATTATATTGCTACAAATTATTTGTGTTCTATTCTATTCTTCACACAACTTAACAATTTTTCTGAACGTATTTGAAGCTCTAAGATTGCAGGTATGGGAAAAGTAAGTAAAATCGGAAAGATAAATGACTTGCCAGCATTTAACGACTTGATTACAATTCATTTAACTCGAATAGTATGAATTACACTCTTTTTAAATCTTATTGTTTGAGATATTTTATGCACAAAGTCTTTGTTGTTGTGCCAGAAACAACTATATCACATTTAGGTTTTTTTTGCCTTTTGACTAATGTTATTTTACAATATACTCATCTGTCATTATGTACATTATTTATTCTATTGGATAGTATTGATAAAAAATTATTTATGGGACATGTGTATTTTTGTTAGAAAAATATTGCCTCATTTTCGCAATCTTTATTTTGAAAAATATGAAATTTATAGGTATCTACTTTTTTTTGGAGGGGGATTATTCCAATGGACATTAGGTGCTCTTTTCAATGGGTGAAGGGTGTTAGGTATCATGGTCTTATTTAGGAATTTTCTTGAAGAAACACATTGCAAAAGTTGAGCCAAATGACAAGTTGTTTAAAAATAATTGCAAGGAAAGTACGATGAAATAAAGCGAGACTTGCTCTATTGGTTTATCATGTAGGACTCTTTTGATATCTTGTTTAGTGTAGCTTTTGTTGACTGTCTTTATCAATTGTGTACGTGTTTTGTTCTTAACAATAACTTGATGCAGGTACAAAGGCATTTTACAATGATTGTTAAAGAGCAAAAAGGATTTTTATGCTGATTTTGAGTGTTTTTGACCGCCTCAATTTGTTAACTTACAGGTAAAGCAATGTGTCGTCTTATTTTCAGTTGTTTTGATAAAAGAAGGGGTATACCTGATGATGCACTTGACTCTCTAATTCTTACAGAGTCTAATAAAGAAATTTTGGTATTGTAATTTATCTCTTGATTCATATTATTAGTATGATTATTGCAGTTAGTAAAATAGTAGTTTTCATATCGTCTTGCTTTTATGATTTTGTTTTATAAGCCTTACATTTCCCTCTTTATCTGAATATTCTGTCATGTTGATCCTGACTCCTGAGTCTGAAAGAGGTCTTCGAGCCTTACATGTTTAATTTTTTTAAAAAAAAGGAATCCTGAGTCTGAAATAGTACTAAATCTATATTAGACATTAATGCAACTAATAACATGTAAAGCTGAGGGCTGGATTAGAGCATGATTTTGTGACAATTGAAGGTAGTTGGCTGTACTATTGAACTTGGTAATTGGTTAGAATAATGCTTAGTTTGTATTTGATGTTAAACTTTGGCCCTTTGAATGAAGATGCATTTGTCCCAATCCCCCAATTCAAATTGGAACTGGTAACATGAGAATTTTAAGTCCTTTGCTCGCTCTTTCATGGTTGACACCTGTTAACAAGCATGGAGATTCTGGTCATACCCATTTTGTTTTCTTAAGTTACTCACATTCTTATTTCTCTATCTCTCTCTCATACATAAAAAAAATAAATCATTTTTTCCCTTTTGTGGGCCTCTAAATTTCATCAGTTTCTTCAACTGCCGAACATTTTTAGAGTTGCTATATTTTTCTATCTTGGTGTGGTCCCTCAATTTATTGTTTCCCCATTTAAGTTGG
This sequence comes from Solanum stenotomum, assembly GCF_019186545.1. Classification (NCBI taxonomy): domain Eukaryota; kingdom Viridiplantae; phylum Streptophyta; class Magnoliopsida; order Solanales; family Solanaceae; genus Solanum; species Solanum stenotomum. The sequence continues at coordinate 25,512,867 of NC_064282.1, forward strand.
TTTGTCTTGAGAAAAAGTTTAATAGGTGAAATTATCAATTTTTCAGGAAGGATGTTATATGCATTTATTGCAATCAAATTTGTTTTTTTTGTTTGTTTTGTTGTTAGTCTTTATATTAAATTGCTTATTTTAAGGACGACAAAGTATTGTTACAACTAAAAAGGGAAAATGAAGGGTTGAACTGGGCTATTTTGAGGAGAACTAATATGATGATATCATGGATCTTTAGGAGATTTCAGGTCCTCGAGCATGTTTACTGCAATTATAATTTGGCAATGGTGCCAACTCGATGTTTATAATCTTGAGCTATAAGTTGTGAAATTCGGATAATATTTAGCAGTATTAATCACTAACTTAAGTTGTGAAAAACAAAGCCAGAGGAATAGTCACTAAACTCCAGTTTTGGTAATGAGCACTTGATGGAGTTGCATATTGATCATCATAGATCCGACTTCCTATAAACCTGGCAAAGTGCTCTACTATCTTTTGATTATATATATGAATGTTCCTTTGAATGTATCATTCAACTATTTTTTGTAATGTAGGAATTCTTTAACCACTTGATTTTACTGATAAGCTACCATCAAAACAAATTATGCGTGACAACAAGTGGAGGTAGCTTCTCTTTTTATCATTTTGAGAAATCTAGATAAGTATGTTCTGGTCTATTTGATTAGTGAGAAGATGTACTTGAAATGTTTCCCCTGCTCTTCTTTTTGAAAATGCATGTATGTCCATGACCATGATGAGGGCGTGAAGAACTTAGCATCTGTTTATCCAAACAAATAATTTTATGTAGTTCCTTTTACTGATCTATAATGCCATGTAAATGTGATTCTTCCAAAAAAATGCTCAATATTTTTTGAGAAACGTAGGATCTAATCGAATGCTTCTTTGTTTTGAAGGATATTAAGCTCTTATGTACTCAATGTACCTATCAGAAAGAAAATATCACACATTTTGACAAAGGAAGAGAATCAATTAGAGAATGTATTGTCTTATTTGTCATTGTTCAGGAGAATACATAACATGAATGGTACTCTACTTTTAGGAAAATTTTGCTGGATAGATTTAAATAATTCTACCTAAAATAAGAAAATGAAGGAACTGATTGCTTCCATATGTGGAAGGCGGTGTTCATTAACATTCTTACATATTTGTAATTTTTTTGCACTTATAATGGCATGGCTTCTTCAATTACTTGTCAAATATGTGTTTTTTTTTTGGTTTCTCACCCGGTGTCCGGAGCCCACATTAGAGCTCCGACTAAATCCGAATCACACAATGCAGGGCCCATTCGGGGGTGGCACTCCTAACAAGATTTTCTTCATACCCAGGGCTCTATAAGTTCAGTTTTTTTTTTAAAAAAATCCAATGTCACTACTGTTTTATTGTTTGTAATAGCCAATTTTTTGTGTTGCTTCTTCTTTTTCTGCATACATCCAATTATTTTTCAATTTTCTCAAAAACGATGTATAAGGTTCAGTTAAAGAGGGCGAATTCACTCTTAATTCTAAATTTTCAGGTATGAAGTTCCGCACTCCGTTATTCCCTCTTTCAAGTAAACAATGGAGAGAGGTAGAAGGCATAGAAGTGTCAAGAGAAATGGTTACGGCAAGGCTGGGCTCAATTCATTTGGATTTTTTAGTTGACATAAAATCAACAGTGATATCATTACTTCTATTTACTCAACTGGATTCTTATCAAGTAAAATAAGTGATGATATGTATAATTCAGAACATAAAACATGTTCTCTTGCAAGCACCAAATCTACATTCACTGAAGTCATGCACACAATTAAATGAGCGAATGGATAAGCAATTGACTCTGAAAGTTGGTTTGCTATGTTATGTTGTATAGTTTTTATACAGCGTCGTTGGATTGTACAAGAAAGACTGATGTACCAGCTTTCTAGAGAGAGAAGTCTGAGTTGATCTAGCCAGAGGTGTATCCAGGATTTCGACTAAATGGGTGCACGATTATGAATAAATGTATCTTAAATATAAATTTGATCATTTGACTTTTAGGTTCTAAGTATGAACCATTAAATTTTAAAAACTATAGATCCAAAATATATAATACAATTAGTTTTAAATTTTAATATACACATTTGATTTAATTAGATAAAAAATTTATAGTGCTAAATTTTTTAGGAATTTTCTATGTAAGACACTTGAAAATTTTGAAAGATTAAAGGCAAAAATACAAAAGAAAAATTAGTTGAAACGTCAAAAGTGTCACTGATAACCACTTGGAGTGATGTTACTCAAAAAGACAAGATATATATAAGATTTAAATTTCTATCCTCACTTACAGAAGTGCACCTAATCATCATCGTATTATTATATGATACTTTGAACATGGGTTCACACATCTATATTTAAATATTTTTAAAAAAATATAACACTACTATATATGATCTAGAGAGGGGAGCATGCGTTCACGTGAACCCACGGTACCCCTTCTAGATACGCCTCTGGATCTAGCTAAGAGGCTCGAGGAATTTGGAAGACCTATGTAGTAAAAGTTGCTGGGAAGCACAACAAGACACTACTATTTGACTTGTACCACTTGTGCATAATTTTTTTAAAAAGATTTGTATGTCTTTCCCTAACATTTCACATATATGATTTCTACTCGCATCAATTATACCAATTATTTAAGCTTATGCAGTTTTAACTGTATGTTTTTCATATGCAAAGCATTCACTACATGAAATGTTAAGTGTTGGGCCCGTGCTGGCACGGGCCATGCCTATCTAGTTGAAATAAATGAGCACAATATGAAAAACAATCAACTTCAATATTTATATACTTAAATGAAAATGATAAAGAGTTCTAACTTTATAAACATATTTTAATGTAGGTGATAAAAAAAATGATTAATAAAAATAAAATGTTTTTCATAATATATATTAAATAATTACCTATTTATATTATATTTAAAAAATGTTTGATTGTACAGCTAAAATTCGTTTATTTATATAAACAACAAAGAAATAATAAAAAAAGAAAAAAATGAAACTTAAGTACCCACACGCACGCACACACATAGATATATAAATACAAACTTACATATTTAAGCCATTTAATATTAAATAAACATTCATAAAGAATAATTTTAGATTTTATAAGGCAAATAAGGTTAATATATATATAAGGTATTCTTACATAGATGAATGCTTGAATTATTAAGGATAAAATAGATATTGTATTGAATAAGGAGGAAGAATATCTATTATTCAAAATTGAACGGAGGTTTGATTTCTATAACAAAGTTGAGAAATATAAATAATTTTCACGCCTTTCAATCTATTGTCTAATCATGTGATATGCAATTTACTTTTAATCTATCCAAAAGCATTTTTTAGATTATTTAATTATAGAATTTTATTATATACTTGATCATTTACTAATTTGTTCGACTTACTTAATATAAAAGTTTTTTTTATATAAAAAATAAAAAATAAAAAATAAAGAGATATGTAAAACACTAATTTGCATAATTTGGAAGGGATGTAAAGACTAGTAGAATAACTGTAATTCAATCAGGTCTTGAATCAATGGTTTACATAAATAATTAGTCATATGACTATGTTAATCTGTTCATCGAATTTAATCTTAGAATAATTGTAACTTTGACTTATATTTTTAAAAAAGAAAAATGATGTTAAGTCATGTATCTAAAGAAACAACATCTCTAAAATAAACTAGATGAATACTTCAACTTATCCAAACAAAAAAAACTAAGAAGAAAGATGTCTTTTTCCGTATTTTTACATATCTAACCTTTTCGAACTTTAAAGAAATAAAAATCTAAGACATTATTTGTTTTCATTAAAATAAAGTTGTCTATATCCAAATGCATATTTGAATAATTAAGATATCATTTTTAGATCTAAACACTAAATAATTAAAATTGTTTGTTTTTAAAATAATTATAATGATGAAGGTGATTGGTGTAGTATCGATTGACAATAGTGGTTAATGGTGGTGGTGTTTACTTGTACCGATGATAGTGGACATATTTATAAGGATGAATGTGATGAGGATGGTAGTGACTAGTGGCTGGGTGTTTTCCACTAGTGGTTGTTGGTGATGGCTGGTGTTTTGTGACGATAATGATGGCTAATAATGGTGGTGGTGATTGTAATGACAAAGGAGGTTAATGGTGGTGACTGATGATTATGAATATATAGCTAGTGGTACTAAAAATTATTCACACAAAAATACTTCTTAATGGTATTAAGACTTTGTTTCAGATCATAATAATAAAACCTATTTAGATATAAATACTTAAATCTTAATGTAAGCAAATGCTGAATACACTTAATAATTTGAGCTCTGAACCTTTTGATTCAGACCTTTATTAAATGCCTTAAATTAACCTCTTCACTTTGTCTTTCAAAATAATGTGGTTGTGGGACTTTGTTTTGAAACTTGGAAGATTAGGCAAATAAATCCTCAATTGAAGTTCTATTTTACTTACGAATAAAATTTCATCAGACAAAACGCTACACATATAATATTACACATATTTCTTGTATTTAAAAAACAAACTGAAGATTATAGGGGTTATAAGTGTTTGATTTTAAAATACATGGGATGTATTCAAAGCAGAGTTATATTACAAGGGTGTTTAATGTAATTAATACTAAGCAAACTTTTAGTTAAAAATATTTGACTCTTATGAGAAGAAAACTAAAATCAATGAAAATATTATTTGAAGGCAATATTAGACAGAATAAGTTTAATTGACAGAGCTACTTCAACTTAACATTCTTTTCTTTGTCTTGGCTACAAGTTGTAACCCAAAATTTCACTACATTTGAAAATACACCTAATCTCCTATCTATGAGCTTATCTATTTTATTCAATGACCCTGTTTACATATTTTACCCCTAAAAATGGGCTTATCTCTACATAGAAGCAAGTCTTGAAACAGCAATGAGATATTCTCACAGCTGGTTCTTGCCTCACCTCCGGTGTCTGGTAATCGTTGTGTCTTCTTGATACTCGGACAAGCATCTTTATATTTGAGACGTCTTAGTCCTGTTGAGCGTATAAGTAAAGCACATTTCCGAGAAGCAACTTTGGATCATTGTACCTGGATGGTTGATGAGTTCAAAGTTTGAGTTGCTTCTCGCTTCATAAATAGGGCATACAGTAGCTCATTCCATGCATCTGGGACTCCCGGAAGGCACCAGTGGCTGCAATCTTGCCTATTGATAGGCGCAGGGCCTACGTTAGGACCCAAATAGTACATAGATGAATGTCCATCTTTTCTTCTGGAGGTTAGATGTGTTACATTTAGAACATCTAATGCTCTTTGACTTGACGTGTTTGAGCGAGCTGACATTACATCACGGAATATACTGTATCGAGCCCATGTGTGGGATGGCACCAATGAAGAACCTCGATCAGGAAGTGCCTCCAGGTGACAGCTTCCCCCAGTTCTCCAGTCTCCACCTCTGCAAATAATGGAATATAGAGTTTTGTTAATAGATTATCATTCCATGCTTGTTAGCGAATAGGTGAGGGAGAAAAAGCTCTGTTTTTTTATCCCTACAGAACCTTCCCCCAACACACACAAAAGAAAATGAAGGGTCGAAGGAACTAAAGATGACACCGACAATCACACAGAAAAACAAAAAGAAGATAATCTGTTGAAAGGTCAGTATACTGAAGTTCTGAACGGAAACATGGTTCTTGCCCTCTGGACTTTGGCGCAGTAAAGATAGATCTAGTGCAAAAATAAAGATTAGTAGTTCAGCTTATGCTTTGAAGTACAGAACAATGAGTTGAAGGTGTTTCGACCAATAGCCAACTCCAATGTCAAGTCAATTGAAATAGACGTTAAATGTAAGTACCAAAGTCCATCCTATCGATCATGTCTAATGATCCTCAAGGAGAACAGATTCTGGGTTTGTCAACATGAGGGTACAGTAAAGCTTAGATCACTTACCAAGTAATGTCACGACTGCAAGCTTAGTAGAGTTATGAAATGTGTGACGATTAAAGAACCAAGAACAACATAGCAAGGACGAAGAAACATGAGACCAACCTGAAATGTACGGGGGCATATGTCCGGAAGAAGACTTGGGTTTTGTTGGAGTTAACTTCACGATTTACCCAGTCTAACACCGTTTGCAATGACCTCTCATAGGCAGTATCCACTTTCATATCCATCTTCACTTCTGATCCCTCTTGGAAGTAACAACCCCTGAAGGCATTTTCATTTTGAAGTCAATACATTATATCAAGTATTGAAAAATGATGGACAGTGTCCACATCAAAGACACCGAACAATTCTACTCAGCATGACAGAAGCAACAAACTAACAACATTAAAAAGTTCATCTTGAGAAGCAAACATGGATTGAAAGTAAAAGCACGAGTTTTTTTTTTCTTTTTTTCGATAAGTTGAAAATCAACAATTCTTTTAAAGAAGATAGAGGTACCCTCTTATGGTCTTCTCATAGTTCCACCAGTGTCCAGTATTAAAAACAATGACATCTGCATCCCTCCATTTTAAAGAGTTCCAATCCATCTTATCTAACTTTAGAGTTGTTCTTATATTGGCCGAGGCTCCAGCAGGAGGTCGACTCTGCAACACAAGAAACGGAGCCCTATAGTATTCCACAGTGCAATTGTAATCAGCAAACCTGAAGACCAAGAACCCTTTGTGTTTCGTGATAGGACTGCCATTAACTTCATAGATGTTGTCCTTGTTGGTTATAGCTGAAGAAAGAATGCAAAGCAAAGACTCCCACTGGTTTCTCCCAATTGAGTCTCCGGCAAACACTATACGTTTATTCCGCAGTTTCTCTAGCATGGTCCTGGGATCAAATCTGTTTCATGAAGTGAAAAAGTAAATCTCTAGTTTCCTGAGTTAAATTCTGACTTTTAAGATCAAATGATACTCTAATCTCTAGGTATAAAAAATTAGAAATTTAAGAATCATGTCTCGAAAGACGTGGCATAAATAAATCAAAAAATATATTTCACCAAGAAAGCAATAAACTAATTAAATACAACATTCAAACTTATCAAAGTAAAAATCAAATGCAGTATTCAAAAGTTTCCAGCAAATTAAGCAAATGATAGGAACAAAGCGTTAAGCAGTATTGTGTCACATCACATACTAACAACCAACCCAATTTCTCTTTCATTTCTCTTCATTTCAGTAATCCAAGTTGAAAACTTAGACGTTCAAAACTCGAAGAGATCTGAATAAATCGTAGTAATATCCTAAACTAATATAGATTTAGAACAGAGGATACCTAGTTAACAAGATAAATTCTTGGACATAAAACACTTGAAAACTTAATAATTTCACGATTTAATCCAATATTAATGATCACAACTCACAAACTTGATACCAACATTTGTGGTTGACAAGTTTAACACTACCAAAATCAATATTCTGAATAGACTATAAATCACAATCATATCACTTTCATAGAAAGTTATATTACTAATTTGTGTGATTACGCCATTATGAATGCTAGAAAATACACATAGAATAAGCTAGAAGAAAAGGGCAATTGACAAATGCACATTTTATCAAAAATATGTGCCACCAGAAAGGAACCCACAATTGATATGTCCAATGCTAGTTTTATCCAAAACACATTGCAAATAAAGATAAACACAAAATACAAAACACACTTTTGAAAACAACAACAAGTAGTCCCACAAAATGGATCTCGGAGGGTGAAGTGTACGCAGACCTTAACCCTATAGACCCTTGGAAATAGTATGATAATCAAAATGCAACAAGCAACATATAGTAACAGAAATGGAAGGACAAGAAACTACAAGAGCAATACTACGACTACTAGCAGGGATAAGAAACTTAAGCTATAGTATAGCAATTAAAACTTTGGATAAAAACCTGGGCAAATTGCAAGCTTTAGGCTGCCATCTCCATTTAGTGTAAAACAAATCAGGCCTTCCATTCTCAGTACACCTAAAACCTTCATCCAAGAATTTACAATCTCTGGAATTATACAGAGGATAACTGTCATCCCAAATCCAGTCACCATCAAAAACATTACAACCACCACCATTTTCACTCAAAAAATCAATCTTTTTCCTCTCAGAAATTGACTTATCAAATCTCAACCATGAAAACCTCTTCTGAGACTCTGAAGAAAATTTCACCACACTTCTATAATCCAACAAAGCAAAACACAAAACAAGACAGATAACTAAAAAGAATCCAAGAATACTCAGAGAAGGTTCAAACAGTCTGAATCTCTTTATTTTCTTAACAACAATCAAGAAAGTAACTTTTTCACACTCTTTCTGAGATGGGGTTTCACACATTTTGAAATTCTTGTCAATTTCTTGATAAAAATACAATCTTTATAAGAAAAATTCAAAAAACTGTTGTGGGGTGCAAGCAAGAATGAAGGAGAAATAATCATAACAAGTTGGTTAGAATCATTGTTCTTTGAGGGTTCTTTACTTGATAAAGGAGTAAACACAAGAATTATCAACTTTAGGCAATTTTGAGATGGGTGTGGAGAAAGCAAAGTATTAGAAATGGAAGAAGAAAAAAAATGAAGAAAGAATTTTTTTTTTTGTTTTTTGTTTGGAAGACATGGAAATGATGAGTGTGCACTTTGTATTTGTAGTAATGAAGGGGTTAAATTTTCAAATCTGGAAGTGATCTTAAAATAATACTGAATTCCAGGTTATTACTTACCTGTTAATTTTTAATTATTTTTTCAAATGTTGCCTGCAGAATTAATAAGTGTGTAAAAAAAAATTGTGAAACCGACAAGTTATGAGCAAAACCATCCTAGAAGGAATAAGAAACAAATAAAAAAAGGAAATTTTTTCCAACAATTTGACTTTTAACAAATAATAATTGTGATTAGATATTTTCCATTTTGATAATTAGGAGTGTTATAAGTTTCTTTTACTGAAACACAAAGAGAAACTGTTAATAATCTTTTGTCTCTTTTTTATTTGCCAGTTTATATTTATACCCTTTTAAAATAAATATTAATCAATTAAGTATTTGTTCTATATTTTGGAAATCAAATTTGATTACTAAAAATCACAATAAGTTTGAAAAATACTCTTATATAATGAAAAGGGTAAATTCTAAAGATATAAGTAATTCTCTCTTGATATGTTAAAATGGACTAATAATTTATTGTTAAGAAAAAATATATTTGAACAAGTAAAAAAGTCTTTTTGTTAGAAAGAAATTAAATCCTAGATATCTACAATCTTTTAGACCTCAGATATTGTTGGGACTTTACTATTAATGAAGCATATAGTAGCTAATATTTTGTCAAAAGTTTAAAACGTGTAGCTATAAGTATTTAACTCAATTTGTCAATATTGGAAAAATGAGGATTAAATTTCTCATCTTTTTTCTTGCTTAAGAATAAACCATGCGAATGTCTTTAAATCTTTAGCTATGGCCTTTTTCTTTTTGCTATGTAATGATAAAACAAAGAGACTTTAACTTGACAACAATGAACAAAAGATTACTCATGAGGACGTGGTACAATAGATGTAGTCATTTTTTTCGTAATTAGAGATTTCATATTTGAGCTGTGAATATAAAAAAAAAAATTGGCAGGATCAGCGTAGCATTTTCTCTCAAATGAGGCCTTGTAGAACGTGAATATAAATTAGTTCGGCTCTAATCCAAATATCGAACATTGAATGAAGAAAAAAATTAATCATGATGAATTATAAATTGTGGTTCATGACACTTTGATACCAAACTACTCATGATGAACTATTATTATTTCTAATGTACCAAAGGCAAGGTAGGATGATGGCAAGATGGCCACCCTTCCACCTTTCAATTCAACCTTTTGTCAAATAAAGGTCAATGGAGTAGGAAACATGGGATGAGCCCCCACCTAAAAATGAACCATGTTTGGATATTATGATAATCATTTTATTTTATATATAAGTATATTTTATTATTAAGAAGAAAAAAAGAAAAAGAAATCTAATTAGAAAATGGACAAAAATGTCGTTAGTAGTTGTAGGATTGACTTATATCAGTCCCATAAGTGGGGGAAGATAAGCTCACAATTAATAGATGAATATGTCTTTTTTTGTTTACATCACGATTTCACAATTTATTGGGCACATTACCTTTGCACTTATTTGCATCTCCACCGGTATAATTTTCTAGTCTTTTTTTTTAAAAAAAAGACACTCACAACATAAAAATAAAAAAATAATTTCTTCTATTCAAGTTAAAATTCTACCACATATAAAATTTAATCTTCTAGTATAAAGTCAGGCATCAATATATACCCTTTTTGAGCATAACAATATCAAAATAGATTATCTATAAAAACAAGCATCAAAACAAACACTTTATTTTAAAATGGGCGAACTCTGTCTTACACCATTAACGTTCATCTTCTTCAAATGTAAAATAATATAAAATATGGGCGAACTGTATTTTTTTTATAGCTTAATTTATATATATATTCACGTGAATTCTTGCAGATTTCTTAGAAATATTCACGTGAATGGGATCTCTCTTTGCTGATTTTTTCAGGTTCTTAAAAGTGTTAATGTTCATTATGTTGTCACTACAATTGTTTGGTACAATAAATCGTTTCGCTTCGTTGGGGACTTTGAAAAGTTAGGAGTGCTCATACCATAATAATATTTACTCCTTATAGAGCGTCAATATGTTAAACCTTGAAAATTGATTGTCAAACAAATTCTAAAGAAGAATAGTAGGATGATTGTAAGATGTTGTAGATATTACCTCGTAATGCTCGTTGAAGAAACAAGTTGCATCAACAAATCTCATAATGACGAAATTTGAAAGAAATAGTCTTTTAGCGAAAGAACTTTATCAATTGGAGGATGAGATGTTTGATGAATATATTTGAATAATTATGTATCTTTCTTGAAAGATCATGAAATGAATTTTGTTATTTATTTTTACAATCAACATTTGCTCGGGTGATAACAAAAGTTTCAAATGCTTGGAAACTAAAGGTTAAGAGATGGAGCTTCTTAAAGATTAATAGTTTAAAAACAACTATTGATGAGTACTTTTTAATTTCTTCATGATTTATCTGATGATTTACAAAGCTCATAATTCGCAGCTATATTTATCAATTTGATATCTATTTTATATGTCAATTATCTCTCTTTTCTCTTCAAATTAGTGTATAATCCAAAATTAACGACATTATTTCTTCTTTTATTGATGATTTTTTTTTCTTTTCTTTCATGGACGATTCTTTCAAATCCTTTTTATATTCAAATTTAATGATGTCGGCATGGTGCTCACTGAACCTTCGTAATATCTAACAAGTCGAGTCTTATGTCGGTCATATGGAACACCAACACATAGAAAAAGGGCTGAAGAAATCAGTCCATGACTTGACATCGGTAGAATGCTACCTCCAATTGCCGGTATGTTCGATAGAGCCAAAGATTTCCCCCACTGATCGGAGTACGCCAATGTGCTTTCTCTCCATTTCTCCGACAAAGTGTCGTTGTCATTGACTTGTGATTATTTACAAAACTTTGTTGTCATCCATGAGAAAAAGCTTTGAAGTTTAAGTTCAAATTGTAGATTTATGAAATTGTTACTAAATTTAATGGATGATGTTTTGAAAGATTGGACATATCACGAGGAGTTCTTATCTTGAATATGAGTAATTTTGGTGCATATTTGACGGACTTTGCAAGAAATCAAATGTACACATATATGCATACATTCAAGTATCAATGCACAAGTATGCATTGTATTCATGTATTTGAGTGTATCTGTTCACTATTATACAGTTGTATGTATTTATTTGTATATGCTATTGATTATATATTTGTATCAATAAATCAAAGTGTATCGATTACTTGTTATTTATTTTGTATCAATGATTTTTGTATCTTGTAATTTGTTAAAAAATTGTATCAATATATTCAAGTGTATTAGTTCCTTGTTATACATTCTTTTCTTTTTCTTTTTTTTTTTAAAGCAAATTTACCACTAGACAGTGTCTAGCGGTCTTTTATTAAACTTAAAAAATATCAATAGGGACAAGTACAAGCAAGGAGGGGGCTAGGCCTTACCTTACTAATCCTAATGAAGTACTTAACTTTTGCTACCTTACAAGCATGAAGAAAATAAGAGCTAGAGAGAACTAAGTATTTTCTGATCATCACAAAATTTGTAATACACTCCATGATGATATTACAAATGAGGATGCTTAAATAATGTAAAAATATGTCAATCAAGAAGAAAGTTGAGTTACCAGCCTCAAACTTTCTATTACAAGAACATGAATTAAAAAAGATTGATTGCCCATCAAAAGTAGCTTGAAGTATTTTTCTCTTGCCTTCTTCTTCAAACCTTTCCAACAACACTTGATGATTCATACTTTTTTTTATGGATTTATTGGATCTAGTTGAATCTATTGATACCATCAAATGGTTTTGCTTTGCTTGTCGCATCGGTAGGTGCCTTGAAACAAACTCCTTAGTCATTTTACCGTCCCAACCATGTTGCCTTCCATGTGTCTTCTTTTTGCTTTTATTGCTTCCACTTCTTTGTTGCCTAGGTGATATATCCCCTTCCCTAGCCACTCTATCAAAGCAAATGTCCAACATATTGTCTTCCTCATCTTCATCAAGAGAATCCTCACCCAAATCAATTGTATTTGACACGAAAGCCCTTGACTCATTCTTCTTTGCAAGCACACATTTAGGCACAAATATGGGAGCTACTGGACTTAATTTGCTATTTAATGCAGGTGGTGAGACTTGTTTTTCTTGGATCAAATCGTTGTCATTCTCTGTTAACCTTACTTGCTTTCCAGTAGTCTTCAACATCAAAGCTATTCGAACATAATAGGTCTCTTGAGGCATTACTAGTATCTTACCTCTTCTCACTGTCATGAAAATTCTCAGTCGGACCATTTTCACTACATGGAGAATTATTTTGACTAGTAGGGGAAATGATCCGACTACTAGTTAATTTTTTGTGTGCAACCAATGTCCAATTTTTAGTTGGATTCTCGTTTGCAACTTGCAAAACATGCTGCCCAGAATTTTCAGCATCTTCAACATCATATGTATCCATTAGTTTTTGTACTGAATCCATTAATTTTTTCCCTGAATCAACTCGCGGCGCATCAACCCTAACTCTTGGTGTTCCCCCTGCGTTTTTAGTTGCATTAGACATCAAATTCAGCCCAACTTCTTTTGATTGCACCTCATTAATATCAGCCCGTTGGTTATTGCAATCACCTTTTTTTTGGGTAGTTGTTTGAACACCAATATTACTTGTATCAACATCCATTGAATTTACACGATTTTTCTCGGAAGTGGAAGCAGCCAATTGTCGATCTAAAGAAGTAGCTTTACTTTGATCGACATCTACAGTCTTTCTTTTTTCATTTAATATTTCTCTCGCATCGCCTTGATACTTTTCACTATCGGTAGTACCTTTTAAAGCACCTTCAATGGTATCATCAATTTGTTTGTTATTTTGATTTCTTTTCGAAATCAAACGACAACTATCTTCATCATGACCTTGGTACATACAATAATTGCAATACAAAGGTAGATTATCATATACAATCTCCTGAAAAACCTCGATCAACTTACAAGATTTTCCATCCACAAACTACAACTTTATACGATTTGGAAGTTTTTCCATTAGATCAAGTATAACCTTGACCCTAGCCATGCTAGGTCTTGACTTGATTTGAGTAGCTTTATCTATAGTTATTGGTTTCCCAACTGCTGATGCTATAGACAATAGAGACTTCTTTGCAAACAAATCTGGAGATAAGTTCGGTAAAGAAATACAAACCATAGCTAACGTCGTTTCCTCCTTAGGGTTATATCCAATGGACCATGGAAAAACCCTACATTGGTGGTCCTCTCCATTGTAGAGAAGATAATTAACTGAGCGAGATAAAGCTAGTACATAATCTTCATATTGATCAAACCTCAACAAAATTTGTCTTGGAGAAAGTAAACCAATTAAACAATTGCCCTTGGTACCAAGATGTTTCGATAAAATTGACCTTAATACGTTCAAATCTGGCGCACCATGGGATAATTTAAACACCACTGCTTGATGTAATTCTTCTTCGATCATAAAGTCTTGCTTTTCCTCTATTGAAAACGTGATAGTAGGTTCTCCATGAATTATTTCGATTGATTTTACGATTGTTTTTGAGTTAATTAGGCAGATTGTTTAGGATTTATAGTATTGGAATTGAAAAGAATGGCGTATGTGGTGGTTTGGGGTGGTGGGGCGGGCTGGACAGCCTCGAAAGAAGGCCGTCCAGTGGCAGTAGCAGCCATGATAGCTGCGCAGCTGCTGCCTATGTAGGATCCACCAGAACCCTAGGTCGGCAGAAAGTTTGCAGAGGTATTAATTCACTTCAGTTTTCCTTGTTATACATCTGAATAGTATATTTGAGTGTATTTTTGTTCACTATTATGCACTTGTATAAATGTATGAGTGTTTTTATAGTATTTCATCACTAGAATGTGTTCATATTAATGTCATACCAATATATTCAAGTGAAAAAATGTCTATAACAAAAGTAATAATATCAATATCTTACAAATAATAGTCAGTAATACAATGAAATTAATGAAGAAGAAAAGATGTTGTAGTACAATCCTTCTTGTTCTTCTTTTTTTTTTTTGGAAAAGATATTGTGTGATTTCATAATTTCATTGATTATGGAAGATTGAGATATTATGCTAAATTACCTTTTTAAAAAGTTGTTATTGCATAATTAATGCACTAGATTAATAATCTCTCCGTCCCTAATTACTTGTCCACTTTTGAGACACACCTAATAAGAAAACATGACATAGTGAGTTTACCATTTTACCCTTATTAATTATGAAGTTGATGAATTAAAAATTTAAGATTTTCAAGAAGTTCTATCTTTTTCAAACTAATTAATTGAGGGTATAATCGGTAAAACAAAATTGTCCTTTTTTGATTTGTCAAAATGGACAAATAAAAAGGAATAACTAAAAAAAAAAAGTGGACAAGTAATTAGGGACAGAGGGAGTATTGTATTTGTATTTGAAATAACTTTGAACCAAAAAAATACATTGAATACATCTAGTAGCAAATAATATTATAGCTATAAATTATAATTAGCAAAAATATAGCTAAGGGGATCTAATATTAGTTAATTCTGAAAATTTCTAAAGCAAATGTCTATTTTGATACCAAATATTAGGTTTAAACTTTGAAATTTGTGAATGCATACTAATTAGTGTCTATCATAGTACCATTGAATATAAACAACAAATAAGTACTAATCAGCTTGAATTTTTGTCATTAGCTATGGCCTATTGTTTTTTTTGTTGTTGTTGTTGTTTAAATGATGTTAATTAATCCCTCTTACTTGAATTTATTTAATATTACAAGAAATAGGAATCTGAAATAAATAAAGCTTAAGTTTAAAAAGAAAAGCCGGCGGGAAGGTTCTCGGAATAATGAAGTGAACAGGCGGGGAAATCTATGTTGCTCACCGCATGAGACACGCCTCCTATATATGTGCTAATCCAAAATGTTTTCACTTATTTTTATTTAAGACTTTATTTCAATTTACCCCTTGATATGTTGAATGAAAATTGGGTTTTTCCTTCCAATAATAGTTATCTACGATAATATATTGAGATGTCAAATAATAATTTAATATAATTAATTTGTTTCTCATTTTGAGCATTAATTGCACCAAGCTAAGCTATCTCAAAAGTTATTTAATGTTAAGAAAGGGACATGTTACTCTAAATAATGTAACCTAAAATGTGATATCCTAAGCTACAAGAAAATTGGTGTTACAAACCTAAATTTGAGAGATTTTTTTTGAAATTATTCCAAAGTTTAAAGATGAATTATTGTCCTAATTAACTCATCAGTTAAAGTAAAAAAAAAAAGAAAACAAAGTTCGTAGAATTGAAATAAAAATAAAATGAAATTGACTATTAAGAAGTGATGAGATGGTTGAAATGCTTTCATTCTTAATAAAAAAAACTTGTATTCGAATTTTTGAAAATAAAGAATTTCTTGAAAGAAAAAGCTTTACCTCATTAGTGAGTCTATTCGGTACAAATTAGGATTAATCGGACCAGTAAACTCGGAATACCAAATGGATAAAAGAAAGAAGAAACTGAAATTGCAACCTATAAATTGATCACCAGCCATCTTACTCCAAATTTATTTTTTAGGTCAAAAGAAAAACCATGAAAGACAAATTTAAACTTTCAGATGGGGCGCCAACTTAAACAAAATAGATAAAATTCCATTTCCCAAGATAGAATTCTACCACATTTATATTTTTGTTATGAGTATCTTCAAGTGTTGACTCACATTTCACATTAAATCCAACTAATTATAAGCTCTGAGCAACATAACGTATCAGTTGTGTATTACGTTTACTCTTTAATTTAATTATTTAAATGCACAAGTGATGAAACCTCCCTTTTTTAGTTGCTAATTAAGTGCCAAAAAGTTAGATTTGCAGTGGCCAAGGTCTCTCAACATTTGACTATTATTTGACACCCATTACCTTAAAATCATTTAGATATATTTCAAGGAAAGCTCTAAGTTGACACTCAATATTGACATGCATTTTTTTTAACCCCAATATTTGTATTGTTTAATATAATCTTTTTTTTAATTAAAAAAAAAAACATCTAGCTAGGGCTATTTCATGGAAAGTTCTAAGTTGTCATCCCAAGGTAACTTTACATCTCATCCAGCCACAAAAATGCATCAACCGACAACATATATAATTATATATATATATAAAAAAAAAATTATTACTGTTATTTATTTTTACAAATGAGGAATATGGTGTTAGGGAAAACTCTATCTTGAAGTATAAGCTAATTAAAGCACTATATCTTTTTCTTTTAAAATTGAATGTTATATTTCTACCCCATGATTACTAATTTCTGCAATAACATTATCAAGCTGTTAACTGGCAAGTGAGTCGTAGTCAAAATTTTAACTCAAGGGTGAAAAATTCTTCAAAATTGTAGTATTACTCTGGTGTGTTTTGTAGCAAGTAGTTCGAGCCAAAAGTAATGAATCCGAGCTTTTAATTAGTGGTGAATAATATATCAAGTACATTACTTTTATGTCACAATAATATGGCAACGGACGATCCAAATGAAAAAAATTTCACCAACTCTTAAATACTCTTAGCAGGATCTGGAGAATGGTTCAACTTCTTACACTAAGCTTTGTCTTGCCATTTTTGCTCTACTTCCCCAACTGGACAAATTATTGATGTCCTTGCTTGAAACAATCTAATATTATGACAAGAAAAGAACCAAAATCACATTAAACTTTTGTATAATATTGTCATGATAAGTAAAATTTCAGTATATAGTACACAAAACATATCATCCGTCATCATTTAAGTTGAACAAACAACAGATGAATGAAAATCAAAACAAGGATTAGAGCGCAAAAAATAGAATAATATGGTTGAATCTAACACCATACTTGTGAAGAAAAACTGAAATGGCCAAACCAGGATTTTCACTAAAGGGTACTCACAATATAAAAAAGTGAACACATATTAAGACAAATGCCCATGTAGTATCCCATTCCTCAGCTATTAAATGTGGCCATTGCAAAAATAAGTCAATTTAGGTCTATGAAGTACACACACCATTCCTCCTTGTTTCTGAAATTCAATCACTTGTCCCTGCCCTTACCTAATCATACCGACTATTTATAATTATACTTAGCAAAATATTGAACACAACTAGATGCCATGTACATCAAGAAGCCTCCTGTCTATATCCTTCTCTTTACAATTATGTAGCTTTCTTTCATCAAGATAATGTCATGACCAAAATATGCTTCTTCCCACAAATTCAAATGTAGCCTTTATGTTCATGCTATTGATGCCGAAACCAAGAAGTTGTCAAGGGTATTCAAAGATTTAATATATATGTATAAAAAGGAAATCTTAGACATATATGTGCAAAATACTTTTCTATTATACATGTTAACCGAGAAATAGAGAGCCAATAATTAACACTAACTATTCATATGTAATGGGGATCATCTTTTTCCTTGTAATCCTTTAGATGAGAGGAAGCCGGAAACTCAATCTTTTTCTGGTTTTGTTGCTGACTCGAGCACAGGTGTATCTAGTGCAAAAGTTGAGCCAGGAAGATAGTTTGGACAGCAAAATTCTCTGATAGTAAGTCCTATGTACCTAACAAATTGAAATTTGTCAACAGTAAGCTAGTGCAAGATATCAAGGGAAGACTCCATGCTGATTAGGGCCCTCATTGATCCTTACCAGTACCAATTTAGATATTATGGCTACAAACTGGCCCCAATTGTGGAGTGCCCTTCCAGGGGCCACTTTCATCACTTACCTGATACTCAACTAGATTTCCTTAATTATGATAACCTATGTTGCTTAGACTCCTTAATAATGTCGATGGGTGTATGTCAAATCCTTCACTAGTGCATTTTTGGAGGATCCCACATGGATGTGACAACATTTTTGAAGAGTCTAAGCAACATAGATGATAACTGGAAAGTCACTCATCCAATCTCCTAAACACTTTGATATGGACTGTAAGCTGTAAAATAGACGAGCAAAAATATGTACTTTGCATCCGACTTCCCACCTCTTGGGGACTTCATATACTGTCAAGATTCAAGAAGTATGTCAGTTTCTCTATCCGCAGCACCCACATCACAGCATTAGAAGACGCCCTACCATTTTTCCTTTCGTACCCCTTACAACCAAGACCATAGCATTCTTTCATAGTGTTTTGCCTTATTAAATGCATAACCAAAAAAAAAGTGATTAAAAGGTAGACTTGAACAACTATTCTGAATCCTTGAAATGTTGCACAGTTGATTCAGTTTTTCTCTTGATCCTTAGCAGAATATATATCAACTAAGCAAAATCTCTGTTTCTTTATTTGTATTTGTGAACTGAGATATCTTATGTTAAAATGCTTTCTGTGCTGCTAACTATACAAACTTTGTGTACTCCAACCGGCTTATATCTAACCTCCCAAATTAATCCTTGCTTTGTTGATCCTACCTGATTAGCATCTATGCCAAAATCCTTAACCCAAACAACTGCATCAACAATTCTCCATTCAGGCCCTGCAAGAATATATATATTCTACCACCCAAACTCTCATAATGACACTCCTAAGTTTCTCAACTCAGTGAATTATGAGCCCGCCCCTCTATCCTACCCCACTTAAATACCAAGTTTTGTTTGCGGCAGAGTTCAAATTTATGATGTGCACGTAATGAGCTGCACTCCTGGGGGACTCCAAGGGTGAGCTACTTAAATTGAACATTTTATCTTCCTCCAAGTGAGATAAATAGTCAAGTTCAGTGTCTCCTTAAGTTTCTACCATCCCTCCAAACCTCTATTTCTCCTCACTATTGTATAAAATCAATCAATATACAGCCATCAAAAGGTCACTACAGAAGCGATATGGAGACACTTCAGCACTGTACTAGTCTAGTAGGTATTTAAATCACAAATTTCCTCTGTTACAGTTGAAGCTGCTGTTTGTTTGACATCTAATACAAAGTAGTGAACATTCAAGGAACTGGATAATCTGACAAGGAGCTCTTCCAAATTAATCAATGATCATTGTACTATCACTCTGACTCTGACAGCCATATCAAAACTTAAAAATGTAGCAAAGGCGATTCAGTTCTTCTCCTGGCTCTATGCAGAACACAACCAAAGATGCATCATCTCTTTTTTTTAATCTTTGATTGTGAAGTTTCGAATAAACATTAAAATGCTTCCTAGCCTATTCCTGTATATAATATCTCCATAATTGATCTCAGGTTCAAATCCCTTGAACCCCAGCAGAGACACAACACTAGGTGATTTGTAAGAAGATTTGTTCTAGCCTTGGTAGATAGAGTTACCTAGTACCTGTTGTTAGTGGGAAGTGGCAGGAATCTCATGGTAAGCTGGCCCAGACACCACATTTATAAAAAAAACAAATATACATCTCCAAAATTCTTGCCTTCTAAATCTTCTCCGGGAAGTTTGATTAGCATTCTATTCCAAATCCCGCAGATAAATACTTCAGAGTCTTACAATCCCAAACAACTGCATGTCAGATTCTGCATTCAGGTGCTAGCTTCTGATACATATTTTGGTAGGTGGCATCGCTTCTAATACTTAAGTCCTGGTTTTATTAACAAAACAGAAACTGTTGAAGTTGGTCACTAGGAGAAATTCTCCCAACAATATGTCAAACCAGTAGTTGAACCTCTCACAAGGCCATACAAGAAAACATTTATCGTTTGAAAATTACAGCAAAGCTCTCACAAAAGCCCTCCTAACTCTCTCCAGGAGTGAGCTACTTAAACATGATTTTCACTTTCCCCATATTTATGTTAACCTAAGATGTCTTCCTACAACGGGAATACAAAAACTGAACCAGTGCCTCATTAAAATTTTCTAATTTCCCTATAACCTTCTATGAGATAAACAGGAGTAAAACTCTCAGTACTCCAACAGTGTTACACAATAGCAAACATGAGGTTTCTGTACTATAGAACTGAAACGGAGACACCTAGGCACCTTACTAGTCTTGCAGGTATTTGAAACATAAATTTCCTCAGCTTCAGTTAAAGCTTCTGGCTATTTGAGAATGCAAGGAACGAAGATTAATGATTAAGTAACCAAAACCATTTGTATAGCAGCTCTTTCGAAGAAACAAATGATCATTTTTATGTCACCTACAGCTAACCACTCTTACACCTAGTACAAATCGCCGTTGACTCCTTATCTCTTGGAATGGTAAATGTTTTGAAGCTTAAATTGGTTAAAATCGTGAAAAAGAATTTCAGTTGTTTAAGCAGTCACCAAATCAAACATGGGTTACTATTAGATACAGTCCACAGAACTATCAAAATAACCAAAGCTTGATAGAGTCCCCATCTCCAACTCTATATACCAAGTCAAATTAGGTTACCCCTTCCTCATTTCCAACCACATAAACAGCACTGCAGCATTACTAACAGTATCAAAGAAAAAAGAAAAATAAAAACTAGAGAAAAATTAACCTCCTATTCCTTAATTATCAATATTATAATTTGGCAAAACAAATACTAACTACCTTAGTCTACCTCCATTGACAAGATTATGTTCCTCTCTACTTCCAAAGAAGTTTCAAATTGAGACTATAAATAGAGATGAAGCTTTTGTGATATACTTATACCAAGTCCAAATCAATTGTGACAGTACACCCACGGACCTAACATACTGGATACACCATTTGATCACACAAATATAGTTCCAAATAATCAGTTACATATCCTTACCATAGTTAGTTGACACCATAAGCTTAAATATTGAATTAAAAAAAAAGAAGAGGAGCTATAGAGCTGAAAATTGGGAATAGAACTGTACGTTAAATTGAAATAGTCATAAGTTTTGGTCAGACTGAGATTGATGAAAATCAGAGTGCTGTTGTTGTTGGGATGATTGAGATTGTAGAAGAGCTTGCTGTGCTTGTGTTTTCTCAAGAAAGGGCTTGAACATGATCTGCAAATTCAGATACCCAAATGCTACCGCACCAATTACTACTAACGCAGATCTAAAAGTTTTCATTTTTGTCGTATCCCTCATTCTTCCTCCTTCTACCGCTGCTTTCACCTCCGAGCTGATTCTTGATTTTGAGTTTTGGGCGTTTTTGTTTCTTAAGTCCCTATCTTAATAATTAAAAAAAAAAAGATCAAATGTTAATCAAACTAAAAATTCTTTTTTAATATTTTTGTATTTAGTTAAAAATTCTTCTATATTTTTCTTACTTTATTGATTACACGAAGTAAATATTAGTACAACTTATAAAGAATCGTCACTTTTCTTGAATCGATTTTATAACCACTTTAAATTAAAAAAATTCATGATACCAAATAGTTGACTAACTATAATCTTTATTAAATTCCTTTCTTTTCATTTTACTTAACACCTTTCAAGAAATTACTTTTATTTACTAAATTATTCTTACTTATGTGCTTTAGAAAGATAAGTTTGTACTTTGTCCAATGTTACTTGTGTAATTACTTAATCAGTTTGGATATTTCCAATTTTCGTTTTCTATTCGGATTGGTTGAATTAGATTTTCTTTGGTTTAATTTTAGATATTTCAATTTTTCGTTTTGACTTTTGAGCCTTTAAGACAGACTTTAACAATTAACAACCTCAATTTATCTAATAATTTATTCTTTAGAATTTATACTGTTAATAAGAATTAAAATCATCTTACTGCCCATATCGTGTAATTTTATATTTGATTTAATACTATAATAGGTAATTTCTTGGACATATGAAATTTCAACTTATTAGTATTTATAATACTAGGACTAAGTAATATGTATACAATTTTTGATTTTTGAATATCCTAAAATCTGTCTTACTGATACAATCCCAAATTCATTTATTTCAAAAATAAAATTTGATATCCAAAAAAAATAAAATAAAATTTCGATTTAACAATAAAAAGATTGAAGGGTGCAATATCTCCCAATAAGAATTTTAGAGGGGCAAAATAGAAGTCTTATATCTTTCCAGAGAGCCAACACAAGAACACTTGTGCTGAAGTGTAGAAAATTGGTCATCTTCATCCTCTCCGATAATTCATCAGAGGTAAGTATGCATAACCCATTTCGTAGTTTCCATCAATTCTCAATCTTTCACTTGTAAGTAATCAATTTCAGCTATCGGTTGCCATTAGTGACTGATAAGGGTAAGCTTTGGTTTTGCCAATGCGTATATGATTCGAAATTTCTCAGTGGAAGATGCATATTTCTTTGTATTGGAGTAAAATGGTCCCGAATAGAGCGGAATGGATATAGAAAAATTGTATAGCTGATACCAGCTAGTCTGGATTGGCGTAGTTGATTGATATAATAAGTAGTATATATCTGTCTTAACTTACAGCATTACAAATTCTAGTCTACTACATTTATTTCAAGAAATCAAACTGGAATCTTCATTTTATTTCGTCAATTTTGAGTAATAACTTCAGAAGTCAAGTTTCTTTCAATTTGGTCAAAATTAATGGTTTTGGCGGTGTTTCTATGTAAATGATAATTAGGAAGAAGAAAAATAGCGCCATTGCAATAGTTGCAAGAAAATTTACTTACATAATCTCATTTTTAAAAATTTTTGCTTCCAAATAATTTGGGGTTTAATCCCGCAAAGATGATATATCTTTGGCTTGCATATTCCATAAATGAATATTACCTCTTGATGATTTGAGATTAATTAATCTTCCACCGGCAGATAACTTAAAGCTGGCTTACTCTGCGGCTGTCAGCAGGAGGCAGCAGTTCTTGATAAGGTGTTTGGGAGGTTCTACTAAGAAGAAAAACTTCAATTTTCAGAGTATTAGAATGCAATCTGTAATGAGTAGTGGGCCAAGCTTGGAGGCCGACTCTGTCAGCATTTTGAGATCAATAATTCCGGGTCTTGAATCAACTAAGCATAAAGGCCAAGCGGGTAAAACTTCTTTTTGACTCCTATTAATTTGTATTGAAATGCTTACCCTGGATCTATATGTTTAAAGCATTAGAGAGTTAACACTTTTATTTATTTAGTGATGTCTTTACATGCACCCTTATTTGTGGGTCATATTCCTTTTTGTTGGCGTATGATGGAGCTAAGACCTGGGTGAGGATAGTGGGAGGATACTCAGAGCTCTTTCCAGTCGTGATGGGGTTGATCCAGGGGTCACTGGTCAGCGCTGAGTCTGTTTCTGTTTGCCTTGGTGATAGATGAATTGAAACGTCATATCCAATGTGAGGTGCAATGGTGCATGTTATTTATAGATGACATAGTACAGATTAACGGGACCCGGGATGGAGTTAACGCTAGGCTGGAGGTTTGGAGGCAAACCTTGGAGTCTAAAATATTGTGGTTTAGGCGCAGGACCAAAACTGAATACTTGGAGTGCAAGTGTAGTGTCGTAACGCGTAAGGCTGCCATGGAAGTGAGGCTTGGCACATAGGCCGTCCTCAGGAAAGAAAGTTTCAAGAATCCTTGGTCTTTAATCTAAGGAAATGGAGAGATCAATGATGATGTCACACATCGTATAGATGGGGGATGGAAGAAATGGAGTCTCGCATGGGGGCCTGTGTGATAAGAAGGCCACTTCAACTTAAAGGTAAGTTCTATATAGTGGTGCTTAAGTCAACTATGTTGTATGGGCTGAGTGTTATCCAGTTAAGTGCTCTCATGTCCAAATGACAAGGGTTGCACAAATGAGGATGCTGAGGGGAATATGTGGATATACTAGGAGATAAAGATTAGAAATGAAGAATCAAGGCAAGATAGAACTGACCTCGTGGTAGACACCATGAGAAAGTGAGATTGAGATAGTTCAGGTATGTGAAGTAGAGAGGCGTGGAGGCCCCAATGAGGTGGTGTGAGAGGTTGGCACTGGTGGGTGTAAGAAGATATAGAGGTTGACATAAGATGTATTGAACAGAGGTGATTAGATAGGATATATGGCACATCTTTAGCTTACTGAGGTCACAACCTTAGGTAGGCGGATATAAAGGTCACAGATTATAATAGAAGGCTAGTAGGTACTGAGTGTTGTCTCACTTTACAGTGAGATAGGCTTGGTGCACATACCTGATTCTCCTTTAATACTGGTAGTATTGGTAGTATTCATGTATTTTCTTGTCCCTCGATTTTTGTTACTACCGATTATTTCTTGTGCTTTGGTTATCGCATTATTTTGTTGTTGTTACTGTTCTTTTTAATGAATGTCGTGTAATGCTTCCTCTAACATTTGTTATGTCTTCTTTACTTCTGTATGTTTTTGATATGCATTACCTGTGCTAGGGGTCTTCCAAAAACAACCTCTCTTCTTCCAAGAGGTAGGGTTAAGGTCTGCATACATTCTACCCTGACCTCACGGCCTCACCTGTGGTATATTGGGATTACACCGAGTATGTTATATTTTTTTTAGTCGGCCAAAACATGGATATCCTTTATAATTGGTGGCAGGACGACTCAAATTCATAACCTTTTCCGGCTCCAATAGCATGTTGAATTGTGTGAAATGCTTCATTTGAAAGTTTGAACTGGTCTTTTTGTTATTTTCTTCGTGTGATTCTTTCTTCTTGGTTGCTTTGGTTGTATTGAGAATTCTCTCCCTTTAAAATTTTAAATAGTTAGGAGGGAACACTTTTATTTATTTAACTATGTTTTAATACTTCTATTTATCAATTAAAACATAATTCTTGTCATATTAATTTGATTATATTAGCTGGGGTCCTTGGGGAGTAACCATGAGTTCTATTTGGACTTAAGAAAGGGGAAGAATTTGCCCCAGGTTCTGTTTCCAAAAATTTGGAGTGTCAATTTCTCTCCAGTATTTTGATGCTACTGAACTTTGCTGAAAGTTTTTTATGCTGAGTAATACAATTAATCAAGTCCTTTATAGATTTTGGTCTGTCACAATTATTTGCGTTTTCTTTATTTATGCTATTTGGTGAATTCCATCCAATTTCAATATCCGATCTGGTCTCAGCTCGAGGCAACTTGTACCAAATTGCATTTAGTCTTTTGATGAATTTGAAGTCTTTATCTCTGCAACAACTGCCTCAGATCCCACTTTTGGGATTACACTGTGTATGTTGTTGAATCTCTGCAACAGCTGGAGGTTTGAGGCAATGCCTTGGACCTTCAGGTGTACCCTTTATGCCTCAATTCCTTTGTAGAAGTAAGAAATAAAGTTTGATCTCAGCTCGAGTTGTAACAGAACTTTATTGAGTTTCTATATTTACAGAGTGAGTTTTGACACATAAATATGTATCTATTTTATCAGACGAAGTTCATTGATGATTGCCATTTTAACTGATCTTTGTGTATCAAAATGTAGTATTCTCACTTTATCCCCTCCCATTATCTTTAGAGAAAGGTGTAAACTTTATACATTCTATGACTACTTCATAGTTTTATGAATTTTGATGTTTGGAAATACCAGAAAAGATAAGATTAACAAAAATTTGTATGGCTAATATAGTGCCCATCAGAATTGAACTGTGTCGCTTATGTTTTCCTGTTTTGTGTGTCTGAAAATTTTCTGAGTAATGGCATTTTTAACAGAAAGAAGCATGACTTTGATCATTGAGCTTCACAAAAATTTGAACTTTTCTGCCTATGATGTTCCCTTTATGGTGCTTTTGCTAAATTCTGAGCTCTGTTTCCCAATCAGGGAAGATAGCTGTTGTTGGTGGCTGTCGAGAATACACTGGTGCACCCTACTTCTCTGCAATTTCAGCCTTAAAGATTGTTAGTTCTTTACATGGCTTCTTTACTTTTCGTCAAATTCTCTCTTCTCCTCCTCACTCCCCACACCGTCCCAGTGGAAAATAAAACATCCTTTTTCAGTATCAAATTATTTAAATTTACTACAACTCAAATGTTTGATTATGCAATTATATCAGAGACCTTTTATGACATGGGTATTCGCCTGTTTGACAGGGTGCAGATTTATCTCATGTATTCTGTACTAAAGATGCTGCTCCTGTAATAAAAAGCTATAGTCCTGAGTTAATTGTGCACCCTATTTTAGAAGAGTCCTACAGTATCAGGTGAGTCTTTGTTACGAAATTACTCTAAGTGCACATTCTTAGCGTGTTTTTTTAGTTTCCATAATTGAAGCATCATAAATTTAATTATGAGGGTGCTGACATTGACCAAAGGATTCTTCCAGGAGTGAGGAGAAAAGTTCCATATCAGCTAAAGTGATTGCTGAGGTTGAGAAGTGGATGGAGAGGTTTGATTGTCTTGTTGTTGGTCCAGGCCTTGGAAGAGATCCGTTTCTCCTGGTGTGCTTTTTTAACTCAAGACCTTCTAGCCTTACACCTGATGAAGTGATGGTTGTGTGTTCATAGTGTTCAGTTGCCACAAATACTTTGTTTTAATCACTCATTCGCCTAATTTTGGGAGGTTTAAAATTAATTTAATGCTTATTTGCTGTCAAATGCTGCTAACTATAACAAATGCTACTCCGTTGCTCTGTTCCAAACATCATGATCTCGAGTATGCTTAATGTTTACTCACTTCTCTGACTGAATCTGTCCTTTCTACTGCATAAATGGTTCACTCTCTTTGTTTTTCCAATAATGAGAAACCAGTGACTTCATCTTCGTAATGAGCCTATCTTTGTGTTCATCTAGCTAAAGGCAAATATTTGGCAATACTGTCATGGTAGGGGATTCTGGTCTTCTGTACACAAGGAAAAACTGACTTCTTGGTGTCATTTGTCACATTTTCCTATTTCCTGGCCTTCTCTTTAGCTGATATGAATAACTACTACTTGAAAAGGCAAATGTATGTCTTTTGTAAATATCAATCTGGTTTGTTTCAATTCTCTGTTTGCCTTAAACAAATATCATTGCAAGGTAAAATATTGAAAGTCTATGTAACTTTGTGGGTCCAGGAATATTAAGGGTAGTACATGATCATGAAAAGTTGGAATTTTAGAAACATACAAATATATCAGTTTTATGTATTATGCCATTATGTCCTGAAAGAAAACATGATTATCATTGAACATGAGTTGGAGCAACTATTTAAAGCCCTCACAATTTATTTGGTTTCTGTGGACCCAAAATATGCTTGTGATCCAAATTCATCTAATTTGTCCTGTGCACTCCGATACAGTTAAGAGTAACTCACCACTTTTAAGCTTTTATGCTACCAAAAAATAATTAAAAAATGGGCCACCTAAGGCCTAAGTAAGATACCATTAATGCTACCAGTAAGTATCATTTCAGAAATTTCTTGCATTAGATGGAACTATATACAACAACAACAACATACCCGGGGTAATCCCATAGCCGTGGTCTGGGAGGGTAAAGTGTATGCATACCTTCCCCTACCTTTGTGGAGGTAGAGAGGTTGTTTTCGAAAGACACTCGGCTTGAGTAACGCAAATCATGTTAGTTAAAAAGAAAAATATAGAAGTAAAGTGTACATAGCAAACAATAGGGAAAGCATAACATAATATTCAGAAAACAAGGAGGAATAACGATAACCAAATAATGCGATAACCAAAGCACAAGTAATGACGAGGAGTAACAAAATTCATAGGACATGCAACTATGAGGAAAATGCTACTACTACTGGTATGAGCGGGGAAACAGGTATAGTGCTCCAAACTACAACCAAGCTTATTCCATTGGGAAAGCGAGACAATGCTCAACTACCTACTAACCTTCTATCCTAATTTGCGACCTCCATAATCTCCTATCTAAGGTCATTCCTTGATAAGTTGAAGATGCGCCATGTCCTGTCTAATCACCTCTCCACAATACTTTTGTGGCTTACCTCTACTTCTCTTCGAACCCACCACAACCAACCTCTCACACCTCTTCACTGGAGCATCTGTGTATCTCCTCTTCACATGCCTAAACCATCTCAGTCTCGCTTCTCCCATCTTGTCCACCACAGAGGCCACTCCCAAGTCCCACCTTGTTCCAGATATCTTCATTCCTAATCTTATCTCTCTTAATATGCCCATACATCCACCTCAACATCTTCATTTCTGTCGCTCTCATCTTTTGAACATGAAAGTTCTTAACTGGCTAACACTCCCCATACAACATAGTCGGCCTAACCACTACTCTGTAGAACTTACATTTAAGTTTTTGTAGTACATTCTTATCAGACGGCACCCGGAGGCGAGCCTCCATTTCACCCACCTCACACCATTATGATGCATGACATCGTCATCAATCTCGCCATTGCCTTGAATTAGAGCCCGTTTGGATTTGCTTGTTTTAGGTGTTTTTATGTCAAAATGCCTCTGAAGTACTTTTGTAGTGTTTGGGTAATATAAAAAAGTACTTTTAAGCATTTGTTTTTAAGCCAAAAGTCATAAGTTGGAAATCCTAGCTCATGACTTTTGGCTTACAAGTCATAAGCTATAAGTCCATCCAAATAGGCTCTTAAAGACCCATGATACTTCAAATATATGTGCAGAAAATCTCCCTTTTCTCCTCCTTTTATGCTTTCACTTTCTTTTGTGGGTTCTTTTGGTACAACTGGATTTTAATTACATGTATATTCTTCCAGGATTGTGTAAGTAATATCATGAAGCATGCAAGAGAGCGCAATGTCCCAATGGTTATAGATGGGGTATGATGACACTGATATATTGTGAGCTAATTCTCTGAGATATTCCATATGGCGTTACTCTCTTGATACGCCATCCGGTGGTCTTTGTTTTATCAGGATGGGCTTTATCTCGTGACTAATTGTCTTGAGCTGGTTAGTGGTTATCCCTTAGCGGTGCTGACTCCAAATGTGAATGAGTATAAACGGCTTGTTCAGAAAGTACTAAATTCTGAGGTAAATGACGAAAATGGAACCGATCAGTTGTTGTCTCTTGCAAAAGGGTGAGCTTTTTAATCCATAATCTCATCTTTGCCTGCTGTTTGTCCTCTTAAATTTGCTAGTGACAATGATTTAGTAGACATCCAAAGTTACATGATCTTTAAGTATTGCCTGCCAATTATTCTGTTCCTTCAAGGTCATGGTTATATGTTAAAAGCTGTGTGTCAAGACCTAGTTTATACCGTACAAAACTACTACTCCACTAGAGTGTAAAAGATGGCATTATATGTTTAATAGAATAAAGAGGAAGCCTGGTGAAGAACTTACTGACTCTTGCTTAAGAAAAAGTGGAGGTGACTTCTCATGCTTGTCAGGCAATGAGGGTAGACCAAAAGCATAAAATCGCCCCAGCCGCCTTTTCAAATTTTCCCTCCCTTGAGGAAGAAATGACTTATGCACCTCCTAGTAACTTCTTTTCAGGTTGGTGTGTGAAATAGGATTTATATCATATAACTCTGAGTTTATTCACAGGGATATGACAAGTAGTTGAGAAATAAGATTACCAACTCGGAGATCTAGGTTCAAATGACAACATTTAGGATGATCTATTTGCTTTTGTCAGGTGGCTGTTAGTGGATTAGTCGAGCTGTGCATAAGTTGGTCTGGATATACCATTATCCACAGGAAAAAAGCTGGGTTCTAGAAACTTGAGATTTATCTTGTAAAAAAGATTCTTTCTGTTTAAGAACAGTCTGCCAATTATTCTGTTCCTTCAAATTCATGGTTATATGTTAAAAAGCTGTGTGTCGAGACATATTTTATACCTTACAAATCTTCAACTCTTTTAGAGTACAAAAGATGACATTATATGTTTAATAGACTATAGAGGAAGCCTGCTGAAGAACTTACCGACCCTTGCTTGAGAAGAAGTGGAAGTGACTTCTCATGCTTGTCAGGCAATGAGGGTAGACCAAAAGCATAAAATGGCCCCAGCCGACTCTCGGATTTTCCCCTCCCTTGAGGAAGAGATGACAATGCACCTCCTAGTAACTTTGTTTCAGGTTGGTGTGTGAAATAGGATATATATCATATAACTCTGGGTTTATTCACAGGGGTATAAGAATTGGTTGGGAAATAAGATTACCAACTCAGAGATCCAGGTTCAAACAACAACATTTAGGATGATCAGGTGGATTAGTCGAGTTGTGGTCTGGGTATATCATTATCCCCAGAAAAGAAAATTGGGTCGTAGAAACTTGAGATTTATCTTGTAAAAGATAAACTCTTGATATTATCCTGCTAGATTTTTGCTGATTTTGCAAATGTGTAACAGACTATAGTGGAGTCTCAAAAAGTAAAGCCATTGGAGACCCTAGGATTTTGGTCTAGTGGTAAGAGTGCAATGCGCGACATGTGGGTTATGCGCACGTTATGGGTTCTAGCCCTGTCACAAACAAAAACTTAATATTTAAGTGGAGGAGGTTAGAGGGGTGGCCCAATATCAACCGAGTTTCAAACCGTGTGCCGCTGGTGTCTGGCATTTCTTGGTTATAAAAAAGTAAAGCAATTCAGATTTATAAATACACGGTTGAGAGGTCTGCAACCACTATAGCATTTTCCTCTAGTTTGGATCTGATTTATGAGGATGTACATGTAACTATCTTTCTCTTTGCCAGTTTATAGCTGTCAAGATTCATCTCATTGGATTTATCACTTTTATTACTAGTGTTGTAATGGGTAACATATTTGTTTGATCAGGATTGGTGGTGTTACAATCTTGCGGAAAGGGAAATCGGACTTTGTCAGCGATGGTAAAACAGGTAGTGATTTTTCTTTGTTAATGGCCTTTTGCAGATGATTTAATCATTTGGATTGCATAGATCAGTAATTTGCTGGTGGATGAACAAGCCTTTTGTGCTTCCGGTATGAGTTCCACCTGCATATTTTCATGATGCGCAAAAAGTTGAGACTCCTGCTTTCATTATTCAGAGGAGGAGAATATCTAGTCTATTTTCTACTTAACTCAGTTATGAGACTTATACTAATATGAGGAAATGATCATGTAGGACTTATATTTTTATAGGGACTTTCAAGCTGTAAATCTGAATCTTTATTGTGAAAGTAACTACTCGGACATGCTAATAAACTGATGCTCAGTCAATGTAAGCATATTTTAAAAAGATTTTCAGTAGTATTGGATATTTCTTTTCCATTTTGATTTGAAATGAAGCATCAGGTTAGAAACAGATGAAGTTTTTCCATTACTTTCTAAAGTGCCTTAGATTCTGGGGAAGAACATTTAACCATAAGGTTGGGTACATGGTTAGGCCCCACTTCTTCTATGAGATTATTTTAAAATTACTTGTACTCATAAGACAGCCTTTTCACAATCTTCTAGCCTAAGTTTATTGTGTTGAAAAAAAAGATATGGCTTACGGAGCCTAGGAAAATTTTGAGAAAAGATGAACTCAGGGACCAATTTAAGTTTCAATGTTGAATGCTGTTTACTAAGGCTATTATTAGAAAAAACCATCCTTCAATAGTGGCTTGAGTTTGATGTTGGGTTGTTACAGATCTATTATGCTGCTTTTAGTGCTTCTGGCGTATTTGCAACATCACATCTTCATATGAAGAAAATTGCATCTAGTATTGTGCTCTATACCTATGTGATGGGTCATTATCTGAACTTTGCAGCGCTAGATTTGTTTATTGAGGATGATGCACCATTCACTGTGCTTTATTTTAAGGAATTCCTGGGCAAACTATCAATCCTAGAGTTCCCAGTATTAAAAGGATATAGGCAACATTTTCACTATTGATATGTTGTCTTCCATTTTTTTCTATAGTTTGATGGAATGGATATAGTTGGTGTATTGCATGTATAAATGCTGACTCTAATTACGTCAAATGCTTAGATGCATCTTTCAGCTTCTATGTTTGAATTAAAAAAGATACGCAACACCAACAGATGTTGTCTATGATTACAATATACTCCTTAAGTGATGAGCTCAAGAGAAGCAAGGTTTATGGAATGGTTACTTCAATATTTTTGGAAGTCACAAGCTAACTAGCGATATGTGATATGCAGCTTGTGCAGTGAGTATTTATGGTTCTCCACGGCGCTGTGGTGGACAGGGTGACATACTTTCAGGAAGGTAATTATATGTTCTACCATACATATGGGTTACCATTTTCAGTGTAGTTTAATCAATTATAATTATAACATGTTATTTGTCTGACTCTCCAGGTTCTCCACAATTACTATAGACGTATGTATTATTTATATTTCTTGTCAGTGCATAAAAAGAATTTGAATTCTATACATTTATATTCATAAGTAGAATGCAACTTCACAGTTCTGGCCAACTATAACTTGCATCCCCTGCTTACTCTCTTCTATGCAACTGTATTAGTTAATCTCGCTACGTAAATGGGCAGTGTTGCAGTGTTCCTATCCTGGGCCCGCCAGTGTGCAGCTAAAGAGGAGGTAAGCATGAATCCAACCATACTAGGATGCGTTGCTGGATCTGCTTTACTGAGGTACGCAGCATCTATGGCGTTTGACAACAAGAAAAGGTCTACACTCACCGGTGATATCATCGAATGCTTGGGAAGAAGGTAGGAGTTTCTTGCATCCTTTTATTCAGTGTTGAGAACATTGGCTCCAACTTGCACTTTTCTCTTCTCAGTTTGCAGGAAATATGCCCAGTCTAGTAGAAACTTAATGGGGGGTTTTCTTGGAAGCACAGCACTTCTACTCTACTTGAAGAAGCAGTTCAATGGCAAAAGACTAAAGGGGGGGAAAAGAACAGAAACCACAAGTAGAAAAACTTAGTCTCTTTTGATGCTAATAAGACTGAGGTGTGAATAAAGACTCCATATTGCAGTTATTAAGTGTGTTCTCTGATTTACTAAATAATCATAGGCTTTTTGCTTTTTTGGGCATTGATTTAAGTGTTATCCAGCAGTGAAGGAGGGAGATGAGATTCAGAATACATTATTAGCTCCAACTAAACTATGTTAATCCTAGGTCATGCCATTGCTTGCTAGATAGTCTGGTACCATACTAGCCTCTCGGTAAATATGGTACACTTGTGATCCATGACCCATTGCCTCGAGTAGGAACCTGCAATCATTCAACATACGTTAATGCATTTCGTGTTTAATCTTTTCCGTTAAGAAATTATACAGGAATTTCTTTTTAAAATGAATTTATTGGATTAGTTTATCAATAATCTCTTCCTGGTTCTACGCCAT
The DNA here is from genome assembly GCF_019186545.1 of Solanum stenotomum. Lineage (NCBI taxonomy): Eukaryota > Viridiplantae > Streptophyta > Magnoliopsida > Solanales > Solanaceae > Solanum > Solanum stenotomum. The sequence goes on from NC_064282.1 coordinate 25,546,506, forward strand.
TGGTTATTCTTTTCTTTTCTTATTTGTAGAGAAAAGGAAGGAAAAACAGATTTTTAGATCCAGTTATGCTAAATTTGCTATGATGAAGTTATAAATTTGAGTTGAACACACTTAAAATAACCATAATTAGTTGCTCTCTTCCAATTTATCTTCAAGAGTTCTCTAAATTAATGAATTAATATTGTCTAGTTATCATTGCTTCCAAGTGAAGGGCTGTCCAGTGATCATTGCTTCTAAAATTAATAATTAAAGAAGAGGTTGCATAGACCCAAGATTTGAGAAAGATGGGAGCCCGTTATTATTATTTTTAACATAGTGACAAAGAATGGACGACCCTCTGTCCTCTAACATGCAAGCAAATGACACAAGAATTCGCTTTTTGTCTGAAAAACAACCGTTTGATGGGGACCGCAAGTGTGTTTGGTATGAAAGGAAATATTTTTCCATGATTTAAATTAAATGTTTTTCAAATAAACTTATTTTTTTAGATTAAGAAAAATGACTTCTGTACGTAAAGTAAAAAAAATATTTTTTAAACCTCTCTTTTAACCTCACCACCGACCCTAACTCGAGACCAATGATTTGACCTCAACCGAATTTCAAATTGGGTTGGGTCTCAAGTCGGGGTTAGGAGTTAGGACCTAACTCAGGATTAGGAATCCAGTCCCAAATCGAGGTTAGATCTTGTGTTCCGAGTCTTTGGAAAGAGTTGGGGTCAAGAGTTTGTTTGAGAGTTGGGTCAAGGTTGGAGTTGGGTTTGAGGGCCCGATCAGTCTGGAGTTGTGTTAAGAGGGTCGAGTCTCGAGTCAGACCATGGGTAGAGGTTACCGTCTCAAGTCTCTAGTCGAAACCTAGGTTGGGGCAGGAGTCAAGTCCTGAGTCAAGATCGAGTCTCGAATCAAACGCCAAGGTCATGAATTGGGGGCTCGAGTTGGAAGCTGGGTCCCTAGTCATGGTCGGCATAGAAAGACTAGGTCCCAAGTCAAGGTAGGGACTAACTCCTAACCCAAGACCCGAAACTCAGCCCTCGAACTAGACCCCAACCCTAACCCAGGACCCAACTCCCAATTCGGGATCCGATCCTCAACTCATGATTATAGTAGTTTCAGGTCCGACGTCATAGTATTGTCCTAAAATAAGTGTAAAAATCGCTTCAAAAACCGAAACGGATTTGAGTTTTGCCAGTCCAGGCCATCAATGTAATGCTTCTCCCCCAAGTTTGAAGCATCCAATCAAATTTGTTATCACCACCATTTGATTAGCCTATCATTCCCCACCTCATAAACATAACAACTAAAACCTAGTACTATAGTACCCCTTCTATCCTCCTCTTCGATAAGTTAAACGTATAAAATCAGACAGTGGCTTTGCCCTCATCTTCACAAGAGCTGCATTTGAATAGCAGCGTTGAGCCACAAAGTTCAGAGAGCCGAAAAAAAGGGGGGAGGGGGGGAGTTTATGCACATAAGAAACCTACACCAGGTTTTTACTTATAAATCACACACTTAAAAACATATTTGTTCATAAACATCACCAAGAACATCAAGCTCATGGTATGAAGTTTAAGCTACACTAAGGGAACACTGAACTTTTAATAACTAGTGCTTCATGTCTATATATATTAATAAAATAAAGTTCAAAGTATGCAGACTGATATCAGTGTAGTGTGTGTTCTCCAGTACTTCGCTACTCAGACTACTCACTGCTCCTAGCTTCTGGATTCTGCAGATGACATGAAAATCAGGGATCAGTTGGGGAGTAACATGTAATAGATTAATTAACCGTGTAACTACAATAACGGAAATGCAAAGGGTGACTACTAATGAGATCTTGGACTCGTTAAATAAGTCAACATCATAGTATTTCCCTTGCCAAGCCTTCAAATAGAGTTAAAAAGCTTGAAAAGCCCTGCAAGCGGGGTTGATAAGCAAAACCCTTACCCACACACAATTACCGACTTGGTTGGAAGCCCCCAAAAGGGAAGCAAAAAGGATTCAAATTCTAATCAATTCCTGCACCACAAATCACAGGCTGACCGAACCGACATGGCATAGGGTTCCAGGTAGATAAGAATAGTACATGATTTAAAAGATATAACAGTAGCAAATTAAGAGGCCTAGGCAGGAGTGAAGCATCAACAAAAGGCAAAGAACAAATGACAGGATAACTTTAGTGATGGAATAACATCATGCTTACCTTGTAGTAATCTAAGCTTTGAGCTGCTTAAGAATCTGAGGGTGGTTGTTGCTGCTGGGGCCAAATTGGCTGAGCCATATATGGACGGGGCTGCTGGGCATAAAGTGATTGATCAACAGGCTTTCCCATGTACATCCCTGGAGCTCCAATCGGTTGAGCAGATTGTGGTGGCATGCCATAATAGAATGGCAGACCCTCAGTTGGGCCTCCAACAGGAAGCGTTCCTCTAGGAATTGTTGCAAGCACCTCATCTTTCAAGTCCTCCCTTGGGACAATATCAACTAGGAAATCAAATATGTCAGTCCTTGTTATGGCTGCAGCGATATCATTTTTCTGCAGCGTCCTCCTTTTGTTCTCCTCAGTGTGGTTCCATGCACGCAGAGTCAATTCAAGTATGAACATCTCACAGGCACGAGCAAATACGACTGGTGCTTCAGCAGATATCATCCTAACATCTTCATCCGCTTTCATGATTTTCTTGATCCTTGCCAATGGCAAGCTATGATTCTTGAAATCAGTAACATGCTCGATTTCTTGATATTGATTTGCCCAGAAAGTTTGGAGTTGTTGCTGCAATTGTTGCTGCTGCTGCTGATGAATGTGTTGATAAGCGAGCTGATGTTGTGCCATCTGCGCTGACGAAGCAGAAAGACCAGCTGCTTGAGGAGATTGAATTGCACCAGCTGAAACTGCAGGAGGCCCTGCCATTTGGTTAGCTTGGTATGGAGCACCATATATTGGAGCTGAGCTAGTAACGACTCCAATACCTGGAGGCTGTCCATTTCCATGATGATCCATTTTGAGCAAGATTCCTTTTTGGAGAATTCAAGGCTACCTTAGGCTGTGGGCTAGGTAGAAACAAGTAACAATTTCAGAATTTAAATAAAGTCTTTCAAGTATTAGAAACTAAACAAATAAATCAAAAGAAACGCTAGTCATTCAGTTTAATCATGTCAAGGGAAGCCCTGACTAGTCATGTCACTTATGAGCTCAATTGTCTCATTATGTTATCTGCATAATGATACTATAATAATAATATCCACCTTTTCTAACTTCTCGCTTGCACTTGCACCCACCTATTGACTATGATCGCTACTTCTATACTGAGAATATCAATCACATGAAGATAATATATATTCATGCATTTCAAAGAAAACATCAGATGCTTAGTAAGAAGATGCTACTGAAGACCATACAATTTAAAAAATATATGCAGAGTATGCATGGAAAAGTATCTCAACCAAATAACAGAAAGAAATAAGTCAAACAGTCCATCATAACAGGTATGCAGATTCACAAGTAGTAATCCAGTCCAGTGAATCTATGCACGTGAAATATTCCAATGCAAAATATATTAGATAATCTATTAGAAGGAAACCTAGAAGTGTAAAAGGAATAAAGTCATTAAGCTCCATCATGTCATAACATAGATCACATCAATGAAGACAATATCTTAACAAGCAAAAGATAGTAATGACTAATGAGCATTAGACCACTTCCATGGTGCAAGAAGTAGCAGGCTCTACAGCCCTAGGAACAGACAATTTAATGACATGATCACTCCCTAAAAGAGCTGCTGAAAAAGTATAACCGAAACTACTAAAAACTACAAAACAATGCACTTCATACAGAGTTAACAGAGTCATCAGTTCAAAGTATCTATTATCAAAATCTTGTTTGAAGTAGTAACAAAGAAGCTTCTTCCCAACCCAGGCACGTGGTGAGCATGCATAATTGTCGCAAAATCTTCCTACACTCCAGATAAATGTTGTTACTTTCGTCTAATCCAAGATACAAACTAAATCCCAACTGGAAGTATAATAGACACTACTTTCAAATAAAGAACATGTCTATCATGCATCATTTTTGGAACCTTTACGGATAATTTGATATAACCTGCAAAATTTGTTGTCAGGAAATCCAAATCCCAATTCCTTGTTATTCAGGAAAATGTGTAACTAAATGTTCTGCAATCTGAAATCTTGTTATTCTAGTATCATCACAGAATCCAAATACCAACAGGAAAATCCAAAACCTTTGTTATTTTCCGGTCATTCCGAATCCAGATGGTAGTTAAGTCAGGAATAAAAAGCACAAAGAAAATCATAGGGAGTAAAATGCTTTCCACAAGTAAAACAACACAGAAAATAGAATTCAATCCATGAATAAAACATTAATCGTAACAGTGTATTTAAAGCATTTGCATGCTCCTAGTGATTCATACATGGAAACAGCAACAGAAGCATCTCTATCAAGACCGCTTAACAAACAAAGATGCCATCTTATGCATCTGCAAAAACCTCTGAACTAAATTTCAGCTCTAAACATCATCATTAAGAAAAACAAATATACATGCATGTGCCTGTCTATACAAGAGCATAAGACTAAACCTTAAACTTCAATCAACAAGCAAAAGAAACCATATTATGCATCCACAAAAACCTCTGAACTAAATTTCAGCTCTAAACATTGATAAGAAACACATATATACATGCATGTCCCTATATGCACCTGTCTATGCAAGAACATAAGACTAACCCCAAACTTCAATCAACAAGCAAAAGAAACCATACTATGCATCTGCTAAAATCTCCCCTTTCAATTTCAGTTCTATCACCACAAAACATAAACCCACACATGCATGCATGTAACTTATGTGTCTTTAAGCACAGATCAAGACCACTTCTCAAATACTAAAGACACCCACAACTGATCGATCATGGATCAACATAAAGGTCGAAAGGAGAGCAACACTCAGTACCTCCCACTGATTGAAGCTCCAAATTCTGGATTCGCCTCTCCAATCAAATTACCTAACATCAAGGGAAAACAAATCAGCAAACAAGCGATAACCTTGAGAAAAAAGAATCGAGCTGAAAAACCCCAAAAACAAACAATAAAACAACCATACATCCACTCAAATAAATGGAACCGACAAAAACTAACAACTAAAAGCAAAAACAAAACAATAATCAGCAAAATTGTTGCAAAGATAGACACATGCAGATACAAAACTGAACTTGAAAAATTGAAACTTGGGATTCCAACCAGATCAAAAACTCACTAAAACTCAGGCATAAATCTCCATCCAATCCAACAAAAAAACTATCTAAAATTTTAAAAAGAAAAAACAAGATTCATGTAAAAATAGAAACATGCACATGGAAAATTGAAGCTGGAAAAAACTAAAATTTTAATTGACAATAAAATTCACCAAACAACCCATCACCACAAAATCCAGACTGAAAACCCCCCACTAAGAATCAACCATAAATCTCTACAATAACCAAATCAAAACCACCGAATAACCCCCAAAAAAGAAGAAAAGAGCTAAGATTTCATATAAAAAAAGAAATTTCAAAGCTAAATCAACAAAAAAAAAACTCACTAAATTAACTACAAATCTCCATTTTAATCAAACACCCACCAAAGTAAGAAGCAAAATTCAACCAGTATATGTAAAAACATAAACATGCAGATAAAAAAAAGAAGAAATTGAACCTGAAAGATTGAAACTTTTATGCTTTTTTTAGAGAGAGAAAGAGAGAGTGAGAGCTAGGGTTCAATCAAACAGGTAGATGATTGATATATTGATTCCAAATACAGGTGAAGAGCTAATAAATACTTAACACTTAACTACTTATTCAAAGTTAAAAGGTACAACTTTATTTGTTTAAGGTACTACTAAATAAAGCACAAGTCATTTTTTATGGTCTTTCTACTATAGACTAGAACTCTCCACGTGGCCCCCTCATTTTTGAACTTTATTGTGATCATGCTTACGTTAAAAATATTTTAACAAAAGAAAAGAGAAAAGAAAAACCTAATTAATTTTACTAACTTTTTTATTTATTTTTTTATGATAAAGTGATAAATCTTTTGTCGTCACCTTTGTTTTTTTATCAAACTTAAAAAAGGATGAAAAATTGAAGACGCAACTACTCAACTATATATGTGGCAATTTTAATTTAAGTTTATTGGATACGTTTAAACACATAAGCATTAATTACTACTCTCACCGTCCACTTTTAGTTGTCATAGTTTCCTATTTTAAAGTCAAATTATAAAAAATTTTGACTAATATTTTACGATGTATTTTTCGTATAGTTTTTGAATATCTAAATTTTTTGTTTAAAATATTGAATTAATGTAATCTACTTTAACTTTGAAAATTAAGTAAATTGACTTTCAAAAAATGTAACATGACAAATAAAAATGGACAGAGGGAGTATTTACTATGACTGAGAAAAGTATTCTTAAGCTTTTTGATATATACATTAATTATATATTTCCTCCGTCCATATTACATAGACCTCTTATTAAAAAAAGTAATTGTCATATATTATTTAATCACTTACTAAATTAAGATAGAATTAATTATTATTATTTCTGTTTTACCTTATAATTTATATGCCTTTGAATGTGAGGTATGCTCAATACTAGCTATTCCTATATTTGATGTATATTTTTTCTAACTTAATTTTATGTGCATTGATATGAACAAAGGACAAAATAATTAAATTAATTAATTTATTAATTATTTCTTAATTACCGTATAGAATAGAAAGTGTCATCTAATATGAAACGGAGGGAATAAGATTTTTGAGTTAATGCTCATATAAATGAAAGTGAGAGAACCACCGATGAACAAATATGATATTGTGGATTGAGCTGTTCTTTCTTAACTAGAAGTTTTGGATTCGAGTCCTGAGTATAAAAAAAATTCTAATAAGGAGCGCTTCCTACCAAATGGGATCTTACAGGAAGTCAGGAAGTTTATCCGGAATAATCAGGCTACAATTTGAGTACTGAACACCGAGTAATAAATAAAAAAAAAGGTGAAAAATCATTGATATTTAAGGTTTAATTCATTTTATTCACAAATCACAATGAAAGAGTTGAAATTGAGGCAGACTAATGCACATCTCAACAATGAAAAATGAGCGAGAAATTTTAATAGCTCAATTGATTACTCATTTAATATTTTTGTTTCAATTTCATTAATGAATGGGGAGGTGGGGGATACTGTAACACTTCATCTACCAATCGATAATTATAGAGGAAGCCATTTAACTAATCTGTTTTGTTGACTATTTGGTTTCCACTAAATATTGCTTTTTGGAGCACTTCTTAAAGATACAACGTGTTAACTTATCCGGATAAGATAAATTAGGCTTTTGTTGGTATAAAGTCATTACATATTTTAGGCTAATTGTACTTTCTTCATTTCATTCCATATCTATATATCTATAATAAAATTGAAAATAAACACGCTGATGTGAAATAACTCATTGACCTTTATTACTATTTATCTTTTTTTTTCATAATTTTGAGATTTTTTCTTATTTTCTTTCTTCAAACCTTCAAAAATAAAAATTATTTCTTTCATTATTATTTGTATTGATTACATTATAATGGGTCATTTAAATGGCCAGAATTGAATTGTTTATTGCATTTTTTGGTTCATTTCCGTTGTCTGCTTAAAGAATAATTAAAAATCTCATAAAACTCAATCAAATATGGCAAACAAATGCAGTAACATCCCAATTAAAACTTTTAGCCCACGTTGCAGTCCCTTCATTAAGCATAATTATGCACTTAATGCTCATTTATATGAAATTACTCAAAATCCATTAGTTTTCTTCAGTTACTAATTTTTTTTGAGTACTATAAATACTAAAGAAAGTCATATCCAAAGCACAACATTCTTCCTTTTTCTTTCCATAGCTTTCTTCTCAATTATTATTATTATTAATTGTTAATATTAATAATGGCAACAATTTATTCCTTTTTTTTTTTTTGGAAACTTTATTCCCGAAAAACAAAAAAAGGTTCATACATTTTTATTTTGTTTTTGCCACAATTATTTATATAATGTATTGGAAATGACTTTCTTCGTTATGAAATGAAGTGGAATGACATATGGCCCCTTCTTTAGCAATATATACATTTTAATGTTGCTTTTACCACATCTATTAGTTTAATATAGTGTACTGGTACAAAAATTTTATTTGTTAGGAAATGAAGTGGAATGGCATATGCCCCCCTTTTCAACAATATATCAAATTTTGTTATTTTTATTATTTGTTGCAAGGTTGTATATAAATGTAATAAAAAATTAAACGTAACAGTTTTGTCTTGTACATAAACGCCTTATTATAAATTTTAGAAATATATTTATTGCAAGATTGTACATTGTAATGTGAATTTAAATGTAATAATTTTATCTTTTATGGGATAAATGTTCTATTATAAATTCTAGAAATAATTATATTAATTTCATATTGAATTTGATAATTCCTACATATTTGAAGAATGTGTTATCATTAACGATATATCAATTTTTTTTACTTTTATTTTTGTTGCAGACTTGTATATAGTTATACTGTGAATTGGAATGCAATAATTTTATCTTTTCTGATATAAATGTCTTACTATAATCTTAGAAATAATTATGTTAATTTCATATTGAATTTTAATTGTTCTTTCATTATATTTATTAAATAAATAACATATCTAGAAAAAGATGGATATTTCTTTCATTTCAAAATAAATTTATATATAATACAAAAGTTAAATAAAAGAAGAGTGATATGCCACCTTTCTTTAATAGGAATTCATTTATCTTTTTTTTTTCTTAGAGATTCATCTTCATCCTCGTAACTTCATATGTTAACTATTAATTAATAATATATATAATTCACATGACATTACTTAATTACGATAAACCAAGCAACTAATTATATTAATAAATTAAATATTTTTTTGATAGGAGTCAACCCACGTACAAAGCTAACCTCTCCCCATAAGCTGGTTCAAGTCTGTGCAACAATTCCTAAAGCGAAATTAAAAAGTTATTCCTTAAGCCAATTTAGAAAAGATATTTAATTTCAATAATTTTAATGTGCATAATTTTTTTTAAAAATTAAATAATTAAATCATTGATAATTTATCCTTATTCCTCTTGATGAACCCTATATGTATATGTGTTCTTATTCATATATTCGGATATTCCTTTATAGGTATAATCTTATTTTTTAAGACTTCTATTCAATAAAATTGTTTTTATATCTTGGATCTTGTATTGATTATATAAGCCTGAAGAATTTTACATATAAAATTTTACGTTTTTTTTTTATCTACAGGTCTTATTCATAGTGCGTTAATTTTTATGATGTATTAATTCTTACAACTTGCAGGGAAATGAAAAAGATCAAATGGTAGATTAGTAAATAAAAGAATATATATATATATATATATATATATATATATATATATAAAATCCTGAAAAGACATTTTATTATAATTACTGTTTTTCTATAAAATTATAACATTAATTAATATTTATTTATATATTATAATTTTTTAAGGACCGCGCGAAGCGCGGACAAGGACACTAGTTAGTTATATTGCTAAAAATATTTGTTTTAAACTATCATCAATTAACCAAATTCAAATAATCTTTTTAATATTGAAATTAATTATTTTTAAAGTAAACAACATTGAATAAATTATTCATGAAGAGTAAATTAGTAAAAACACTTATTATTCATCATTAACGATTTCTTAAAAACGTATAAAAAAGAAATATGTAACATCTCGCAAATTGAAAGAACTAGAAAGAGCTAGAATTAGAAAGAGTGATTTTTGGAAATAATAAAAATTTGGAAAATTGGTTAAGTTAAGCTTGAGTTTTTGGTCAACTTCAAACGACCATAACTCCTAGCTCAGGATGAGTTAGGTGTGTTTCCAGATATCATAGGAAAGATCTTGGAATAATCTTTCCAACGCCGCCGAGTTTGCGCGATTCCAAGTTTGTATGAGTGAGTTATGCCCGTTGGAAGTTGGGCTGTTCAAATAAGAAAAGTCCAATCCGGATTTTAGAAGGGCATTATGGTCTTTCCACCATCCAATTAATTTATTTCGTTTTTGGTAATTAAGTTGGGGTCTAAACTGATTTGGATTCAATTTACGCTTTTGAGGAACAAGTTATGGTTTTGAGAGATGAGAAAAGAAAAGGAGAAAAGAGGAGAAGGAGCAAAGAATTGCCAAGTTCTTGAAGGTAGGCTCATGGATTTCGTCAAGGGGTGATCCCTACGAGGTATGCGAGTCTTTCATAGCGTTGGGTTCGTTCACCCACGCGCCAATCATGTTATTTCAGCGAAGTTTGTTCTAGAAAGTTGAAAGTTGATGAATCTTGAATGGTGTTCTTGAAATTGGCCTTCGTTCTTGAGTTAGGTTGAGATTGAGGAGTTCCTTGAGTTAAAATGTTGTTTACTTGAGTTGTTTGAGTTATATTCTTGTGTATACATATTGGGTAACTGAATCTAAAGGGATTTTGAGAAAAAGAATCGAGTTTAGGCGAATTGGGGTTAGAAAATGAAGAAGGAACAAGTAGGGCAGAAACTGGGTACCAGGTCCGTATCGCGTACCTGTTCCTCAGAAGTGTAATTTTTCCCTTCGCGTCGCGGCGAGGACACAAACCTCTCTACCTCAAAAATTATTTTCGCGACCAAAATTTAAATACACCTCCGCGTCATCGACCCATCCCCAGATAGTGATTTCTTGATCTTTTCTCATGTTTAGCTATCTAAAATCATTCCTAAACATCATGAGATCTTTCCTATCACAAATCATAATCCTTGAATCCATAATTCAATTCAAGGAAAGTTAAGAGTCAAGTCAAGAGAAGTTAAGAGTCAAGTAAAGAGAAGTCAATAGTCAAATCAAGAGAAGTTAAGAGTCAAGGCAAGAGAAGTCAAAAGTCAAGTTAAGAGAAGTTCTTAAAGTTTTTCAAAAGTCTTTTACAAATGTTTTAACTTTGTCTTAAGACTTGAGTTTTTATTTGAGTAAAGAGTAAAGTTTGAAGTTCATTTCTTCAAAAGAGTATATCGGGATTATGTATTCCCAAAGAGTAAAGTTTTCACATTTAAGCAAGAAAGGAAACTGTGATTTCCAAAAGAGCCTTTGAGCTAGTTTTCAGTAAAGAGTAAGAGTAAAGGTCATTCTTCAAAGATTATACGGGAACTAAGTATTCCCAAGAGTTAAAATGTTTTCACATTTGAGCAAGAAAGGAAACTGAGATTTCCAAGAGAGCTTTTAAGCTAAGTTTTTGAGTAATTATCTCAAACCAAAGAAAGAGTTTTGTTTTTACAAACATATGAGCTAAGTATATTTTGGTAGTAGTATTGAGCACCGCTATGGGGACGAGTTTGAGTTTAGATAACTTACGTCTTCATAAACCATTTAGCCATTATGGGTAGTAAATGATCACACTTTTTAGATGACTCTTTAAGATGATTTTAGCATAGACTAGTGGATCCACTTAGTTAAACATTCTATATGATGGCAAAGTATATGACAGTTCTGGCAGCGTGGGCAAGACGTTGTATCACCACTTAGGCTCATAGTGGTGGTTGTCTGTTAGAGAAACTCCCACAGAAACTATATTACTTTATTATATGAGTAAAATTGAGTCTGTTATTGCATTTTCTTTAACGAACTAAGTTGTTTTCTACTGTTTTAAAAGCTTTCTATATATTGCATGTGTTTATTGCTTTATATTGAATTAAGTTATTCAGGAGTTGAGTAAAGCCAAGATAAGTGTTCCTTTCAGATCTTTTTCAAGCTTAAGTTGTGTTTAGCATTCCAACTCGCATACTCATACATTCAATGTACTGATGCCAGTTGACCTGCATCGTCTTATGATGCAGACGCAGGTAACCAGGATCAACATCCAGTGTCTCGTTGATCCAGTTGAGCACTCAAAGTCTGTTAGTGAGCCTCTTTGCATTCCGAAGGACTCTTTTTTATCATTTGCTTTCAGTATTTCATTGTTAGGATGATCGGGGGTCTTGTCCCAACATCCCTCTTTGTTTTAGAGGCTTCATAGACAGTTAGTTGTGCAGTTGTCTTTACATTATCATTTCATATGTTAAGACTTGGGTTGCCATTTTGACCAAGTTGAATGTTGACTTTTAAACATACTAAGTTATTTTATTAAACAATTGAGTAAGTGCATTTGATCATTGTAATATGCCTAGAGTCTTCCGCTGAGTAAGTAAGCCAGGTCAAGGGTTCGCTTAGGACCAACAATGGTTCTCGAGTGCTAGCCACGTCCGGGGTGAATGCTCGGGGCGTGATAAAATATGACAACTAATATAAGACGTAGTGAGTACTAGACAAGGACCTATCTTTTGTTAGTCATGCTTTCGAACAAAATATTTGAAATGTTTTAAATAGAGCTAAAAGTGCAAGAGTTATGATAACTAGGAAAAAACCTACCCGCACAAGGCGTATACATAAAAAAATTAATGCAATTTTCTTTATTATGTGATTTAGTGAAGTAAAACACATGATAATTAATTAAGATTTAGTAATATGAACTATAAATTTAAACACATGGCATGCATGTATTGGATTGGTGTATACACCCGGTGCGGGTAAGTTTTACCCTGATAACTATGCTAATAAACATCGATCTATCTTCCATGTGACTACCGCAAATCTTCCTTTCTTTTGATGACATTCGAATTATGGGATGTATTATTTTATCATGGATTGCTTATTGAATTATGATGGTTGATTTGGATATTACATATTATAGATGTTATGTTTTGGTTGCCACGTGAAGATTGATATAGGTGTCAATCACGACGATTTGAACCGTGACAAATTACTTCTTCCATCGGCTAGTTTAGTTCCAATCCAAAAGCTTTGTCACTATTGGAGAAGCTTTGTTGCTGTTGGAGGAATTAAGACTACTCCCTTGTACGTATATATTATCAGGAATTAAATAATTGAAAAATAATATTATCTAGACTTCTTTTGTACCTTGATAACCGTAGGCTCTTCGTTAAATTCTTTGACCTCTACTATAAAATAATTTTATAAAAGTTGTGGTTATGGTTGAGGAGAAGAAATAATTCATTGGCCTCCACTATAAATTATTTTTTAAAAGCTAAATAAAATAATCACATTTTTAGCATTACTAGGAATTTCATTGAATACTACGTCAAATTATTTCTTCTCCTCAACCACAACTGGTGCATCTGTTCTGCTCGACCAGGGGCGTTGATGAAGTCGGCGAATCCGAAGATGCGGCTGAAACTCCAAGCTTGACTACCTTCTCTGGTGCTTCAATTGTGGCAAGAGGGCAGATGAAAGTTGCTCGGTAGTGTTGGAATTTGGGAGTGCGAATGGGGAGTTCTAGGGTTTTGGTAGGGAAGAAAATTGAAGCTTTTTAATTTGAATTTGGTGGAGAAGATGGCAAGTGCTTAGAGAAGTTTTGTGTTATAATTTGGGTGTGCTTTCTAATTAATCCGGCTGGGTCTTTATTTATAGGTTGAAGTTTCATAAATTTTGGATAAACGTTTTAGATTGCGACACGTGTCCCGCCATTATAGAAAGGTTATATACGTCCCAAAATTTTGACGGTAAGGACACAGTGTCCAAAAAGTATAACGAAGGGTATTTAGATATCATTTATGATAGTTCGGGGGTATATTTATCTTTTTTTTCTTATATTTTTGGTAGGTTTTTAAGATGGGAAAAAGAACAAATATACCTCTGAACTATCATAAATGGTATGTAGATATCCTCCGTCATACTTTTGGGACATTGGTGCCCCTCTCGTCCACAATAGAGTATATATGCCCTTCACTCTAACGAAAGACTATATAGTGACATGTGGCACAATCTTTTCCGTCGAAATGATATTTAATAAATGTCGGGTCAGTGGATAGGATTGTGACACATGTATGTTTGTTATTATAAAGGGTATATATGCTTTAGTTTTTGGACGGCAAGGGCACCAATGTCCCAAAAGTATAACGGAGGGTATCTGCATACCATTTACGATAGTTCAGGAGCATATTTGTCCTTTTTCCCTTTAAGATTGATGAATGATGAGACTTCTAATAAAATCTAATGTAAATCAATATATATACTACCTCCGTCCACTTTTACTTGTTATAAGTTCTTTTTAGAGTAAAACTATAAAAACTTTGACTAAAATTTTATATAAGCAAAAAATTGCTACTTATAGTACTTTTTGTATAGTTTTTGAATATCTAAATTTTTGGTTTAAAATATTGAATTAATGTAATCTAATTCAACTTTGAAAACTAGTCAAATTGACTTTCGAAAAGCGCAACATGACAAATAAAAGTAGACAGAATGACTAGTTATTTACAAGATTTTTAAATATTTACTCAGTAAATATATTTCACACCAAGTATAAAAACCCTTCTTTTGTTCCTTAATTTTCACCTTTCAATTGTTTCTCAAAAACAACTTGAGATCTAGGATTTTTCAAGCACCATTTTTTATTTTTTTTTATATTTCTATTGCAACAAATAGGATTTAGAGACATCACATAATATATTTGATAAGTGTGTATGTTCCTAGATGTTTTGATGATCTACTCACAAGTGCAGGGACCTGGTCCTCTGCAGAGTATGTATACTCGTCCAGTTTTCAAAGTGCTGTACAACTGTAAAAGCTGTCCATGTCAGGAAGTTGGTGAAGCTGCAAAGTACTTCACCAATTAGAAACGAGGAGGTTGCTTGTACATTGGATAATATTTCTTCATGATATATATTCAACAACAAACAACAATATTACTCATTCATTCAAAGAGAGATACTTTCAAGCTTAAAAACAACAAGGGACTTGATAGAAGTGCTGCTATATATTTACTTTCTGTACCAACTGTATTTTGTTTGATGTAATAGCGCTTACATTGTAGGATTCATTTCGTTGTGATAAGAAACGTTTCAACCTGTTTGAATCATTGTAAGAACTAGGTTAAGGGTAACTTAGGTTCTTACTCTAAAAGTCTATATTAATCTGAATAGGATTAGTATAGTGGGTAGTGTGGTATCTACTCTAGCTCATCTAAGTAATATGAAGTGTTACTTAGAGTTGGGATTAGCAGGCTAATCTCGATTTGTAACTGGCTTTTACTTTTGATTGGAGAAGATTAGTGAAAAGAAGTTCTAAAAGTCTTGGCAGGTCAGGTCGTGGTTTTACTCCCTTGAGCAAGGAGGCTTCCACGTAAACTCTCTTGTCAATCTTTACTTTCAGCATTTGTTCTCTACTGTCAAATATTGTAACTGTGTTGAGGACCTGGTCCCATCGACTTAAGTGGACGCATACATTCCATCAATATTTTTTTTTGTTGCAATTACAAGAGACATATAGAGAAAAAATCATGTCATCTTTCATTGCATTGAAGAAAAATAACAAAAATGTTGTACTCATCATAAATGATGTTGAGGGAATTACCAATCATACTCTAGAAAAGCAGAAGGATAGCAAGGAGAGATTGAAAACTTTGAAAATGAGACTGGAAACTTTGACCAAGAAAACAGAAATTCTGAAGATCGAAATAAATGATTTAAAGATAACACTCATTGATAATGAAGAAGCCCATAAAGTTGCAAAAGCCAAGGTGCAAGAACTTGACACCCAGTTGAAGGCAACTCAAGCAAAGCAAAGGGAGATGAGCACATAAAGAATGGGCGTATGCAAGATTTTTCGTTAATGGTGTCGCTATTAAAGAAGAGGAAATAAATTTCAAGGAATAGTGAATAATTTCTTGAATGTTAGGGTTTTAGATTAGCTTGACTATTTCAATTCAAAATAAGTTGGTTAAATTTAATGTCTATTGTCTTTCATTTATGAAAAAATATCACAAAAAATTTTCTTCTAATGATTTTCAAATTCGTGGAGCCATGGAGCACTTTGTGCTAACCATTGTCAATTGATAATTTATGCACAAAATATTGTGATTTTTCAGATTTCATATCTATATTTTCATTAAAAAACTTTATAATAGGCAAAACTATCATTTAATATTTTTCTCAAATTAATATTTCATTATTTTATAATATTGACTAAACTCCTAAAATATATGCAAAGTAGTATTTATGTAGTTTTCACTTTCCTTGTGTACATGAAAAAGACAGGAGAATTAATGTTGACTCCCAAATTATATGAAAGGAGAATTAGAAAAGGCTTCTAAAATATATGGAAATTAGAATTTATATATGGAAAGAAGAATTGAAAATATATGGAAAGAAAAATCAAGTATTGAAACCAAATATATGTAAGCACTCCTTTAATTTGTTCTATAATTCTATTTGAGGTGTTAAATCACAAATTGTTTAGAAGTTGTAGGACTTTCATGAAATATATATATGATGCTAATAGTATTTGGAAAATTATTTTTATGATGAAATATCCATGGCCTAATACACAAGAAATATTGAGGAATTTGAATAATTTCAAAAAAATGATATATAAATATAATTATATGTGTTAAAAAATAGTGTGAATATACGAGATGGTTCCCCAACTCATTATGATGGTCTTCATAAAGTTTTTTCAGAATTTTTTTTTGGGTACTCCGGGGAGTCAGATCCATGGGCTTACACACAAAAAAACTTAGAAATTTGGGTAATTCCTAAAAAATGGCCTATAAATGTAAAAATATGCGTTAAAAATGGTGTGAATATACATGATGGTTCCCCCAACTTATTACAGAGATCCTCATAAAAAAATTTAAGAATTTTTTTTTGGGTGCTCCGGAGAGCCAGATCCATGGGTTAATACACTCCAAAACCCGTGAAATTTGGGTAATTCTTAAAAAATGGCATGTAAACACAAAAATATGTGTTAAAAAATAGTGTGAGTATACACGATGGTTCTCAACTCATTATGAACGTCCTCATAAAAAAAATTTAGATTTTTTTTTGCCGATGCTCCGGGGAGCCAGATCCATGATTTAATACACACAAAAAACTAAGGAATTTGGATAATACCTAAAAAATAGAAAGTAAATACAAAAATATGAGTTAAAAAATGGTGTGAGTATAAGTGATAGTTCCCCGACTCATTACGAAGGTCCTTAAAAGAAATTGTAGAAATTTTTTTGGGTGCTCCAGGGAGCCAGATCCATGGGCTAATATACACGAAAAACTGAGTAATTCGGGTAATTCCTAAAAGAATAATCAGTAAATGCGAAAATATGCGATAAAAATGGTGTGAGTACACGTGATGGTTCTTCAACTTATTATAGAGGTTCTTATAAAGTTTTTTCAGAAAAAAAATTTGGGTACTACGGAGAGCAATATCCATGGGCTAATACACACGAAAAACTGAGAAATTTGGATAATTCCTAAAAATGGCTTGTATATGCGTTAAAAATTGTGTGAATATACGTGATGGGTCCTCAACTCATTACGGAGGTTCTCATAAAGTTTTTCGGAAAATTTTTGAATGCTCTGGGGAGCTAGGTCTATTGGCTAATACACACAAAAAAAATGAGTAATTTGGGTAATTCCTAAAAAATAGCCTATAAATGCGTTAAAAAATGGTGTGAGTATACATGAAGATTCCCCAACTCATTACAGAGATCCTTACAATTTTTTTTTCAGAATTTTTTGGGTGAACCTGGGAGCTAGATCTATGGGCTAATACACACGAAAAACTGAGTAATTTGGATAATTCCTAAAAGATAGCGTGTAAATGCGAAAATATGCATTAAGAAAATGGTGTGAGTACGCGAAGGTTTCCATACTCATTATGGAGGTCCTAATAAAGTTTTTTCAGAAATTTTTTTTGGGTGCTCCGGGGAGTCAGATCCATCCATGAGCTGATACACACGAAAAACTGAGAAATTTGAGTAATTCCTTAAAAATGACATGTAAATATAAAAATTGCGTTAAAAAAATGGTGTGAGTATACGCGATGGTTCCTCAACTCATTACAGAGGTCCTTATAAAGTTTTTTTCAGAAAAATTTTGGGTGCTCCGGGGAGCCAGATTCATGGGCTAATACACACAAAAAATTGAGGAATTTAGGTAATTCCTAATAAATGGTATGCGAATACAAAAGCATGTGTTAAAGAAATAGTGTGAATATACGTGATGGTTTCCCAACTCATTACAAAGGTCCTCATAAAGTTGTTTTAGAAAAAAAATTGGGTGCTCTGGGGAGCAGGTCCATGGGCTAATACATACAAAAAATCGAGTAATTTGAGTAATTCTTAAAAACTGTCCCGTAAATATCAAAATATGCGTTAAAAATGGTGTGAGTATATGTGATGTTTCCCCAAATCTTTACGAAGGTCCTCATAATGTTTTTTCATAATTTTTTTTGGGTGCTTCGGGGAGTCACATCCATGAGCTAGTACACATGAAAAATCAAGGAGTTTGAGTAATTAATGCAAAAATATGCGTTAAAAATGATGTGAGTATACGTGATGTTTCCCCAACTCGTTATGAAAGTTTTTATCAAGTTTTTTCAGACGTAAAAATATTAAGCAAGGACCTATCTTTTGTTAGCCGTGCTTTCAAACAAAATATTTGAAATGTTTTAAATATATAGCTAAAAGTGCAAGAGTTATGATAACTATGCTAATAAACACCGATCTATCTTCCATGTGACTGCCACAAATCTTCTTTTCTTTTAGATATTGATACAATTTATTTATTTATCCATTTGATATTCGTGGACGGTTTTATCTATAGTACTTTTAATATGATGACATTCGAACTATGGGGGATGTATTATTTCAGACTTTTGCATTATATTTTTTACTTAGCCAGAGACTTTATTTCATCATATTTTGCTTATTGAATTATGATGGTTGATTTAAATATTGCGTGTGATAGATGTTATGTTCTGATTTGTTCATATGGAGTTTAACGTGGGTGTCAATCACGGCAATTTGAATCGTAACTAATTAGTTCTTTTATCGGCTAGTTTAGTTCCAATCCAAAAGCTTTGTCACTATTGGAGAAGCTTTGTCAGTGTTGGAGGAATTAAGATTACCCCCTTGTACATATATATTACCAGAAATTAAATAATTGGAAAGTGATAGTAATTTGACTTCTTTTTTACCTAGATAATCATAGACTTTTTCACATTAATTGTTCAAATCTCTTCTTGAGCTATGAGCATTTTTATCATTTATAGGTTGATGTTTTGAAGAACTGTGTCTAGTGATGTCAAACGGTTTGATTACATTCAAGTTATGAAGATTTTAATTCACCCTACCTTACATAGAAAAATGAAATTTATTTTTAACCTACTCTGTATTACATTTTTTTTTTCTAAATCTATTAACTGAGTTTGATACTTAAAAATAAAATTCATAAAATTCTTTTCCAATTTCCTTATGAAGTACTAATTTAATAGACAATTACTTGAAATGAATTTCTTGATAGTATTGTAAATCTAATAGTACTTATAAGTCATATCATTTTGTATGATTTTCTATTCACTTTGGATTGACGGACAAAGAATGACATAATGGTAATAATATATTTACCTATTCATGATATTGTTTGTCTTACCAAGAATTGTCATATTTTTCATTTTTAGAGTCAAACTATAAAACTTTGACTAATATTTTATGATGTATTTTTCCATCATATTGATATGCAAAAAATTGCAACTTATAGTACTTTTTGTATAGTTTTTGGATATCTAAATTTTTTTTAAAAAATATTAAATTAATGTAATCTAATTTAATTTTGAAAATTAGTCAAATTGACTTTCAAAAAGCGCAACATGACAAAATAAAAGTAAATAGAATGACTAGTTATTTACAAGATTTTCAAATATATAGTTTGTAAAAATATTTCACACCAACTATAAAAGCCCTTCTTTTGTTCCCTAATTTTCACTCTTCAAGTGCTTCTCTAACACAATTAATTGAGATCTAGGATTTTTCAAGCACCATTTTTTCTTCTTTTTTTTTCCCAATATGTGCAACATATAGGATTTAGAGACATCACACAATATATTTCTTTGTGCTTCAATTGCAAGAGATATAGAGAGAGAAAATCATGTCATCTTTGATAGCATTGAATAAAAATAACAAAAATGATGTTGAGGAAATTACCAATCAAACTCTGGAAAAGCAGAAGGATAGCAAGGAGAAATTGAAAACTTTGAAAATGAGACTGGAAACTTTGAACAAGAAAACAGAAACTTTGAAGATCCAAATAAATGATTTAAAGATAACACTCATTGATAATGAAGAAGCCCATAAAATTGCAAAAGCCAAGGTGCAAGAACTTGGCACCCAGTTGAAGGCAGCTCAAGCAAAGTAAAGGGATATGAGCACATAAAGAATGCAACTCTCTGAAGGATTGAATCCATCACTCAACTCTTACTGTTTGAGGTGTATGCAAGATTTTTCGTTAATGATGTCGCTATTAAAGAAGAGAAAATAATTTTTAAGGAATAGTGAATAATATCTTGAATGTTAGGGTTTTAGATTAGCTTGACTATTCTAATTCAAAATAAGTTAGTTATATTTAATGTCTATTGTCTATCATTTATGAAAAAAAATCACAAAAAAATTTCTTCTAATGATGTTCAAATTCATGGAGCCATGGAGCACTTTGTGCTAAGCATTGTCAATTGATAATGTATGCATAGATATTCTGATTTTTTTTCAAATTTCATATCTATATTTTCATTAAAAGACTTTATAATAAGCAAAACTATCATTTAATATTTTTCTCAAATTATTATTTAATTATTTTTATAATATTGACTAAACTCCTAAAATATATGGAAAGTAAATTTAATGTAGTTTTCACTTTTCTTGTGTAAGTGAAAAAGATAGGAGAATTAATGTAGACTCCCAAATTATATGGAAGGAGAGTTAAAAAAAAGTCTTCTAAAATATATGGAAAGGAGAATTAATATATGGAAAGAAGAATTGGAAATATATGGAAAGAAAAATCAAGTATTGAAACCAAATATATATATATATATATATATATAAGCACTCGTTGAATTTGTTCTATAATTTTATTTAAGGTGTTAAATCACAAATTGTTTAGAAGTTGTAGGACTTTCATGAAATATATATGATGCTAATAGTATTTGGAAAATTATTCTTGTGATGATCCATGGCCTAATACACAAAAAAATTTGAGTATTTGGGTAACTCCTAAAAAATGTCATATAATTACAAGTATACATTGTAAAAAAAATAGTGTGAGTATACGAGATGGTTTCCCAACTCATTACGAAGGTCCTCATAAAACCTTTTTCAAAAAAAAAATTGGGTGCTCCGGAGAGTCAGACCCATGGGCTAATACACATGAAAACTGAGAAATTTGGGTAATTCCTAAAAAATGGCATTTAATACAAAAATATTTGTTAAAAAATGGTGTGAGTATACGTGATGGTTCCCCAACATTAGTGAGGTCCTTATAAAGTTTTTTTGGAATTTTTTTTTTGGATGCTTCGGGGAGCTAGATACATGAGCTAATACACACAAAAATCGAGAAATTTAGGTAATACCTAAAAAATTAGCTAGTAAATGCAAAAATATACGTTAAAAAATGGTCTGAGTATATCTGATGGTTCCCTAACTCATTACGAAGGTCTTCATAAAAAAATTTCAGAATTTTTTTTTGGGTGATCCGAAAAGCCATATCCATGAGCTAATACACACGAAAAATGTAGGAATTTGGGTAATTCCTAAAAATGACTTGTAAATGTGAAAATATGCGTTAAAAATGGTATGAATATACGTAATGGTTCCCCAACTCATCGCGGAGGTCCTCAAAAAGTTTTTTTAGAATTTTTTTTGGGTGCTCTGGGAGCCAAATCCACGGGTTAATACACACGAAAAACTGAAAAATATGGATAATTCCTAAAAAGTGGCATGTAAATGCGAAAATATGTGTTAAAAATGGTGTGAGCATATGTGATGGTTCCCCAACTCATTACGGAGTTGTTCACATAGTTTTTTCAGAAATTTTTTTGGGTAATTCGAGGAGCCAGATCCGTAGGCTAATACATATGAAAAATTTAAGAATTTAGGTAATTCCTAAACAATGGAATGTAAATACAAAAATATGCGTTCAAAATAGTGTGAGTTACGTGATGGTTCATCAACTCATTACAAAGGTCCTTATAAGGTTTTTTCATAAAAAAATTTAGGGTGCTCCGGGGAGCTAGATGAATGGGCTAATACAAATAAAAAAACTTAGAATTTTTTGGTAATTCCCCAAAAATGGCCTGTAAATGCGAAAATATACAATAATAAAATGATGTGAGTATACGTGATGGTTATCCCACCCATTACGAAGATCCTCATAAAAAATTTTCAAAAAAAATAAAATTGAGTTCTCCGAGGAGCTAGATCCATAGACTAACACACAAAAAATAGAGGAATTTGGGTAATTCCTAAATAATGCAAAAATGTGTATTAAAAATGGTGTGAGTATATATGATGGTTCCCCAACTCATTACGTATGTCCTCATAAAGTTTTTTTTAAAAAAAATTTTGGGTTCTCTGAGGAGCCAAATCCATGGGCTAATACACACGAAAACTGAGGAATTTGAGTAATTCCAAAAAAATGGCTTGT
Source organism: Solanum stenotomum (assembly GCF_019186545.1). Taxonomy (NCBI): domain Eukaryota; kingdom Viridiplantae; phylum Streptophyta; class Magnoliopsida; order Solanales; family Solanaceae; genus Solanum; species Solanum stenotomum. The sequence continues at coordinate 25,569,107 of NC_064282.1, forward strand.
AAATGTGAAAATATGCGTTAAAAATGATGTGAGTATACGTGATGGTTCCCTAACTTATTACGGAGATCCTCATCAAGATTTTTCAGAAAAAAAAATTGGGTCCTTTGGGAGCCAGATCCATGGGTTACTAGACCTACCAAATAGTATAACTGACACCATGTGACTCAACTAGACCAATATGTTGCAATCTTTCCTAACAATAGACTAATTATACATACACAATGATCAAGATAAAATTTTGTGAATTAAATAACTTTACTTAAAATTCAAGACTTTTTCTTTTCTCGATAGAGAAACTTGAATGACTTACATTAAAAAATGATTCGGAGAAAGAAAATTTACTAATAATGTTTATATTGTAACCTTTTAACCAGTAACACTAAAATATATGACATAAACTCAATGAATTTGTCGTCTATTTTACTTCTCTAGTTATACATTTAGAAATTAGCTAGAACGAATCGAATATGTAACACCCCGTATCCGAAAACAGACCTTAATGCAGATTTCCAGAAATTGCAAGTGCAACCTATAGTTGCCACCCACGAATCGTAGGGTGACCCACGGCCCGTGCTGGTGGTATGTGGTTCACATCTGCAACCCTCCCCAGAAACTCAGACAAAAACCATTCTAACGTATGACCCACGGTCGGACAGGACGGATCATGGATTAGTCGGCTGATCGTCGATCAGTTCGTAGGTCAAGACCCTCAGGACCTCTCAGAACCTGGTCTCTAAAGTCAATCGACGGACTGGCATGAAGGATTGTGGATCAATCGACGGACCGTCGGTCCGTCCGTAAGTGGCTTCAATAGATTTTAAGTCAGATGTCGTTTGGTCTTTTCCCTTATTTGTTAGACACCTAAACTACGTCGTTTAACCCCTAAACTACGTAGTTTTGGTCAGTTTTAGCCTAGTAAACAAACTAGAACTTACCTAAGTCAAATCATTCATCAAAACTTAGAAAAATTAAAATGTAAAAGGAGAAAGAAGTCAAGAACCCTAGTTCAAGAACGCAACAAGGTTCTATCAGTTCCAGCCCCGAAATCGAAAGATTTCTCCATGGAATTCTTCACTAGGTATGTGGGATTTCACTAGTGGGTTCCTTTCGCCCATTGGGTCCCTAGATTTCAGTCAGATTCTTGATTTCGTTATTATTAACTAGACCTAGGATTTCTAGAATTTAAGTAGATTATCATGAATTAGTTACTTTACTATTCCTAATCAGTTTATTATGAATTTTAGCATGTTTTAGTATAGATTCTTTCATAATTTCAGAACCTTAGTTATGTAGTTCTTTTAGTTCATGAATTGAACATGCTAAGTGTGATTATTCAGTTATACATGCTTTAGTTCTAAATGTTTCATTATCAATACATTAATGTCGCATTTTCAATTAGCATGTCAGTATTTGAGCTATCCAGAATATATATTATTTCACATAATCAGTTGGGAGTAGACTTAATACCTAGTGAACTAGGGTCGGTCACCCGCAAGTGCCAAAACTACGTGCCCCATAGGTTGTAAGTCTCCTTTGTGGGCATCATTTTAGTGATCACGCTAGTCATGCCTCTATACCTTTGGTAGGGTATATTGGGTCCTCTCGATGGGGTGTATACATCGAACTCCGTATTTATCTCATGTGGTTTTATGTCGGTTATTAGGAGCTCCTACAGTTCAGTCAGACTCTATTGCATTGACCATGTTATGAGTTCAATAGTTAATCTCAACATGTTATAAACTTGGTAATTACATTCAGTTAGTTCATGTTTAGTATACTCAGCATTTCTATCATGTTCAGATTATATCATTGCTTTATTGCTTTGTTCAGTTATATTGTTATTCATCTTTATTTTATCCTGCATGCTTAGTACCTTTCAAGTACTGACGCATACTCTGCGCTACATCTTCTCGTGATGTAGGTTCAGGTTCTCAACTTCTAGATCACGCTTAGATCGGTTTCCGATCTTCAGTTCAGCACCATCAGTGGTGAGTTCTCATTCTTTGAGGACAAGTGACATGATTATCTTTCTTGCTTTTAGCTTTAGTTTCAGTTTTGCCAGATCTAGCTGGGGCATGTCCCAACATTTCTAGTCAGTAGAGGCTTTATGTTAGACATAGTTAGTTTCAGCTTTAGTATTTGAGTTTGACTTTTCTTTTGTTGTTAAACTCTCAGTTTCATTTATTCAAGTTTAATATATGGGTATTCCTCATCACTTCATATTATCTCATGATTTAGCTTCCGCACAATATTTCTTTACTTCAGTTTATTTAAGTATACTTATGATATGCCAGCAGGGTTAGTTTGGGGTCACTTGTGATTCTAGGTCCGTGTCCGTGTCTTGGGGGTAGCTTCGGAGCGTGACAAGATAAATATATATATAAACTTCAAAATGATTAAAATTTAACTTGGTTATCAAAAATGGAGTAAATCTCATCAGTGTTAAATGTAAAATATCATAATAAAAACTTAATATGACAATATGTAACAAATTCCTCTTCTTCTTAAACAATTTTCTTAAAATTAATAATATTTTTCTTTTTGTTTCCCCACTATGTGTAAACACAGTATTTTTCAGTGTATTGTATAATTATATCAAATTGATTTATCTGAAAATTAATTTAGAAAAAATTTCAATGTGAGTCGAGTGACAGGTTGCTAAGTAGAAAATAATAACAAATTTAAGGTTAATGTATTTGAAAGGAACATAAAATTTCTACTAAATATAGTTTCTTTTAAAATAGGAGAATATAATTAATAATGTTTTTCTATAAGTAGTGAAAAAGCTATAATCATACACATATCACCATTTAATATTCAATAAATATTTTCATTTTTTGAAAATCTTGCCATTAAATTGATATTTCTGATGCATATTTAAATTTTTCGAAATTGATATTTCATAATTTTCAGTTAATATTTCAAATGTTCGCTTGTTTCAATTTCTAATTTCATGCATACACATTTGAAATATACAAAAAAAAAATAACTTTCTCCATGAGTGAAATGAGCAAGCAGACACAATGGTTATTATTATTTTATGATCATATTTTGTGGATACTACTTATACCCAGATTTAAATCATACTAAGTTATTCTCCTAATTAGAAATGTTTGACCAAAAAAATTGGTCAAGATAAGGTCAAAGCTTAAAACAACATATATTTAAAGATGATAATATCTAACTTGGTATTTTTTTATTTTTTTTTTATAAGATCTAACTTGGTATCTAATACACCCTCATTTAGTTTCTTGCCAAAATAGTTGATATTGACAACTAAGAATTCACTAATTTCATCTATTCACAAATTTAGATAATCTAAAGTTTTCCTATAAATAGGACTCAATTCTAGGCAATACACACACAACAACTATAAAATCATTTGATCCTCATCAGATAAAAAAAAAAAACATTTCTCCTCCTCTTGAGTTACTAAGATGAAGGAAAATAGAGCAAAAGAAATCAAGAATAGGATGTTTGAATTGTTGAAACGAAATGGTATTCCTGATGACATGAGGAACCCTTATAATCCCTAATGTTTGCATAAGTAGATTCTACTATGTTTGTATTCAATGTCACGAAAGAAAACATCAAAGAAATATTGTGACCTTTTAACTGTTAAAACTAAAATATATAGCATAAACTCAATGAATTGTCCTTCTTTTTTCTTCTTTGGTTTTACATTTAGAAGTTAGCTAGAAAGAGATAAATTTAAATATGAATCTCAAAATGATTAATATTTAACTTAGTTATGAGAAACGGAGGAATAATCAGAGTTAAATGTAAAATTTTATTTTATAAAAAATTAATAAGACAATGTTGCATATTCCTCGTCTACTTTCATAATTTTCTTAAAATTAATAATATTTTTTCTTTTTGTTTCGCCACTATGTGTAACACATAGTTTTTGCCAGTATTTTGTATAATTATATCAAATTGATTTATCTCAAAATTACTTTAGAAAAGATTTAAATGTGAGTCAAGTGACAAGTTGCTAAGTAGACAATAAGAAGGATTTTTTATTTAATGTGTTTGAAAGCAGCATAAAATTTCTATTTAATATAGTTTCTTTTAAAATAGGAGAGTATAATTAATAATGCACTTCTACATGCAGAGGAAAAGCTATAATCACACCATTTAATATTCATTAAATATTTTTATTTTTTTGAGAAACTAGCCATTAATTTGATAATTCTTATGCATATTTAAATTTGTCGAAATTAGTATTTCAAAATTTTAGTTAATATTTGAAATATTCATTTGTTTCAATCTCTAATTTCTAGCATAGATAAATTTAAATATACAAACAAAAATAACTTTCTTCATGACTGAAATAAGTTTTGTTATTATTTTGTGACCATATTTTGTGCATACTACTTACCTAGATTTAAATCATACTAAATTATTCTCCTAATTAGAAATGTTTGACCCAAAAAAATTGATCAAGATAAGGTCAAAGTCAAAAACTACACATATTTAAAGATAATAATATCTAACTTGGTATTTAATACACCCTAATTTAGTTTCATGTAAAAATAATTGGTATTGACAACTGAGAGTTCGCTAATTCAACTATTCACAAATTTAGATAATCTAAATTTTTCCTATAATAGGGTGCAGTAATTCTAGGCAAGAAACACACACAACAACACTAAAGCCGTTTGATCCTCATCAGAAAAAACACATTTCTCATCCTCTTGAGCTACTAAGATGAAGGAAAATAGGTCAAAAGAAATCAAGAATAGAGTATTTGAATTGCTTAAACGAAGTGGTATTCTTTTGGTAGCTCCATCCACAGTTTCTCTGATGGGACCAACGTTGATGCAAGTCATGTTGCATTAAGATCATCCATTAGAAGCTAAGATTAGGTGGTTATATCAATTTGTTATGTTTTTAGTTCAGGATTTCAATTAATAGTTCTATATTGTATCAATTGTTGTCCGGTCTAAATAAAATTTGTTCGCACAAATTTAGTCTTGAACTTACAAAAAAATTGTGCTTTGTTTGCCTTATGATATGGATCAAGAACCTGAATTTTAAGGAAATTTTAAGGGATTTTGTAAATCGCATAATTCTCCACCACACACTGTGGATGTTCCACACATATTGGTAGTAGGTACAATTAAAAACCCCCACATACACTTTTTCTATCTTTTTTTTTGGGTAACGTAAAAGAACATTATATTAATATTTAATTAATATATATTAGTATAAATTAAAGGGACAAACATTGTCCAGGGAGTGTGGATGGTGATATGACAATATTCTAAGCATCTAAATTCAAAATTGATCAAATTAGCCTTGCATGTCTACAATGTCTACATTCAATGTCGCTAAACAAATTTATCAATATTTTATATAATTATATCAAATTGATTTATCTCAATTAATTCTGAAAAAATTTCATTGTGACTCGATTGACAGGTTGCTAAGCATCGGATAATAACAACAAATTTAAGAAGAATTTTGTATTTAATATATTTGAAAGGAGCACAAAATTTCTACTAAATATAGTTTCTTTTAAAATATGAAAAAAATAATAATATGCTTCTATAAGACGTGCAAAAGGAATCTTATACATAGCACCATTTAATATTCAATATATATTTAAATATTTTGAAAAACTAGCCATTAAATTGTTTTTTCTTAGACCATCAATTCCCTCCTAAAAGCGTGTACTAAACAACATAGAATCAAAATGCAGGCTAATTACATCAACCTATATGTTTCCTATCATATTCATAATTCAGTGATTCTAAGCCATAATTCACCATTTAGATGATAGTATTGACAGAGAAGACTTATATTGGAAAACCATAAATAGCCTTAGACCTTACATAGACATGTGAATCATGTTTTCTTGGTTACGAGGAAAAGAATTAAAAATTACATGGTTAAACAAATTTATACTACTTAATTAATCATCATAGCTATAATTTGCTATATATAATTACCACTTTTTTTTTTTAATTATTATTACTAAGATCACTTACAAGAGAGAGAGGGGGACATATCGCCTAAACCTCATCCCAAATAACACCAAAAAAGGAAATCTACTTGAAGAAAGTAAAGACTCTCCTATGAGAGTTTCCGGCATTTTCTATCAACAAAATAGGATTATGCCTTCCCTTACTATCATTCAAGGTGTGTTTTTCTTTTTTGAACCTAAATGAAGCGTCTGTCCATATATTCTCATTGGTGTTACAGTTGAGTCGGGCATGTCTTGAGAAGATGTAATCCATGTCCCTCGTAGTGGCATGTCTTGCAAGAGCGTCAGCTACACAATTCATATTTTGTATCCAAGGCGTTGGAGTCAATCCTTTTATCATATTCACTGCTATTTGACTATCCATCTCCAAAATTATGTGAGATTTTGAGTTGTCATGGCACCATTCAATCCCATGTAAAGCTGCCTGCAATTCACAAGAGTTGTTAGTAGAAAATTGGGTGGGTAGATTTAGCAAAAGCCATGACCATCTTTCCATTTTTTCCCCTAACGATTCCAGCCAATCTTTGTGCAGCTATCATCTGTATTCAATTTCCATATATTTCCTTGAGGTCTTGTCCAATAGTCCAAGATGCATGATAGTGATTCTTGGTTTATAATTTTCAGCAATCAAGCATATAGTACTCCATCCCCATTTACTGTCCATCTTAATTCCTGTATTTTTTGGAAATAGCCACCTGCACATTAAATAAAATTTAGTTAATTATTCTGACAGAGAGATATTTTTACCGTCATACCTCTTGGCATTCCTTGTTTTTCAGATTTCCCACAAGGTAAAAAATGGTGTTACGTGTGTGTACTTAATTCCTAGCGTTTGTTTGCCACCAATAATCAAGAACCCCCTGCACAATATTGGCATTATGAGTAATACCAAGTGGTCTAGTCACATATATAGTTCCAGACTTTAATGGCCAAATCCCTAGTTGAGTATCCCTACAACAGGAGCACCTCGTGTTCATTTGAATACCAAAACTTTTGATAATACTATCAATGGGAAGTTTACTTTTTAGAACTCTCCACATAAAGAACGAAACTTTAAATAGTTTTTGTAGGTTCAAGAGCTGCAAAGGTATGAAGCGTTTGGGATTGTAAAATATGCTTAATGATAAGAGCCTTACCACCTGGAGAGAGGAAGTTATTCTGCCATCCACTAGATTTATTGATGACTTTAGTAGACAAATCAGTGAACAAACTATTTTTCTTCTTACCAGTATAGATAGGGCACCCCAAATAGTGAAAGGGAAAAGTAGAGATTAAGACTAGACATGTGTGAGTAAATTAAGAACCTGAATAGATTGGCACCTGTGACAAAGGAACTCACATAGTCTAGCATATCATACTTAATAATATCCCAGATAGACTGGAAAAATAGACCATTGTATCCAGCACAACTATTAGGATCCATGGAAAATATAGCATTTCTAACCTCATCCTCAGTCGGGATAGCCTCTTAACAATTCATTATCATCCTCTGTGACCAATCTGTTTAAGTGGTTCAGGAGATTATTGTTGGTATCAATATCATTGCGAGCGAAAAGATTTTTAAAATGGTCAATGACTGCTTGAGCGCTATAATTACCACTCGCGACTAACATTAACCATTAATTACGTGGAATGACTTCGAGTTTGTATAAACGTGTAATTTTCAGATTTTGTATAATATAATTTATATAATGTAATTTGTATAACTATTTAAAGTTCATATGTTTATGTTTGTATCAATTCGTTATTTCGAGTTTTATTATATTTGTATAATTTCAAACTTTATATTACTCAATTATACAAAGTACCGGCGAATTATACAAATTATTGCCCTCTCTCTTCCCTCTCCCAATCTCGTTCGCCAGATATACAAATACATATGTATACCAGTTACATATATACAATTATCTAACCGATATACATATACAATTCACATCAGCCCTCTCTCCCAATCTCGTTCGCCACTCTCCTCCCTATAACCTGTAGCTAAGTATCGTAATTAGCAAACTATAACTATGGAGCGTAATTAAGCTATTTTTGAGTGGCTATATGCGAAAGTTCCCCTTAAAATAAACTAACTTAAATTATCATAATCCGCTGCAGCAATCACCCCTTCGCTATAGCGACGAAAACTGCCTCGTTGTGGCAAGGCCAAGTATCCTAGCCCCGCCCTACTAGTCCATGTCCGCTACGCTGATCTACTACAACAAAACTCACATCGCTGCAGCGAAGGCCCCCTTAAGTAGGGGAAAACAGAGTAAGTGCCTCATCAAGATTAAACATGAGATGCTATTTTTTAAACTCTCCCTATTTTTGAGTTCTTATAAGCTAAACTCACAACTCTAACTAAAGTAAGTACTATGGCTCTAACCGCCCATAACGACTGGACTGGTTATTATAGTTCGCGTGTTTCAATTTTTAGTTCATACATACATAAATTAAAATATACAAAAAATATAACTATCTTGATGACTGAAATGAGCTAGCAAACACAATTGTTATTGCTATTATTCTATCACCATATACTACTCACTCAAATTTAAACCACATAAAATTATTCTCCTAATAAAAATTGTGTGATATTGGGTACTTAATTTTGTTGTTAAACCGACGTCTTTACCAGCTGCACCCAAGACTATATATATATATATATATATATATATATATATAAATAGTGTATACTTATATATAGATGATGTATAACTAACTATATATAGGAGATGTATATACATTATTTATACATTTCAAATCAATTTTTTCCCCAGTTCCAACCAACTCAAATCTCCTCTAAGACATTCCCAAATCTAGATATGAGTTCCTCTCAATATTTTAAATTTTGATATTTTATTTACTCAAAACGAATCGCACCGGCGACACGTCTAAATTTGAAATTCGAAACAAAATGAATTCTAAGATCTTTAAAAAAAACTTGTAAGAAAAGATGATTAGTTATATAATAATAGAAGTTTATAGATTGTACTACTATTAGAGTATAGAAGTAGGTAACAATCATGAATCAAAAGGGAGTACACTTGTAGAGACTTCAGATATGAATAGGTTGAAGATATTCATGAATTGCCAATTTAACAATAAAACAAGGAGCTGCTTGTCTGCCCTTTGCGTGTAATAGTAAAGACCGAATGGCCATTTTTTTGTAATATATATAATAGTTGGTTATTTTGGGTAAGAAATTTTAATATAATCGCACATTTTCGAATTTGTTGGAAATTGCAATCAAGGGTGAGTAAAGAAAGAAATTGCATGAACAGGTTCTTCATTGTTCATTTACATACTATTACAAACATTATTGAGCTGAAAGAAAGGTGTACATTGATTTTAGTAGTTAAAATACCTTAGAAGAAACCAAACATCATACTTTCAACCTAACTCTACCCTAAGCAGCACAAAAGTAGAACTTAAGAATTACTAGGAAGAGAAAACAGTAGTCGTTCACTTTATTTACATGGCTCCCCCACTAATACTCACGGCTCAGAGCTCAAAGAGGAAAACCGAAATCTTCTATTCAGTGGCTGCAACAGCAGCTGAACCTTCCACCTGAAATTTCATCAGTAGGCCGTTAACATCAGCACCAGTGAATACAAGAACATGTAGTTCGGAAATGATCATGCGTGTGATGATTTAATGTAAATACGTACAAATATACGCATTTTGGATGAAAAAATTTGACGTTTTATATGCATAGTTCAAATCGAGATACGCTATCTGCCACCATCGATTTCATATGTGGTTCTATGTGAATATCTACCACTAAATTGAATTGTATTCATATACAACCACTACATGCTAGGGCGGGCGTGTATAGCAAAGAAAGATGAACAACTTTATTCACGGATAGGTAGATGTTACAAGTTGGGACCAGTAAAAAAGCTAGTACTATAATTGATGTTAAATGTCTCAATCTGAATTTACTTGCTCTGATATTTCTCAAGTAAAGATATAGTAAAAGTTTTATCTTATCAAGTTGCATCACATAAGGGTCCACTTCCTAAAGGTTTGTGTTTTATTTGACAAAATTAAGCCACTCAATAGGCAGGTGCATTGAGTGAGAGATGGAAACTCATTAACGTGATACAGACACTTGCTTTACATTAGTGATGATCGTTGACGAATAAGTCCATTCAATATCAAATGTGGTTGTCCTCAGCATACTGTGAAATAATTCAATACTTTAAAATTATTTTTAGTTTTTTGATAAACACTAAATTTATGGCCAAAAATCAATATATATCCACCATGGATGGTAGTGATGCCAACGTTGCCGTTATGCCAACTTATTGATCATGTTGAAAATTTGCATCAGATTGCGTGGAATGAGGGAGACTGAAAATTTTTAGGAAGAATTTACAGGTCTGGTTGTCTCTCTTTAAGGTCATCACATCAAGTTCTAATAAGGTTGTTTATTTGAACAGTTTTATTAGGTCGATAAGCTATTGAAACATCACTTACCATAAACTTAGCGCCCCATATTTCTTCCTCAGTAGCAGGAACGGCGGTGATCTTGTTTTTGGGGTTCTCATAGCTTCTCAGTCCACCAACTGTTGTAGAGTAGAAACACCCTGAAAAAGAAAACAAAAGATGTTGAATTATTTGTTAGTGTTCTGGTTGGACAGTGAATGTCACTTTCTGAATTATTTATTTACATACATGTTAATTTGGTCATAATTACTTCAATAGTTATCCCACTAGATAAACCAGATCACCAAAGGGAGAGTAATTTGTCAAACCTACCTTGAGGAAAAGAAGCAAGTGACTTGCCACAAGCACCTTTAAGCAAATCAGCATCATTGGCAAAGGCCACATACCCATCAGCAGTGATTCCCCAGTAGAGGGGTACCTTACCAACTTGATCCTGTTTACAAGAATCCAGTATATAATATTATAGGTAAGAAACTAAGGATCGAAATTCAACCACTCCAACAACAAGGCAATTTAGGTAGGTAAAAATTACTTACGGTAGCTACAAACAAGGTGGAAGTAGACTTGTCAAAAACAATGAAAGCAAAATTGCCTTCAAGGTGACCAACAACATGATTTGGAGGGTAAGGTGCTCTGTCACGAAGTGCCTTGTATGCTTCAATCACCAGCAACACCTCATTTGCAGACTTGGCAAGGCCATATTGTTGCCTCAGACTCCCTAAGTTGTCAAGTGATCCCTCAAACAAGCAAAATATGTCATCCTTAACAGCAAATGACCTGCCATTTCCCCAAGAAGTTAATCCTACAAGTCGATACTTTTAACACAAAATCTACGCTACAGAATCTATTATTATCAAAACAAGTTTACAGTTGTAACTCAAATATGATCCTTATCAAGGGATAAATAAAACGACTCTGCATACGAACTTCTTTAATTTCAAGTGGTAGGAATAAGCAAACTTTTCATACTCAGGGGTGATTAAAATAATAAATACCGATAAAAGGCTTCCCTTTCAATTAACAACTAGCTAGGAAACTTGCTTAATCACCAAAGGAACCACCGTACAGAGAAAGCAAGCAGTATTAATTATAGTAAATAGATTTTAAAGTCTCCAACTACCCAGATCCACTCCCCTGCAGCAATTGTTGAAGGCACTTATAGAGGATAAATTCAACCAACAAGTGTTCTACAATTTGCTTCTTAAAAAACCTTACAACTTCTCGTGCTAGTCAATTCCTAACTTATTGCCAACAATCCAGTTCATTTTTATATAAGCAGAACATTGACTAGCATTTTCCAACTACTGGTCCACTACTCTTTTCCAAAGATTTTTCCTATCCAACTGACCAATTTGGTTGTGGAAAGAGGGGAGGGACCTAAATCAGCAAGCCCTTCCCAACCACAGAAGAAAGGAGAAACAAAAATAAACTAACTACTAAAAAAACTGAATTTAGTGATAGACAAATTTTGTAGCTAAACAACAAAATTCATCGCTAATCCTACTTAGCAACGAATTAGTCACAGATTTTGGTTAGCTACGAACAAAATAGCAACAGGAATAACGACAAAGCTCATAGCTAATTCTAGTGTTTTATTGGTAGTAGAGGAATAGAAAAATACCCCTCCCACCCCAATCACAAAAAAAAAAAAAAAAAAAAAAAAAAAAAAATTAACTGGAGGAATAAAAAGAGCCTCTTGTCAAGGCAGCATAACTATAGATGGATTCAGTGTCCAACAGCAAGTTCTTGAACTGATAAATTATTATTATTCTAATATATCACTAATAAACTAGTATACTCAAATATTATATCTCCCCATACTCCTTCTTCGAGGCATGATCAGGGGGCATAGGGCTTTTTACTTCTTGTGTTGATCTGAGCACCATCCTAGCGAACTTATTCGGCCAAGTTTCATACCACACGTGTCAGTTTTCCCCATTACAATTTTAACCAGTTGGCCCAAAGTTATAAGCTTTGAGCTTGATGTTGGAAAAATCTTCCCTCGATGTTAATTATTGACGTTTGTGCTATATGACTACGCCTATGGATCTAAAACCTAGATGAGCTCCAAAGGAACTTCGAGAACAACCTACAAAGTTTAGGATTAATAATAATAGTAATAATACCACTATTGTGCAATAATAACCGTTTATTTTGCTTCTCTCATCTGTTGGATTCATCCAAAAGAGGACAACCAGTTTTCCCATTTGACTTCAAATTGACGACTCACTTTGCTAAAAAAAATTGTTTGGATTGTTAAAAGTATACTGTATTCGGTTTTTCTGGAAAAGTGATATTATTCAAATTAATTAAAATAGTCGGTGTATGAGATCGTATTAGCTTTATCATTTTTATTTTAATATTACTCATATACAGATTAAAGGTCAGGACTTAGATTAACCAAACATGAAACTCGTTAATTTGGCTTGAGTGAAGTTTTCGAATAATCAAAACGAAAAGCAGAGCAATATAACTCTATTTAGTGGATGAATTTACGATTATAATGAATTAGGAAATTCATGCATCATGCATGATATTCCTATGCCATGATGTCACATCCATCAAATCGTGCAATAATCTGAACCGTCAATTACATATCCACAAGATAAACAACGTTTCAGATCACTTTACCAGAGCTGAAATTTTACCTCACCAAATTTCTGTTCAACTTTTCAATTTAGAAATTAAACTTAAAACGCAGCTAAAATTAAGTTCATAAATCAGTTACATCATTTCTTTAAGTTCTTAGTTGCTGTACCTGGGGAGTACAGCAGACTCGTTGGAGTGAGAGTAAGCGAGTTGGACAAAATCGCCGATCTGCATAGAAATCGCCGATGAATTTCTTTGAACAAACCGGTTCACCAGAGCATCCGACGTGATCTTAGGTGAAGGAGTCCGGCTACCGGCGGCGACGAGCTCTTCGGGCGGAGAAACAATGGAACTGCTAAAAACACCCAACATTTTCCAAAAAACCAAAAATAGACCACAAAAGAGAAGAAAAACTACAGAATCACTCTATTTCTCTCTAGAAGTGTGTTAAATTGAGAATTAGAAGATAAAACACGAGATGGTAATGAAGAGAGGGGGAGAAATTTATAAAGAAGATCCTGACGATAGTTTGGTTATTTAAAGTGATATTGGGGGTAATTGAGTAAATTGATAATGAGATAATACGTGGAATGGGACCCGTAAAAGAGGCGATGATTTCTGTAGGGAATAACCCTTGTGTGGGTCCCAAGGGAACTCTAATTTGGATGTATGTGCTGACGTGGCAAGTAATGGAGATGAAAGCGAAGGAAAGAGGGATAAGATATGGTGGATTCGCGTCCATCATAGTAGCTGTTATGGATGTAAAGCAGATTCTGCCACGTCCACAGTGATGATATTTATTGCTTAATAAATAAATAATAATTCTTTGTCCCCCTTTCTTTGTAGTTACTTTAAAAAAATGGAAAAATACATAAAAATCCCCCCTGAATTTGGCACGAAAATTTACTTTAGTATTTCAACTACACGGGTGTTTATATACTCCCTAATCTCATTTAAAGTGAATAAATACCACCCTAAGAATACAAAACCAATCTCACAATAGCAAGTATATTACACACGCGCCAAGTCATTGCCATATCAACGCCACATCATTGCCACGTTAGAACCGTGTTGGAAATCAGTTTTAAATTTTTTTTTTCCTTCCCTTCTTCTTCTCTCTCCCATGTCAGAAATCAATTTTTAAAATTTAATTTTTTTCTCCCTTCTCTCTCCAATGGATGCACTACCTTCCATCTCCATTAGTGTTTTCTCAGTTCTTGTTTGATTATCATTAATTTTCACTAATGACTTCTCTATTTTCAACATCAATATCTTCTAACAATTTCACCAATTTCTTTTGAGAAAATTCTCATACATTTTCTATCAATATCCATTGATGTGAGATTGCAACAAATATGGACCTACATTGAATTTTTTACCGATTTATTGCTCTCTTTGATATTTGAGGACAAATAAATCAACTGAAAATGTAGATGAATTCGACNCGCCACATCATTGCCACGTCAAAATCGTGTTGAAAATCAGTTTTAAAAATTTGTTTTTTTTTCCTTCCCTTTCTTCTTCTCTCTCCTATGTCAGAAATCAATTTTTAAAATTTAATTTTTTTTCCCTTCTCTCTCCAATGGATACACTACCTTCCATCTCCATTAGTGTTTTCTCAGTTCTTGCTTGATTATCATTAATTTTCACTAATGACTTCTCTATTTTCAACCTCAATATCTTCTAACAATTTCACCAATTTCTTTTGAGAAAATTCTCATACATTTTCTATCAATATCCATTGATGTGAGATTGCAACAAATATGGACCTACATTGAATTTTTTACCGATTTATTGCTCTCTTTGATATTTGAGGACAAATAAATCAACTGAAAATATAGATGAATTCGACCCTTTAGTAAAAAAGAAAAACAATCCTTTCCAATATTCCATCTTCAAAAACCCTTATTTTTCATGACATACAACAATCATAATTTTTGAAATCATAAAAATGTGTTAATGAAATTTTCTTTTGTTTGACAGAAATCTCAAGTTTGATCGGAACGAAGTTTAATGATTTTTCTCTCTTTAGTAGATCTGAAAACAAAAAAAAAAAAGATGAAGATTAAGATGCAGGTGAGGTAGGGTACAATGGAGTGTTCGAAGAAGGAGAAAGGGGGCGAGATAAGGGGTTCAAAATAAGTGAAAAGAGCTGGGGGGTTTTGCAGAAGAAGAAAAAGGGGATTGGGGGTGGGTGGGTTTGGAGAAGATGAAAGTAGGGGTGGCCGGGAGGGTGATTTTTTTTTTCTTTTTTAATTAAATAATACATATATTAGTGGGACCAATTTTTTAATCAAAAAGTAAGACGCGCTTGACTATTTTCTTTATGCCACGTCAGCATTAAGGGGGATATTTATTCACTTTAAATGAGATTAGGGGGGTATATAAATACCTGTGTAGTTGAAGTACTAAAGTAAGTTTTCGTGCCAAGTTCAGGGTTTTTTTTATGTATTTTCCCTAAAAAAATTGATATTTCTGTATCAAGTAATAATAATTTAACTTTAAAATGTCAATTTTATCCTTAACGAAATAATTTATAACCATACAAGTATTTGTCACTTATTTAGATAAAAAAAATTTAAAAGTTTTTTTCATTCATAAACTTCGTACCAAGTCAAACTAACATATATAAAAGGGAAAATTATGCAAAATAACAAACATTTAGCCTTTATTAGGTACTATAGCTACAGTTTAAGAAAATTGTAATTTGCAGCTATAGTTACCCCAATTCTTGCTATTCATGTGATTTGTATAAATTTGTATGATTTGTAAGAATCCATAATTTATATAATTCAGTTTTTTATTGTATAAATCCAAATTTTTGTACATGATGACCCTATCTATTTGTATATAACATATGAAAAATTCATAACAAATTATCATGTTTCTATATTGGCAAACGAAATATACAAACGGAAACGGAGTTCTGAAAAATTCCTAAATGTATAAATACAAATTTTTTATATACTTATCATATTTGTATATTTGTAAATGCAATTTATCAACTGGTAGAAATATACAAATCGCAACTTCCATTGCAAATAGAACTATAGTTATAAAATGCAATTATCGAAATTATAATTTTCGAGCTTTATATTATTATATGTTTGCTAAATGGGACGGAGGGACTACTAAAGATTCTGACATAAGGTATCCCATATATGTGTGAAAATATTTTTGCCTGAATATTTTTATGTTATTGTTATTCCACCGGTAATATTTATATTTATATATGCATCTAAGTAACTTTGCCTTTTTAAACCTATAATATAGACAGAATAAAATCACCAGAACTTTTTGCAACTGTTTGAACCCGGAACATTGCCTATCATTTCATTCTAACTTTATCAGTGGATAGCCTTTGTTTTTTAAGATTGAATCTAGAGTACTACACATTATAACAATACACACATTAAGATTTTATAAGTGCAGAATTCACACAGATTTTAATTTTATTTTTGTGAGGTAAAAAAGTTATTTTCATGGATTGGATCGATTTAAAAGAAAAGCATTCAATGTTAAATTATATTTTAAATATGTATTAATTTGTTTGATTTAATTAAAAAAATGGGTCAATTTTTTTAAAACCAAAAATAAAATTGAGTTAACGTCACAAACAAACTCAAATAAAGGTGTATGAGCTTTTAATTGTTTCTCGAATCAAATTAGGGATGACAAAGTCAATTTTAACCCGCCTAATTCATATAGTTTTTTTACGTATTGAATCATGACCGTTTGTTGAGTTGACCAAATGAATTGACCTCAAAATAATTCATCAGAATAATCGGATCATACCGAATCAAAATGTAATCCAATCCAAACAAGTAAAGTAATTTTTTTAAAAACATTGTTCTCAAAGTGTGTAAATGTGGACAGGGAAAAGAAGTTAAAAGTCCATAGTTGCATATAAACTAGAACCCTAAAGGAATGTACCACGTAAATTAGGTCCTTCGTTCAAAGAATAATCAACATATTACGTTGACCGTAATAATTATGATGTTTTTACAAAGTGGTGAAACATTAATGAATGAAATTCAATGTATTGAGTTCTGATTTATTGCTTAACTCATCTTGATCCAAGTAAATTTTAAATAAATTAAGTTTTGACTTCATAATTATTTCGACTAAATTTGATCCGTTCGAATTTAACTCAATTCATCCATTTACAAGTTACAACACCTAGTTAAAATTAAATGTCATGTGGCATATTGTTTTGATACTCTATGAGATGTAGATAAAGCTCCTATATTTGTGGAAAGGTGAAAATATCTAGTATAATCTTGAACATGAATCAAGGAACAAAATTACAACTTGCAAGAATATATGGATCGATATTTTATGCTTTATTACCGAATCACACACATCTATATATCTCCTACCTTAAGTCTGTCTCAATCCCCTAATTAGGGGTTGTTTTCTAGAATATATTAAAAAAGATATCTTCGCCTCTATGCATATATAGATTCCGTTTGGATTGGATTGACTTAAAAAAGTAGCTTTTAAGTTAAAAATAAAAAGTCAATCTGAAATGACTTTTAAGTCAAAAAATAAAAAGTAGGGGGAGACCTACTTTTGATTTCTGACTTATTTTAAGTCTATTTTTACCTTGCCAAACACTTCGTAACTAGAGCTGTCAAAATGGGCTTGGCCCGCTATGCCGGCCCAACCCAACCCTTGAATTAAGTGGATTGGGCCTAATTTTTTTGGCCCATTTAAGAACGAGGCTTTTTAGCCCAGCCTCATTTGACCCGCTAGCCTCGTAGGCCCAATCCACAACCCTCAGAGGCCAGCCCGTGGGCTGTAAATATTTAAAAATATTTTTTATATATATATTTTTAGTAGTGTTTTATTTGTAAAGTTTTTATTAATAAATATTTTTAAAAATAAAAAATCAAGTCTTTTAAACTAGCTAGTTTTTTGTGGGAGGAATGGTGGAATGATCAACATTTTTCCGCTAAATCTTACGTTGACTATTATGTATAAGTATTCACCAAAGTCTGTGGTTCATAAATGTATTTTTGTAAGTATTTATCGAAGTGTGTGATTCATAAATGAAAATTTATATGTATTGATGTCGTGTTCATAGACGTCAACGTTCGATACTCTTAGATACTCTTTATAAGAGAGTAATATTATTCATTTTTTGGTTGAAGGGCCAACTCGTCCCAACCTGTGGCCCGCTTAGGGCTGGGTTGTGCAGCTATTTTATAGGCCCTTTAATTAAAAGGGTCAGCCCGTCCCAACCCATTTAACTCTCTAGCCCGTTAGGGTTGGGTTGGGCCAGCCCATTTTGACAGCTCTATTCGTAACTTATTTTAAGTTATTTTTTATATTTTCCAAACACTTCCAGAAGTCAAAAACTGACTTAAAAGTAGGTTTGACCAACATTTAAGCCAATCCAAACACCCTCATACTCTATTGGTGTTATGTTATGAATGACTAACAAATGACTAACTATGATATTAACAATACAACTATTTTTTTTGGTAATTAACTTTATTTTCATTAATCACCAAATGGTAATTACAAATCATAACAAACTACATCACAATTTGTTAACCAGAAAAATAAAACTCAAAGGAGACACAACTTCATAGAAAGAGAAGTTATTGCAACCAGTGACGGAGCCAGAATTTTCAATAAGGGGATTCAAAA
The DNA here is from genome assembly GCF_019186545.1 of Solanum stenotomum. NCBI lineage: Eukaryota > Viridiplantae > Streptophyta > Magnoliopsida > Solanales > Solanaceae > Solanum > Solanum stenotomum. The sequence continues at coordinate 25,587,777 of NC_064282.1, forward strand.
TCTGAAAAAAAAGACACACGAAGTAGCCGAAGGAGGTTCGACATGTACTATATATACCTAAAAAAATATTTTAACCATGTATAAATTATATAATTTTTCGCAGAAAGGGGTTCGGATGAACCCCCTAATTCTAAGGTGGCTCCACCACTGATTGCAACCTAGTACTAATGGCCTTAGGAGCCCTCATACTACACATACCAACTACCTCTTTAGCAATGTGTTCAAGATTTCTATTTTTACCTTCGAAAATTCTGTGATTCCTTTCTATCCATACTGCATGGCTACACTCTACATGCATTAGTCTGAAAAACTGTGCATCGAGTGTTGCCTCTGGCTTTCTCTATGATCCACTTCAAGTGTGTGTCCCAAGCATTTGAGGTATAATCTGGCCATTTGATCCATGCCATTAACTTTCTCCAAATACCTATTGTAAACTCATAGTAGTAGACAAACAAGTGATCTCTAGTTTCGAGTCCATTTTGACACAACTTGCACTGTTGGTTTCTATCTATCCCCCATGAAGCCAACCTATCACTAGTTGGTAGTTTGTTTTGTAATTGGAGCAATATTGTGACAATGGCCTATGGTTTTGCAGAGTTGGCAACAATTACACACTTCCAGGGCACTCTAGGTCTGTTTCCAAGTGAACTCAGGTAGAGGCTGCCAATGGTAACAATATCATTTTGCTTCTATGGTTGCTCTAAAGTCAGTCTAGCATTGATACGTCCAAACTTACACTTCAAATAAGAAGTGTAAACGGTCGATATCAATTTACAGAATTCAACTAGAGTTGAGGTCGATCCCACAGAGAATTTCTTTCATATAAGGTTTCACTGTCGCATTTATTCGAATGTTGTTATTATCTCCTAGACAAATAACAATGGAAAGTAAATTGGGTATGGTTGAATTGTTATAATTACCAAAACTTGCAGTCAAAATCCAGGCTCAAAACTAATAAACTATTTTGTTGTAAGATTGATTCAATTAATTAAGAGAAACCAAGATTGTGTTCACCATAACATTAGTTCTAGTCTTCTCCCGTAATTTGAGTGTCAGGCAAATCAATGTTTAGAGAATCCTTGTGAGTTAAATTTATCTAACACTTCTCAACATAATCAGATAATGATCACTCATGTTCTCTCGACCTTAGAGTGTTACTAACATTGAACCTCGCTTGAAATGATATGTTGTTAAAGATTTTTTCTCTCGAACTCAAGCTTTAACTCTAATTTATTAATTTAATTCAGCTTTTTCCTAACTGGTATTTTTCTCTCGAACAAATACCAGATGCAGGCTCGTGTAATGCGTGCATTCACTAGACTAAGATGATATTGAAAGCTAAAAACTACAGGTTATAAACACAGACTGCCTTTTACTTTTTTTACGGAATCCCAACTAGAATATCATCATAGATCCCACAACCCCAGTCGTGGTATTTAGCCACTCATGCTTTCACATAAACAATCAGTAATTAGGGATGAAAACATATTGAGAAAGACTTACGAAACAATTAGCAAATCAACAATTACTTTGATAATCTGATAGTCTGAATCCGAATGTCCAACTCATAACAATAATCAAAAATCCAAAAATCAAAAGCTAAGAGTAATACTGTGTTCTTGGTCGTAAAACGTAAGATAATGAATACTGATCCAAAAATGACCTAAAGTAATTCAAAATAAAATGTTTAAAATGAGTCTTAATCAAACTAGGACTGAGGTGTCGGATGGCTCTACGACCACTTCTACGGTTCGTAGAGGGCTTCACGGGCCATGAAGCCCTCCGTGATCTTCTTTTCAACTTTTACAAAGATTGGGTCTTCAATGCCTTCACTAAAAAATGCACCAGGAGAGCTACCACGATCCGTAGTGAGAACCACGACCCGTGATGTCGCCTGTGGTCTTCACTTGGGTTTCAATCCTCTCTCAACTCTTCGAAGTCCATCCACTGGTTCATCATCACGACGAGTACCACGGTCTATAGTGACCTTCACGGCCCGTAAAGGTGCCCATGACTTTAACTTTGCCCCATATCTTAACAACAACTATTAACCTCTTCTCTGGTTCAGCATCACGATCACCACCACGGTCCGTGATGAGGATTACGGCCCGTAGAACCCTCTGTTGACGGTCCGTGAAGTTGGCCGTGAACTTCACTTGGTCAACATCAATTTTGCTTCTTTTCCACTTTTCTTTACAACCTAGATTCTGCCTACACATTTAACAAACCCATCAAACAATCCAATATTTCACTTAATTCCAGTGTTAGTTTATAGTTATTAAGCATCAAATGTGCCACGATTTCGCGGCACATCAACACCCTTAACTTAGAATCATTACTTGTCCTCAATTGATGAGAAAAACAAATACAATCAGCCCTCACTTCATTTCCAGACTTATGGCACTACGCAACAACTATTTCAAGCACAATTTGTATCCCAAACCTCTAAATATAACATGTAAGGATCAATATATGACATTTCTCACAGTCAATCATGCTTATGCATGCGAATTATCAGCTCACACAATCTACTTTCAAATGTGTGTCCTCGCACCAAAGAAGTCCCTCGCTCATAATAGTTGGGACTGAGTACTACACTCACGCTTTCAATGAACTTCTAACACTAACAACAAACTACCATAGGCTTGCCCTTACTTTCTACGCTTTATCTTTCAAACACCCGGAATAGGATCACTGTAGGACTTTATTGGCTTGTAACATAGGCTCGGGGATAGGGAATGGATATTTGGTTTCGTGAGTGACTAATCCCTTGGTTTTCCAAAGTATCGTTTTCACATACTCTTTTCTGAGTGATTTTTTTTTTTATTTTAGCCCAACCCAGTAGTTATTATTTTCTTTTCTTCTTTTTATGTTTTTTTTTATAAGCACTTACCTTACTGGTTGAACCTTCTTTTTTTCCTTTTTTTTTCTGTTCGGATTGTAATCACTGTCAACTTAGGCTTTTGGCCTGAGTTGTGATATCTTGCCTTCGGAGAACCAAGGATATGATGTATATTGGGTAAAAACAAAAACTGATTGAAGGCTCAAATTGGGTTCAAGTGATAAGCTTTTCATTTGGTTATTTTATTTTTGGGTTTTTACTGGTTTAACAAAAATGGCCTACTGATCCTTTCCTATCCGGTTATTCTCAGATTCAAGCAAGACTACTTGGGAAAGTTCTAGTTTCTGCCCCTAGTGCTAGATTTGAAGCAAAACCTTACGCACACATGACACATGACTGCATTTTCCAACTTCTTGGTTTACCAGTTGATTGGTCAGCCTAAAAATTTTTTACATATCAGTATCTAAGATGTCATCTAAAGATCCTAACAGTCAAATTCAGATTCAGGTCCTCATTTTTCACAAATTAGCTGCTGCACAGCTCAACACACAAAAACACCTAAAAATAGTAACACATAGAGACAACCTCCATTTTATCTAACAGTTATGGCAGGTTGCTCACCACCCCTTCCCCAAATAGAAAGGATTTTGCCCTCAAAGTTGATACAGAAAAATAAAACACACGGGTCTATGAGGAGGGGTCATACCTACGACGCTCTAGGCGCCGGTCTTCGGATCAGCATTAGCACCCTTATCAATGGGTGCACTCTTAGAAGTCGGTACCTGATCAGGTTGGTCCTCAATATTTGGGGCAGGTGCTCCACTACCAGAATCTCTAACTACGGCTGCATCTCGTTGTTGTTATTCAAGGGCTTTTTTTTCTCGAGCTCTCTTTTCTTGCCTTTTTGCCTCTCTGACTGGGTCAATAGGGGTCTCCTCATCAGGTTCGCCAGCTTTGTGTTTTCTTTTGTCGAACATACTCATCGTGAGTTCTCCCTAAAGATCATCAATGGATTGAGTGGACGGTGCCTGAGTTAGCATTTGCATTAAAGAATCTAACACTATCAGAGTGGGTACTTGTACTGGCTTTTCAACCAGTTTAGCAATTTGAGTTCTCATCTCAGCCAATTGTGATTTGAACTCTTCAGTCTTTACAGAATCGGCCGCCTGAAATCGATCTTGGACAAGGTTCTCTAAACCATCCAATCTGTCTTTTAAGACAGCAAGCTCCTTCCATACCTCATCTTTGATCTCTTTTTTCGTTGCTAACACCTTCGTCTCTATCAGCTGAGGCATCCAGATTACAATCTGGTCTGCCAAAGTCCTGGTTTGGCGCTGATTAACAACCAATTTCTCAACAAAAAGCATAAGAATAGTAACAAAAGTACCTGGAGCCTGAGAGGCTGAAGTTGGTGGTGGTGGAGCCTCTGTGGAGGGTTGGGATGACTCTCGATCCCCTACTCTAGGCCTCTGTCTGCGTGTGGAATATCAAGTGGGATATGTGTAACAACAAATAAAGTACCCACACTTGCAGACTTCGCACCAAAAAGATGATTCACGACATCCTTGATTTTAGAAACTGGATAAGTCTGAATGAGTCACACCATATGTCAATCGACTTGTTTGGGGGAATGTCCGCTTGTTTACACAATTTCCCTATCAGACAAGGAAATGAAAACCCAACTTTCTCATTCAATGCCTTATTTCTCATCTCAGTAGCTATGATCCGCCCCACATTAACCGGGTAACTAGCCATGAGGCAGGCTACCAAAGATGCTAAAGAAGGAGGCAATGTGTTGTCGTTTCCTGTAGGTCTCAATTAGGCACGGACAACATCCCACCATACCTTGGCTGGAAATATCAATGACGCTTTTGGAATAACTGATGGCATCGTGTTGACCCAAACTGCATTTTCACCATTTATGGCAATTTGTTTTGCAATCCGGCGCAACACCGTCTCGCGAGAACTCTGAATCTCCATAGTAGTGTCACTAGTGACTTCATTATGTTTGCCCTCGAAAAGGCCAACTGAAGCCGGTGCANTGATCCGCCCCACATTGACCGGGTAACTAGCCATGAGGCAGGCTACCAAAGATGCTAAAGAAGGAGACAATGTGTTGTCGTTTCCTGTAGGTCTCAATTAGGCACGGACAACATCCCGCCACACCTTGACTGGAAATATCAATGACGCTTTTGAAATAACTGATGGCATCGTGTTGACCCAAACTGCATTTTCACCATTTATGGCAATTTGTTTTGCAATCCGGCGCAACACCGTCTCGCGAGAACTCTGAATCTCCATAGTAGTGTCACTAGTGACTTCATTATGTTTGCCCTCGAAAAGGCCAACTGAAGCCGGTGCAGAATATTCGGGGCCATGCAACATCCTGTTAATAGTGGCTTCTGAGATATCTACTGATTTGCCCCGAACAACAATAAAATTGAATGGACCCATGTAATGGCAATGTCTCTTTGTCCACGCTTCGTAGTCTTTGTGTCCACAACAAAATTCATCAGTGTGGCTGCATACGAAGAGTAGAACTCCCTAGTCAGGTAGTAAGAGTAATTCCCAGGTGCATTGTCCATCTAATCAAGCTGATGAAATTGAAATGTCCGATAAATGTCCGGGAATACCTTAATGTCAGCTACCACCACTCTAGTCTCAGGCATGATTGCCCGCTTCTTGAAGCTGCCAATCTTGGTCACAATCCCATTTTTTGAAAAATTCTTCAGTTCTGTTCATAATCCACATGAAACGGTAACAGGCAATCAGTTATGGTCTCAGTGCAGGGTTAGGTTCATAGGCGTTCACATACATCACCATAGTGTTATCATCGGTGATTTCTTCATCATCCTCTATAGTAGCCGCTTCCTCTCGCACTCAAGTTTCAGCTTCTGTATTCTCCACAGGTGGAGAGGTGTTTGTATTGTCCTGAGAACCGCTTTCAGATTCTGCACTGCCCCCTGAATTATCAGCAGACGGGCAACTTGAACCAGCATCAGATTAACTACCTGATTTTTCACCCCTACCGGGACTACTACCTCCCTCTTCAGATTGGGGAGGAGTTTTTTGGAGAATAGCTCACTTTGGCAGTGCTCTAGTAGCCGAGGTAAGTGATCTGTAGGTGTGACATTCATCTGAACCTTGAAACTACTAGAGTCGGAGTCATTGTGACCTTCTGATTGAGACCCAGTGAGGGGGGCAGGTTTGTTTGCATTCTTTCTTCTAGGTACCATTGTACCTGAGAAACAAAACACCAATTAGTACAAAAATCAATAAAACGACACACTATCGGGTACTCAGACTTTCCCTGTGTAATATCATCGTGACACCTTTATTTAAGAATGTCGTCACCCAATCTATCATCGAGAAGGGCCACAAAATTAAAAAAAAATGAATAAAAAAATGAAGTACAGATAAATCAAAATTTACAACTAAGTAAGCCTTACGGAAGCTTGTACAGGCCGTGGTATGTACCACGGTCCGTGAAGCCTCTCGTGATATTCACTATGGAGCCACAAAATTGTTTTTACCAAGGGATATTCACGGACTGCTTCACAGCCCGTGGAGTGCACTACGGTCCATGATACTGCCCGAGAACTTTAGCTGAGGGATGGATTGACTGCAAGTGTGGTTCACCACAAGTTTCACGGCCCGTGGTCTCTTCTATGGTTCGTAAAACTTATCGTGGTCTTACACTTTGGACAATATGTCAGTCACATTCTTCCCAACAATGAATTTAAGCATTTAACCACCATTTTTACACAAATTCACAACCTTCCTATAACTTAAACAATGACTTACTTCTAAATCAACTAGATTAACTAACCTAAAATTCACAACCTAAGGCAACAACAAATTCGACCCCCTGCTTTAAACCCACACACAAGATCAATTAAAACACCCAATTCAACTTAGGTCACATCAAGTACTCATCAATAAATTGCATTCATCACTTGAGTATGCTTAATTCGAGCACTATAATTACTACTTACTCGCCTAACGATAAGATCAAACTTATGAATCAGTGAAAAGAAGAACTTACTTTAAAGTTGAATCCAACTTTCGCCTTTTAACATGAGGGGGGGCAGATTGGAGCCTCAAACTTTGATACACGAACAAGGGCTTCTAATCTTGGAGGGATTTTCTAATTCTGGAGGATGGAATTTTCTTTGATTCTTTAGGAACCGTTAAAGGAGAACGAAAATAAGAAAGAACTACACTCTCAATTTTAAATTAGTTTATGCGCGGGTCGGGTCGGTTTGCTAGTGGTACTAGGTAGTGGACTACGGACCGTGAAGTTGCCGGTTAAGGGCATCACGGTCTGTGACCCTGACTTAGATCAAACTCTTGATTGTGAAAGACCACGGACCGTGAATCTGCCCTTGAAGGGAATCACGGTCCATGAACCTGTCTGTGACCATGACTTAGAAGCTTGGCATTCATACCTAAGGTTCACGAGAGGCTAAACGGTCCGTACAAGCTCTAACGGACCATGAACCTTTCTGTGAACCTTTTTCATGCAATTTCCAGTAGATTCCTTAGGTTGGTCCTCAAGTTGACGGATCGTGAATATGCTCGTGACGATCACTACCATCCGTGAAAGTGTCCGTGAAGTTCAGTCTGCACCAGTTCCTGCAATTTTTCCCCTAATCTCTCTCGCACACATCAATACACATTGACTCTATAAAAACAAAGAAACATAAGGAAAAAAGGAAAATACCTAGTACAATTACATCTTGGGTTGCCTCCCAAGCAGCGCACAATTTAACGTCGCGGCGCGACGCATGTCACTTGATTACTCATACTTCATCAAGTTTGCATTCATCTATAATCTTCACATCCTCGGGAACACCCAAATATGCCTTGATTCGCTGGCCATTAGCTTTGAACCTCTCGCCCTTATAATTTTCTAGCTCAATAGCATCAGATTGAAACACATGTGTGACCTTAAAAGGTACAAACTATTTAGATCTCAACTTTCCAAGAAACATACGAATTCTGGAGTTAAAAAGCAACACCAAGTCACCAGGAGTGAAGCTTCTTTTCTCGATATGCTTGACATGATATAGCTTCATCCTCTTCTTATACAGAACCGACCTCCTATTGGCTCTCAGACGGAACTCATCCATCTCATTGATCTGATCCAGCCTCAAATTTGCAGTTTCGCTCCAACTTAGGTTTAACTTCTTCAACGCCTAGAGTGCTTTATGCTCAAGATCAACCGGCAAATGACATGTCTTTCCAAACACCAATTGGTATGGAGACATACCAATAGGCGTCTTGAAAGCTGTCCGATATGCCCATAGAGCATCATCTAGCTTCCTTACCCAATCTGTCCTGTTGGTATTAACTGTTTTTGCCAAGATTGCTTTAATCTCCCTGTTGGAAACCTCTACTTGGACACTAGTCTGTGCGTGATAAAATGTTGCAACCTTGTGTTGTTTTACCCCATACTTGGTCAGAAGCGCACTGAACACCTTGTTGCAAAAATGAGAACCACCCTCACTGATAATGGCTCTAGGTGTTCCAAACCTTGAAAATATGTTCTTTTTTAGGAACCCAGCAACACTCTTGCCATCATTCTCAGGTAAAGCAACGACCTCAACCCATTTGGACACATAGTCCACTGCAACTAATATATACTTCTACCCATAAAAACTCACAAATGGGCCCATGAAATCGATGCCCCACACATCAAACAATTCCACCTCTAGAATATGTGTCATAGGTAACTCATGGTGCCGAGAGACGGCTCCTTGCCGCTGGCACACATCACAACTCTTTACTATGTCCACTGCATCTTGATGAATTGTGGGCCAGCAACACCCACATTGAAGTATCTCGTGGGCTGTTCGAGCACCTCCATGATGACCACCAACTGGAGATGAGTGACAGGCCTCCAGAATGTGCAACATTTCAGCTTCCGGAATACATCGCCTAATTATGTTGTCAGCACACACCCTGTACAGATACGGTTCATCCCAAAAGTACTTGCCCACATCATGTAGGAACTTTTTCCTTTGCTGATATGTCATTTCCTCAGGCATCAAATCACTAACCTGAAATTTCGCATAATCAGCGAACCAATGAATAAGGTCAAGAGTTGCAGCTAATACCTACTCATCTGGGAATGTATCATCTATTTCAAGCTCAAGCTCTTCCTTCTTTGCAGCCTCCAACCTAGACATGTGATCAGCTACCTGGTTCTCACAGCCTCTCCGGTCCTTCACTTCAAAGTCAAACTCTTGGAGAAGTAGCACCCATCGGATCAGCCTAGGCTTGACATCTTTCTTTGCCATGAGGTATCTCAGGGCAATATGGTCAAAATGAACTATCACCTTAGTGCCCAGCATGTAAGCTCTAAATTTCTCAAAAGCATACACCACAACCAATAGTTACTGCTCAGTGACTGTGTAGTTTCGTTGTGCCCCATTTAGCGACTTACTAGCATAGTAAATCGGATGGAACATCTTGTTGCGATTATGCCCCAATACAACTCCTAATGTAATCCCATTAGCATTGCATATTACCTCAAATGGCTCCGCCCAGTTTGGCCAATGATCACTGCTGTTGAAATCAGCTTTTCCTTTAGGCACTCAAAAGCTTTGAGGCATGCCTCATTAAAGACAAATTTTATCTCCTTCTCTAAAAGCTTGCACATGGGGTGTGCAATTTTGGAGAAGTCTTTGATGAAACACCTATAGAACCCGACATGGCCTAGAAAGCTTCTAACACCCTTCACACAGATTGGCGGAAGTAACTTTTCAATCACCTCAATCATGGCCTTATCAACCTCTATCCCCTTCTGCGATACTTTGTGTCCTAGGATTAAGATTGGGCACCAGACCGGGTTGTACCAGTACCGGTTCCATTCCAATTCGTTCCGATCCGGTAGTCTTAGCGATGGAATGGGACACCGTGAACCGATACATGTGACGGAACGGTATCACGATTTGATACCGGTGCACCGTTATCGATTTATCCTGGTTTATTTCGGTTCCATTCTGATCCGGTCCAGTTCTGATTAATTATTTTTTATTAATTAATTTATATTTTATATATATAAAAAATATGTCTTCCCAATGCCCCAGGCGGCAGCTTTTCAGCAAAAGCTGAAAAGCCTGCTTCCCTTGCCCCCTGCCGACCTGTCCTATCCGACCAACCCCAGTCCCCACTCCCCACTGGCCAATGTTGATTGCCCCAGCCCCCAACGGAAATATTTTCAACATCTCTAGACTCTAATCTATATTCCATTCCAACGACTATATTTTTCAATTCCAACACATAATCACAATTTCTAAAAACTATATATACTCTCTCTTTGTAATTTTAATTACAATTTACTTATTTAACAATTGACAATCATCAATTTCTCTCAATTTTCAATCTTTCTCAAAGTTTCATACTTTCAATATTCAAGTTCCAAATTTCAATCATATTATTTTTGTAATTGTGAATATTTCAAGAATCATTTGGTGAATTTTGGAGTAGGAATCTTCTTCAAACCTCAAGTTTCGACATCAATTTTTCAATTATCGGTTATAATCATTTGTTCTTTACACAAACGTTTGGTAACTTCGTTCCACTCTCTAATCTTATATTAATTTTTTGTATTTATTAATTGTAAGTTGTTCTTGTTATATTTTATTTGTTCTTGTTAAATTTCGTATTTCATAATTTATAATTTTATATCATGGAGTCTTCTAAAAAAAGTGGAGGTAAAAAATGTATTGTACATGGAGTAAAAAATATGTTTACAAAAAATAAGAACGGTTCTAGTTCTGCTAAATCTAATTTTCCTCTTTTTAAAATGAATACTGATGAATTTACTCATGTGAATGAAACTAGTTTTTTCTCGTCCCGGTCCTATCAAAATTAATTAGAATACTCCTATAATTTCCGAAGAGGTTTATGAAAGACATTATGGTAATTATCAAGAAAATGAAGAAGTAGAAATTGATGAAGAAGATTTAGATGATACACCGACTAATCCCGACCTCAATAGTACTGAAGTTTCACCTCAGGAGGACAATCCTCCGGTTGGAACTAGTCGTCCCCCTATTGTTCCAACTAGAGGTAAGACCTTGGTACAACGTACTTTAAAATCAAATATGTGGAAATTGTATTTTTTGAATGAAGAAAAAACTTTTAGTATATGTAATATTTGTAACAACATTTTAAATATAAATCTGGTGGGAGTGGAGGTTCAACGAGGGGATTAAAAAAGCATTTGATGCAAAAACATAGTCAAGAGTGGTTTGCATATTTTTCTTCTCTTAGTGTTCGTGAAGATTCTAGTATTGGAGCATCGGCTAGAGGGTCAAATATGGTTCAAGATGATTAAATACTTCGAACCCAAGTGGTCCTCTTACACATCGAACCTATAATAAGGATCATGATCGTGAAAATTTATCAAAAATGGTTATTGTTTGTGGTTTACCTTTTAGTTTTGGAGAACATCCGGGTTTTATTGAATATATTCGTGATACATATAATCCTAATTTTAAATGTTTATCAAGAAGCATGGTAAAAAGAGATATTTTTAAATTTCAAGAAAAACATGTCAATTTTTGCGTGCCTATTTTGAAATAATGGATTGTAGAGTTGCTATTACCACTGATATTGGTCGTAGTCCTAATGGTTTTGATTACTTAACTGTTACTGCGCATTGGATTGATTATAATTGGAATTTTACAAAAATGAATTATCGGTTATAAAATTTGTCAACAGAAAAAAACTAAAATGTATATTGCTACTACTGTGTAGGAAAATTTAGATTTTTTCGGTCTTTGTGATAAAGTCATTAGTATTACTTTAGATAATGTTTCTGCTAATTTAAATGTTATTAATATGCTAGAATCTAGAATTTGTCCTATTAGTAAATATGTTTTTCATGTTAGACAGCGCAAGTATTAGATTTGGTTGTTAGTGACAGTGTGAAATTATTTAAAAATAGTTGTGATAAAGTTGATAATGCTTGTTTTCATACTTTTCATATACATAGTAGTAGTAGAATTAATCAATTTAAAGAGCTTTATAATGTATATAAACTTTCATTTAGAAAAGTTCCGAAACATGTAAAAACTAGATGGAATTCCTTTTATGATATGCTTGAAGTTGCTTATACATATAGAGAACCTATTACTATGCAATTTAATAGTCATAATGATTATCCTGAATTAAAACTTAATGATAGTGATTGAGATGAAGTAAATGAACTTAGAATATTTTTGAAATCATTTTATGATGCTACTAAAAAATTTTCTGGTATGTATTATCCTACTATTTCTAAAATTTAATACATATATGTGAGATTTCATCTCTCTTTTCTAAATATAAAACAAATGAATTATTTACTAGTTCTATTGAAGTTATGATTACAAAATTTAAGAAATATTTTTTTCCTATCCCTCAAACTTATTTAACTGCAATTCTTTTCAACCATGAATATAATAAAGAATATGGTGCAAATGCTTTAGTTGAATGCATTTATCAAAATTTAAATATTAAATCAGAAGAACAACCTGATTTTGTAACATGTCAAAATAGTATAAAATTACTTGCTAAAGAAATGTATGATAAATATTGTTTCTTAGATAATGTTGAAAATCCTCAATGTCTATGCCTCGAGTAGGTGCCCATGGTAGAGTGAAACATAAACTTGGTCATAAATGTGAATTTGTTAAATATCTTGAACAGGGTTCAGATAATATTACAAACGAAGAAGGTATACCACAACTACTGAACTGGTGGAGAGCTTGTGAAACTCAATTTCCAAAACTTAGTAGGATGGTGAAGGATGTGTTTGCAATTCAAGGATCATCAGTAGCTTCAGATGCAGCTTTCAGCGTGACAAGATTTCAAATTGGAGACCACAGATATTCGTTAGCAGAAGACAGTTTGTAGATATTGGTGTTTTTTAGAGATTTGATAAATGTTGAGCGTAGAAATCAAGGACTTCCAAAGTTAGATGGTCAATATTAACTTTTCATAGATTCAGCCATTGGATTTAGTAGTGATGATGGCATGGAACTTCAAGATCGTCAACGAGCTTTACCAAGACCAGTAGTTGATTACGGTCAATCTATAGTTGAGTTAGAGAAAGGCTTTACGGGACTATACAACTATTAGTATTACATTCGAGGCTTAGTTGAAATAGAACCCTTCCTAGATGGTGGCTGCGTAAATTATGCACTCTACTAATAGTTGTAAATTGTAATTGTAATTTGTAATACAAATTTAAATAGATTGGATTGATATTTTTTAAATTTGTCATTTGTGTCATTGTTTTATCCTTATTTTTATTTATTTTTTTAAAAATTACAATCTTAAGTTATTTAAATTACAAGTTATAAATATAACTTATAAGTTATAACATATTAATAAGTAATAACTTATAAACTTCAAAAGATTCAAATCTTGAAATTTGAAAACTAAGTTAAAAACCTTTTTAAAAAAACTTTATTAAACCTAACTTGTAAGCTTAATAGGTAAAAATTAAAAAAAAATATCTCTAAAATAAACTTAAGTAAAATTACATTATAAATTTCAAAACTATTAATTTATAGTTTAAACTTAGAAAAATAAAAACATTCATATTTTCGTAATTCAAAAAATCTAAATAACTAAAAAAAAATTATCATTTTTTGAAATAGCTAGATGTGTCGTCCCGTTTATCCCATCCCATTCCATTCTGATCCGTTCCGATTCCATCTCGGTATATAGTGGGACGGGATGGAACCGATTATCCGTCCCGATAATTCTGGTCTGGTTCATCCCGGTACCGGTCAACAAACCGGTCAAACTGTCCCGTTTCGATTCGGTATCGATTCGTTCCGATCTAGTGGTTTTGTTTTGGTCCATTGCGCAGCCTTACCCAGGACTATGCCCTCCTTTACCATCAAATGACATTTCTCCCAATTCTGCACTAGATTGGCCTCTTCACATCTTTGTAAAGCCCTGTTAAGATTCAGCAAATAGTTATCAAAAGTATCACTTATACTATGGAGAAATCGTCCATAAATACCTCTAGAGTGTCCTCAACCATGTTCGAGAAGATGGACATCATACACCTTTGGAATGTTGCTGGTACATTACACAGTCCAAATGATATGCGTTTAAACGCAAAAGTGTCATAAGGACATGTGAAGGTGGTCTTTTCCTGATCTTCAGAAGTAATAGATATCTGGTTATAGCCAAAAATATCCATCTAAGAAACAGTACCACCCTTTACCTACCAACCTATCAAGCATCTGATCTATGAAAGACATGGGGAAATAATCCCTCAAAGTCCACTTGTTCAGCTTCATGTAGTCCATACACACTCGCCATCTAGTGATTGGTCTTTGCGGGACTAACTCATTTTTGGCATTTGCTACCATAGTCATACCGCCCTTATTAGGCACACATTGCACTAGACTGACTCAACGACTGTCAGAAATAGGATAGACCACCCCAGCATCTAACCACTTGATTATTTCTTTCTTAACCACCTCTTGCATAGGTGGGTTTAGCCTCCGCTGGTGTTCAATCCTTGGGCTGCAGTCCTCCTCAAGCTGAATCTTATAGGTGCATATACTCGGAGGTATTCCAATTATATCAGCAATGGTCCACCCAGTGGCTCTTTTGTACCTTCTCAACACCTTGATCACCTCATGCACCTGCTCTTCATTTAAATCTGCAGCCAAGATCACAGGTAAAGTGTTGTTAGTACCCAAAAATACATACCTGAGGTGACTGGGTAACTGTTTCAGTTCCAGCACCAGTGGTTCCTCAATTAATGGTTTTGCTGGAGGACTTGGCCTATTTTTCAAGTCCATGTCTAATTTCTTTGGAGCATACGAGTGTGCTCCCATACCCTGCAAATCATTAACGGTCTCTATGTAGTCAGACCAGAAATCAGCATCAAAGTTCATCAGCATTGCTGCTAAGGTTTCAACAACCATCATCTCTTCTATGGGTACCCTCATGTCTTCATCAACAACCACCCGATGGCAGATACCACATTCATATCATTGGGTTGCTTCATTGACCTGCAAATATTGAACTTTACCTCATCCTTGTTGAGTCTGAACTTCAGCTCTCCTCTCTCAACATCAACCTAGGCTCTTTTTGTTGCTAAGAATGGTCTCCCCAAGATGATGGGAACCTCAAAGTCCTCTTCGCAATCCAAGATCACGAAATCAGCTGGAAAGATGAAGGTGTCCACTTTTACAAGTACATCACATAGGATTCCCACAGGTCTCTTTACTGACCTATCAACCATCATCAACCTCATTGTTGTAGGTTTTGGTACTCTCAATCTCAACTTCTTTTAAATGGCTAATGGCATCAAGTTCATGCTAGCTCCTAGATCACATAAAGCTTTTGTAAAGCTAATTGACCCAATGGTGCATGGGATCGTGAATGCACTTGGATCTTCCTTCTTCTGAACCAGAAATCTGGTAGCAATGGCGCTGCAATGATGAACATCGTTAGAAAAATTAAAACTTACAGCTCTTTTCTTAGTAACCAAGTGTTTTATGAACTTGACATATCCTGGCATNTTGTAGGTTTTGGTACACTCAATCTCAACTTCTTTTAAATGGCTAATGGTATCAAGTTCATGCTAGCTCCTAGATCACATAAAGCTTTTGCAAAGCTAATTGACCCAATGGTGCATGGGATCGTGAATGCACCTGGATCTTCCTTCTTCTGAACCAGAAATCTGGTAGCAATGGCGCTGCAATGATGAACATCGTTAGAAAAATTAAAACTTACAGCTCTTTTCTTAGTAACCAAGTGTTTTATGAACTTGACATATCCTGGCATCTGCTCCAGGGCTTCCACCAGTGGTATGTTTACTGAAAGTTATTTCAGCATGGTGATAAACTTTGTAAACTTCCCATCTTCAGCTTTCTTTTTTAGCCTTTGAGGAAAAAGAGGAGGTGGTCTGGGGATCTGCTGTAAAGGCAGGTTTTCCTCGACCTCCTTCTCGTTTCCTCTAGCAGGTTGTGCTTTAGGCTGAGCATCTTCCAAGTCATCTACCTGTATAGTATCATCCTCATCTCTGCCAGCTTGCTTCAAGACTTGTTCATTTTTGGTACCTGCAGAAATAGGGTCAGTTAGAACTTTACCACTCCTGGTGGCGATGACCATACAGTGTCCGCCCTTCTTAGGATTTTAAATGGTGTCACTTGGTAGTAACTCATTCTTCCTTTGATTCAGTGAGGCTGAGAGTTGCCCCAACTACTGCTCAAATTTGTTTAATGGAGGTGGTGTGAGAATCCACCAATTGACTCATGCTTGAGAAATCACCTCTCATTTCTTTTACTCCTGCATCAGTTGATTCAACCTTCTGGAGTACTTTAGCCATCATATCTGCCAGCTTAGATTCGCTGGAACTACCATTTGCCTGGGGGCACATAAACACCACTGCGATCATTCCTATACCCATCCCTGTTCTGTCAATTTCCCTGTTCTTTATTTGTTGGCCTATCATACTGACCATCCCTAGCATAGTTTCGACCTGTATTTCCGGAATTGTAACCCTGATTTCCAGAGTTCTAATTCTGAAAACCTCATTGGTTCCCTAAGTAGTTAGCTTCCTTATCAAGGTCAATATCCTGATCATCATACCTGTTTTGTTGTCCCACAACATTTACCTTTTCAGACTTGGCAACAATATGTTTTGTGAACAAATCTATTTGTGTCATGTCTTGGTTTATTTCTTCTTCTCTCTTCCTTTGTTTATCTGAAAGCTCAAATGTATATCCCAGCTCTCTTACCTCTGCATCTCTTGTGTACCATGCCCTGCTATTCTTTGATACCTCATCCAACAGTTGCATGCTCTCCGAAAATGACTTCCTCATAAATGAGCCTCCACAAACTGCATCAACAACATGTTTAGTAACATAATTCAGAGACATATAAAAATTCTGTTTCAAATGCCTTTCGGTAAGATCATGGTTGGGGCATTTCTTCAGCTTTTGGCTGAACCTCCACCAAGTATCGTGCATTGCCTCTCCTGGTAGCTGCTTGTGTGCACTAATCTCATCCTTCATCCGTAGTTCTTTTGATTCTGGGAAGAATCGTTCTAGGAAAGCTTTCTTCAACTCAATCCAAGTTCGGATGGAGTCGTCTGGCATCTCATTCAACCAGCTAGTCGCCTCTCCAGTAAGAGACAATGGAAACAGCCTCAACCTCATTATTGTTTGGTTGACCCCAGGAATCTCTTATGACTTACAGATTGCCACAAAGTTCATCAGATATTGATTTACATCATCACCAGCTGCACCTCTAAATATACCCTTCAGGTTCAACAATTGGAACATGGTGTTGGTGATTGTGAACTTAACACCTAAAGGTAGTACATGTAACACTATCGCTCCAGTGGCTCCAGCTCCATCCAATTAAGCATCATCTTTTTCATACATCATGTGCGGTGGATGCTGAGCTCTACCCCTTGGAGCTATTGGTTGGCGCTGGGGAGCAATCAATCCATCCACTCCTCTATTCTCATCTACCACCCTACGTTGCTTGTTATCGTCGTTCTATTGAATACCTTTTGCAGCAGCTTCAGCTTCTAGTCCCAACCTTTGTCTTTGTGCCTCAAGTTCTTGTGCATTCACCATTTTTTGAATAATTTTTTGGAGTTTTGAGTCGTAAGGGATCAATGGAGCCCATTTACTCCTCGTACTTGGCATACACAGTAGCACTCACCTGAAAGAGACACAAACACAGAACAAAACGTAAAACTAGGAAATATAACTACAAATCGAATAAAAGCACGTAAAACACTTCTGAATTGAAATTCCCCGGCAGCGGCGCCAAAATTTAATACGACCAAACTTACACTTCAAATAAGAAGTGTAAACGATCGATGTCAATTTACAGAACTCAACTAGAGTTAAGGTCGATCCCAGAGAGAATTTCTTTATAGATAAGGTTTCACTGTCGCATTTATTCGCATGTTGTTATTAACTCCTAGACAAATAACAATGGAAAGTAAATTGGGTATGGTTGAATTGTTATAATTACCAAAACTTGCAGTCAAAATCCAAGCTCAAGACTAACAAACTATTTCGTTGTAAGATTGATTTAATTAATTAAGAGAAACCAGGATTGTGTTCACCATAACATTAGTTCTAGTGTTCTCCCATAATTTGAGTGTCAAACAAATCAATGTTTAGAGAATCCTTGCGAGTTAATTTTATCTAACGCTTCTCAGCCTAATCAGATAATGATCACTCATGTTCTTTCGACCTTAGAGTGTTACTAACATTGAACCTCGCTTGAAATGATATGGTGTTAAAAATCTTTTCTCTCGAACTCAAGCTTTAACTCTAATTTGTTAATTTAATTCAACCTTTTCCTAACTGGTATTTTTCTCTCTAACAAATACTAGATGCAGGCTCGTCTAATGCATTCACTCACTAGACTAAGGCGATATTAATCTAAAAACTACAGGTTGTAAACACAGACTGCCTTTTACTTGTTTTACAGAATCACAACTAGAATATCATCATAGATCCCACAACCCCAGTCGTGGTATTTGGCCACTCATGCTTTCACATAAACAATCAGTAATTAAGGATGAAAACATATTGAGAAAGACTTACGAAAATAATTAGCAAATCAACAATCACTTTGATAATCTGATAGTCTGAATCCGAATGTTCAACTCATAACAATAATAAAAAATCCAAAAATCTAAAGCTAAGAGTAATATTGTGTTCTTGGTCGTAAAATGTAAGATAATGAATATTGATCCAAAAATGACCTAAAGTAATTAAAAATAGAATGTTTAAAATGAGTCCTAATCAAACTAGGACTGAGGTATCGGATGGCTCTACGGCCACGTCTACTATTTGCAAAGGGCTTCACGGGCCATGAAGCCCTCCGTGATCTTTCCTTCAACTTTCCCAAAGATTGGGTCTTCAATGCCTTCACTGGAAAATGCACCACGAGAACTACCACGATCCGTAGTGAGAACCACGGCCCGTGATGTCGCCCGTGGACTTCACTTGGGTTTTAACCTTCTGTCAACTCTTCAAAGTCCATCCACTGGTTCATCATCACGACGGGTACCACGGTCCGTAGTGACCTTCACGGCCCGTAAAGGTGCTCGTGACTTTAACTTTGCCCTATCTCTTAACATCATCTATTAACCTCTTCTCAGGTTCAGCATCACGATCACCACCATGGTCCGTGATGAGGATTACGGCACGTAGAACCCTCTGTGGTCTTCACTTGGTTATTCCTGCTCTTTATCTTCTCAAGGCCCAGCACTGCCTCACGTTCACGAGCTCAACCACAGACCGTAATGAAGTTCACGGTCTGTGAAGTTGACCGTGAACTTCACTTGGTCAACATCAGTTCTGCTTCTTTTTCACTTTTCTATACAACCCAAATTCTGCCTACACATTTAACAAACCCATCAAATAATTCAACATTTCACTTATTTCCAATATTAGTTCATAGTTATTAAGCATCAAATGTGCCATGATTTTGCGGCACATCAAGCATTAATGATCTTCTTGATCATCCATGAAGCCTGCATTGGAATAGGTGCAGTAAAAAAATATTGAGTCTTTATGTAAAATGAATGGATCTATCTAATCCATAACTTGTCAGATTTGTGAGCAAGATCCCAACCGGTCTTGGCAATAACAACTTAGTTCCACATTTTGATATTAATGAGATTCATGCCTCCAACTGATTTAGGTAGACAAATTTTGTCCCATGCTATCAATGCTCTCTTGTTAATGGTATTAGTTCTTGACCAAATGAAACTTCTATAATATGACTCAATAAGCTTAAGGACTTTTGCAGGAATGATGAAGAGTTGAGACCAGTAGGCCTGGATACCAAAGAGTACATATTGAACCAATTGCATTCTTCCTGCATATGAGAGTCTCTTAGTAGTCCAAGAGGAGATTTTAGCAATAATTTTATTAGTCAGTTTCTTAGTGGATAGAGGAACACCAAGATACTTGAAAGGGAATTCACCATATCCAAAACCACTCTTCTGGAGTATATTCAGTTTTACATGCTCAGGGACACCACCAAAATATATGGAGCTTTTATTCATGTTTTCTTGCAGTCCTGATGCTTAGGGAAAAAAATTGGAAACACTGATAAATGAACTTTACAGATTTTTGATCCCTTCTACTAAAAAGTAAAAGGTCATCTACAAAACATAAATGAGCTATATTCAATCTGTCACATTTAGGATGAAACTTGAACCCTTCAATTTCTCTAATTTCAGCAAGACATCTACTTAGACATTCCATTAATATAGCAAATAAGTATGAAGAGATAGGGTCTCCTTGTCTAATCCCTCTTGCAGCATTAAAAGGGGGTGTGGTATCTCCATTTATCGTGATTATATAATTCACAGTATGTACACACTACGGGATCCATTAGATGAATTTCTGAGGAAAACATAGGTTCTCTAGCACTTGTTCTTAAACAGACCACTCCACAGAATCATAAGCCTTTTGTAGGTCAATTTTTAACATACATCTTAGAGAAATGTGTTGCCTAGAGTATGTTTTAACCAACTTAGTGGCAAGGATGGTGTTATCAACAATCTTTCTCCTTGGGATGAATCCTGATTGAGCTTCACTGATAATATGTGCCATAATTTTCTGCATCCTAGCAGCTAGGACTTTGGCAATGATTTTGTAAAGGGTAGTGCAGCAAGCTATGGGTCTATACTCTTTTATATTCACAAGGCTGGAATTTTAAGGGACCAATGTGATCACAGTGCAATTAACTGGTCTATAAAGTTTTCCAGACTGAAAAAACTCTTTGATAGCCCTGAGCATGTCATATCTGGTGATACTTCAAGTCTTCTTATAAAAATAAGCATTATATTCATCTACTCCAATTGCTTTATCATCTCCAATAGAATTTAGTGCATCCTAGATTTCCCCATCTGTTTTTATTAATTCATGTATTATCACTGTTTAAGATACAATTGTCCTTAAAAAAAATTCATATTTTTTCATCGCATTTTATGGAGGATATTTTTATAAACAAATAATTTTTCTTAAAAATTATATAATATATGTTATTTTAACACACCAACAATACATAAGAAATAACTTCAACATAATTTTATACAAAATTATTGACGTACACTCTACTAAATGACCCCTTAATTGTATGGCTTTGATTTGGGAAAGGAACCATTCCAAATTGTATTATTGCTACAATGGTTGATTGGTAGATTGTCTTGTCTAAATCACACTTGGAATCTTATTGTTGCAAGAAAGTGAACTCCTTCACTTACAAACTAATCTCATCATGGCAAAATAAAATAATATATATATATATATAAATATTATAAATTCAATAATGGTTAAAGGCGCTTCTCATTCGTTAAGTGTAAGTAAGATGTCATGTTATATGAAAGATGCTTTCTTTCATGAACCTATTTTTGTCTTGGTTATTGTTATTGAATAAAATTTGGTGATTTTATTGATATAATGGGTAAATAAATAAAAAATAGTTATCATACATGAAATTAAGCCTACATAATTTATTTTTCTCTTCCTCCATTTCTTTTAGATTTGCTGCATTATTATTCAAATTAAATATAATTGTGGTGATTTCTTGGAGCATCTAGAAGAGTCCACTCTCTTGGAGGAATTTTCTAAAAATGAGTTCAGCCTTGCCTAAAAGCATCCACTATTTTTCTTAAATCAAAGGCAAAACAAACTATTATACGTTTTTGCTTCCTTAAGAAAACTTTTTTTTTGTGGAAAACTTACATATTGGTTACTGAAAAAACAAATAATCAGTCTTTTTTGACTTTCTACCTAATAAAAAAAGTAATTATAATATTTTTTTTATTTTTTAACTTACGGTTCATGAGAGTTTTATTACTAAAGAATACTTGAAATCTTTCTTGCCACTAACTTGCAGGGTTGAATCTATTATCGATAATCTCTTAGTCAGCTCTAAAAGATTTTAAATGAGAAAAACAAAAAAAATTGAAGAAATAATTTATTCCATAAAAATAGGTCTTTTCAGCATTTTCTTTTTATTCCATTTGTCTAGCGGCCAAGAAAATTCCAATTTTCTAATCCTTCAAAACTGTGGATGAACCCAAGGTTTTAAGTGTTCAAACTAAAATTTGACATATAAAAAATAGAAAAATCACTAAGTTCATGTGAGACATTAATTTAACCTAAATTATTCTAAATAGCATTTTAAGGTTTATTCTAGACACTTGTAATAATAACTCTGGCAAACTGATAAATAGTAGTACTATGTTTTGTCGATATTGTTATTTATCATTTATAAGTGTGACGTAGAATCTAATTTTAGCTAGCGTTTAGTCATAGATTTCCAAATATTTTTGGTATATATTATTTGGGTAAAAATTTGGATGAAATTTCACCATGTGTTAGCCACAAGTTTTAAAAACTATCAAAACTAACCATATGTTTGTGTTACATAGCACATGACTTTGTTACCCTAAGGGGATTGTTATCATTTTCATCAACAACCATATCATCACTTTCATATTTATCGAATATTCCATCACTACTTGATGTTCACGTAAAAAATTATGTAAAACAACGCAAATAATTACTATAGAGGGTGTTCTTGTAAAAGATAAAAGTTTGCTGTAGAATTTGAATTATTAAAAGTTCCCAAATAATGAGATTTAGTCCAAATACTAGTTTTTTCTAGTATTTGAGAATTTGGGTTATTTGCCAAAAATATTTGCCAAATAATGGCAAATTGTATGGACAAACACTATTTGCCAAATTTCTTCCCAAATTTTTTTTGGGAAATCTATGGCCAAACGGGCCCTTAGTGTCAATCTTATTCATGAGAAAACACAATTACAAGTTATATTATTTGTTAATTACAAGTTACCATAGATTTAGGATGCAGGTAAAATATTCTTTAAATTAAAGATTCAATTATATGGATTTGGATTTATTTGCCGCAAGCCACACGACAAGTGAAGATACAGTGCCTCGACTTTTTCTTTAATTATTTGGCTAATTCAACTTGGGTCATTTGATTAATTGATGATGATAAAGTATTAAGTTATGGTGAAAGTTGATAGCGACCGTTTGATACCACAACTTAAGATAAGAAGTTCCACTTTATAAAATACAAAAAAGATATTGAGTATATAAGTAAATAATATTGCCATGACCCCATTTTAAATTATAAGTTGTGTGAGTCTAGGCCTAGGACATTCATTATCTCTTTTATTTGATCACTTTATTTTTAACAAGTGCACGCACATCTTCTTCTTTTCCTTTCATTTTTAACTCATGCTTTCTTTTGGTTTCCTAGGCCTAACACAATTTTTATATATAGTCGCTTTGAAAGAATTACCAAATCGTTCAAATAATATATACATCTATATATATAGAGTCAAATTTAGAGTTTGATATTAAAATAGACACTTTTTAAACTTTAAGCATCAAAAGAGACCCTTTCTAAAAACACACACTAAAATGGACAGTTCGCCCATTTATGGCGAATTATAACTACCATCTTTTACGTTGTAGTCTCCTTTAACTCCAAATTCATCCAAACCAATATTATACAAATCTTAACGTTAACTCCGCTCACATGAATCTATATCTCTTTCTTCAACAAAAAATATGAGTTATTCACTCCACATTTTTTCATTCATCTTTTACTTTTTCATACTTAATATTTTGATTTTTGAAATTTGATAGTCATGTCTCAACAATCCGAAAAGTTTGTATATTTAGTTGAACTAGATGTTTGTAACTGTAACGAGTATTGTAAAATGTAAACATCGAGGACTCCAAGAAATTCTGATCTTAAGTTTTGGAGTTGTGCACATTCAAAGGTAAAAAAAATTAAGTTGTCCACTTCAATCTCACAATTTGAAATAACTAGGAAGAAGCTAAGAATTTGAAATAGTCATTTTTGGTAAGAATGAAAATCTGGAAATTTTGTTAAGTTAGGAAAAAGTGAGTTTTTGGTCAACTTCAAACGAACATAACTTCTAGCTCATGATGAGTTAGGAGCACTTCTAGTTATGGTAGGAAATCTCTTGGAATTATCTTTCCAACGCCATTGAGTTTGCGTGATTCCGAATTCATATGAGTATGATATGTCCTTTGGAAGTTGGGCTATTGGAATAAGGAAAGTTCAATCCGGATTTTTAAAGGGTAGTTTGGTCTTTTCCTTGCCCAATTATTTTATTTTGTTTTTTGGTAATTAAGTTAGGGTATAAACAGAATTAGATCAGTTTACGCTTTTACCAAAATACGCTAGGACTTGGAGAAAGGAGAAAAGAGGAGAAAGGAGAAGAACGTTCAAGATTCGTCGAGATTAGCTTGTGGATTTCGTCGGGGTTTATCCCTACAAGGTATGTGAGATCACATAGCGTTGGGTTAGTTCACCCATGCGCCAATCATGATTTATATCAGAGAATTTATGTTCTTGAAAGCTTAAAAATTGAATTCTTGATGGATTTTTTGAAGTTCTATTAAATTCTTGATTCGTTGAAATCGTTGAGGGGTTGTTTGATTCGAATCCGTGATTTTAGGTTTGATTTTGAGTACAATCTGATGTACTTTGAGCATATAATCGATTTTAAGTGTTTGGGGAAAGAACCCATGGAGTTTAGAGGGTTTAGAGCTAGAAAACGAAGAAGAAATTTCGTCGGTCTAAATTTGGCAGTGCCTCCGCATCGCGGAGCTAGTCCCCAGATTTGGGAAAAGTCGTTTCACATCGCGGAGCGGTCACAGACCGTTCTGGCTCAAAATTTATTTTCAAAATCAAAATTTAAATGCTTCTCCGCGTCGCGTACTCACCCTCAAATATTGATTTTTGGTCTTTTCTCATGTTTAACTATCTAAAATCATTCCTAAACATCATGAGATCTTTCCTATCACAAATCATGATCATTGAATCCATAAATTCAATTCAAGGAAAGTTAAGAGTCAAGTCAAGATAAGTCAAGAGTCAAGTTAAGAGAAGTTAATAAAGTTTTCCAAAAGTCTTTTGCAAACGTTTTAACTTTGTTTTAAGACTTAAGTTTTGAGTTCAGTAAAGAGTAAAGTTGAAGTTCATTTCTTCAAAAGTATATGGAGGCTATGTATTCCCAAAGGGTTTAAAATGTTTTTGCATCTAAACAAGAAAGAAAACCTCGATTTCCAAGGAGCCTTCGGGCTAGTTTTCAGAAAAGAGTAATCACTTTCTAAATGAAGCAAGAGAGGAAACTTTGATTTCCAAGATAGCCTTTAAGCTAAGTTTTGGAGCACTAAACTCAAATCACAGAAAGAAGTATGTTTTTAAACATAAGAGCTAATATAATATTTTGGGAGTAGTATTGAGCACTGATATGGGGGAGAGTTCAGACAACTCACAGCCTCCCATAAACCATGTAGCCACCATGGATAGAAAAAGGGTCATACTTTTTAGATGATTCCTTTAGTGCTTTATAGCATAGACTAGTGGATCCATTTCGTGAGTTAGGTTCTATACCCCCGGCAAGGTATAGGACGGTCATTGGCAGCGTGAGGTAAAACGTTGTATCATCATTATAACTCTTAAGTGATGGTTGTCGGTTAGAGAAATCCCACATCAGTATTTTGTATTTTTATATACAAACGGAGTTCATATTGTATATTTGCATACATACAGAGTTATTATTGTATTTCTAAATACACAGAGTTGACATCATGTTTTAAACAATTTTTTCTTATATTGCACTTGTTTTTAAAATGTTTTATATTGAAATGAGTTCAGTTATGTTGAGTTGAGTTGAGAAGAGCCAAGGTAAGTGTTTCTTTCAGAATCTTTTCAAACCTATGTTATGTTTAGCATTCCAACTAGCATACTCGTGCATTCAATGTACTGATGCCAGTTGGCCTGCATCTTATTATGATGCAGACGCAGGTAACCAAGATCAACATCCAGTGCCTCGTTGATTAGGTTGAGCACTCAGAGTCAGTTGGTGAGCCTCCTAGCTTTCCGGAGGATCTTTTTATTGCTTTTAGTATTTTTGTTCATTAGGATGTCGTGGATCTTGCCCCGACGTCCATCTCAGTTGTTTAGAGGCTTCATAGACAGAGTTAGCGATGTTAGTTCACGAGTCTTTTCTTTTCCTTTTCAGTTAAGTTGAGACTTGAGTTGCCACTTGGGCATTGAATGTTATTATAATACATTCTAAGTTATATTTTGAGCAGTCCAATTTACTTGTTTTAAAAGTATTTATCTTGAGTAAAGTCTTCCACTGAGTAAGTAAGTCAGGCCAAGGGTTCGCTTGGGGCCAGCAATAGTTCTCGAGTGGCAGCCACATCCAGGGTGTAGGCTCGGGGCATGACAAAATATTTGGATATTCACTTGATTTCTTGTTTTGTTATTTCAGAAAAATGATGGATGGATTATTTTTGGTGGACAGAAAACATGTTCATAAATGAAACTAACACCATTCTTTTACAGGTGAAAAGAGACCCTCTTTCAACGGTGATACAACGACTTCACACATCAATATGTAATTTGTAGAAGAAAGATAATCTTCTAAGGAAATTGCTAAAAGAATTAGAAGAAAAACAAAATGAGCATGTTTGAGAACTTATGAGTGCACAGTGCTAGGTGTAGAAATGAAATGGATATTGCTCCAGATCGTATGACACAACAATATAATTTAAGTTGGGAAAATGGTCATAAGAGGAATTGTTGTCCCCATTGACCTTAGTAGTTTTTTAGTATTGTTGTAAGCAAATAAATAAAAATTCTTTAGTTTTTTATGCTTTTATTATTGAAAAAAGTCATGATTTAATGAATCTAAAAGGTTTTACAATACACTTAAAATTGAGAAAGATATATATTATTTGTATAATTATTCTTTGATAATTAAAACAAATAAAAATAACGATATAATTTTTTTTCGAGTTGTTTGTGGAAACATTAATATTAATTGCTTTTCAATTTTATCATTACGATTTTATATATTTAGCTTTCATTTGATTAGAAAATAGTTAGTTGTTCTTTCCTTTGTATTACTATTGACATGCATTTTTGTTAATTTTCATATTTTAACTTGCACAATATTTTTTAAAAAAATAAAAGACTTTTTAAAAAAGATTACATACAGTCGTACATAACAAGTATGATTTTTTTAACAAAAAATCATATTGAGGAATGATAATATAAAAGGTCTAAGTTCAGTAGTTTCTCATTTAAATAAGCATCCATTCTTTTAAAAAATGAGGAGGACAGATTATTTATGTTTTATTTGATGATCAACGGCAAATAGAAAATTAAGCAGAAAATTAAGTTTGTATTTTTTTTTTTCAAAATAAAAAACATGTTCTTTCACCCTCAACAAAATAATAAGAAAATTGTATCTTAAAAATGGAAACAATTATATATGATAAACATTTTAAATTTTGATCTAAGTATTGATCATATTTCTTCTTTTTTAGTATGTGCTAATTTATAAGAAATTTTTGTCTTAAAAATAATTGTTATGATCGCGCGAAGCACGAACATGTTAACTAGTTAAATATAATTATGGTGATTTCTTGGAGCATCTAGAGGAGTCCACTCTCTTGGAGGAATTTTCTAAAAATGAGTTCAACCTTGCCTAAAAGCATCCACTATTTTTCTTAAATCAAAGGCAAAACAAACTATTATACGTTTTTGCTTCTTTAAGAAAACTCTTTTCTTGTGGAAAACTTACATATTGGTTACTAGGGATGTACATGACCGAGTTGGTTCGGGTTTTTTAAATATCAAACCAAATTATTTGTGTAAAAAAATTTAATTTATAAACCAAACCAAACTAATAAAATTTGGATTTTTTCGGGTTTTTCAACCTCGGTTTGGTTCGGGTTTTTCAAATACCAAACCAAACCATTTTGTCAAGTTTTTATTAAATTTATAAATCAAACCAAACTAATAAACCTCGGATTTTTTCAGATTTTTGATTTTTTTCGATAAAGTTTGCATACAAACATATAATTAACTTGTGCTTCAAATATTTCTTTAGTCCAACCAAAATACAATTATCTATGGTGTTTCTTAAGAAAATAACACAAAATATGAGATGAGTACTGATGACACTAAAATATTTAATAAAAAATAATAATAAAATGATCATATAAAATAAATATTGCAAAGTCATAATGAAAATGATCATAATTTAAAAGTACTAAATCATGCTAAAATAAGTTTAACAAGTATTAGTTACATTACTAAATAGTTAAGGAAAATTAAAATTAGATAATGCATTTTAATTGTCTAAACCAATGTAAAATTAAAGAACAAATATTTAATATTATTGTCATTTTTAGTGTTGAATTGATTTTCTTTTTGCATTAGTATTAATTTGATTTTGATTTAAGTTTTATTATAATTATCAACATCTATGAACTATAATCTTTATTGGACCATTCCGAATTCTAAGTTTTAAACTTGAAATAATATATTAAAAGATAAAAACTAAGAAATAGTATAAGAAATATTTTAAAATTATATTAAATAAATATTTTTATGTATAAAATAAAATTTTAAAATTACATATATAATGTCGGGTTGGTTTGGTCTCGGGTTGATTCTTTTTAGTTAAAACCAAATCAACCCAAATATAGTCGGATTTTTTTTCCAGTAGCAAACCAAGTCAAACCAAATCACTAGTCGGGTTTTTTTCGATTTGACTCAATTTGTGGTTTGATTCTGTTTTCGGTTAGATTTTGTACACCCCTATTGATTACTGAAAAAACAAATAATCAGTCTTTTTTGACTTTCTACCTAATAAAAAAAGTAATTATAATATTTTTTCTTATTTTTTTAACTTACGGTTCATGAGAGTTTTATTACTAAAGAATATTTGAAATCTTTCTTGCCACTAACTTGCAGGGTTGAATCTATTATCGATAATCTCTTAGTTAGCTCTTAAAGATTTTAAATTAAAAAAATCAGAAAAATTGAAGAAATAATTTTATTCCATAAAAATAGGTCTTTTTCAGCATTTTCTTTTTATTCCATTTGTCTAGCGGCCAAGAAAATTCCAATTTTCTAATCCTTCAAAACTGTGGATGAACCCAAGGTTTTAAGTGTTCAAACTAAAATTTGACAAATAAAAAATAGAAAAATCACTAATAAGTTCATGTGAGACTTTAATTTAACCTAAATTATTCTAAATTAACATTTTAAGGTTTATTCTAGACCCTTGTAATAATAACTCTGACAAACTAATAAATAAAGTAGTAACTATGTTTTGTCGATATTGTTATTTATCATTTCTAAGTGTGACGTAGAATCTAATCTTAGTATCAATCTTATTCATGAGAAAACACAATTACAAGTTATATTATTTGTTAATTACACGATACCATAGATTTAGGATGCAGGTAAAATATTCTTTAAATTAAAGATTCACTTATATGGATTTGGATTTGTTTGCCGCAAGCCACACGACAAGTGAAGATACAGTGCCTCAACTTTTTCTTTAATTATTTGCTAATTCAACTTGGGTCATTTGATTAATTGATGATGATAAAGTATTAAGTTATGGTGAAAGTTGATAGCGACTTTTTGATACCACAACTTAAGATAAGAAGTTCCACTTTATAAAATATAAAAAAGATATTGCGTATATAAGTAAACAATATTGTCATGATCCCATTTTAAATTATAAGTTGTGCGAGTCTAGACCTAGGACATTCATTATCTCTTTCATTTGATCACTTTATTTTTAACAAGTGCACGCACATCTTCTTCTTTTCCTTTCATTTTTAACTTATGCTTTCTTTTGGTTTCCTAGGCCTAACACATTTTTATATAGTCGTTTTGAAAGAATTACCAAATCGTTCAAATAATATATACATCTATATATATAGAGTCAAATTTAGAGTTCTGCATTAAAATAGACACTTTTTAAACTTTAAGCATCAAAAGAGACCCTCTCTAAAAATACACACTAAAACGGACAGTTTGCCCATTTATGGCGAACTATAACTATCATCTTTTACGTTGTAGTCTCCTTTAACTCCAAATTCATCCAAATCAATATTATACAAATCTTAATAGTAGTTCGCCCACAAGGGACGAACTATAATTCTTTTTGTTAACTCCACTCACGTAAATCTATATATATCTCTTTCTTCAACAATAAATATGAGTTACTCACTCCACATTTTTTCATTCATCATTTACTTTTTCATACTTAATATTTTAATTTTTGAAATTTAATAGTCATGTCTCAACAATCCGGAAAGTTTGTATATTTAGTTGAACTAAATGTTTGTAACTGTAAAGAGTATTGTAAAATGTAAACATCGAGGACTCCAAGAAATTCTAATCTTAAGTTTTGGAGTTGTGCACATTCAAGGTAAAAAAAATTAAGTTGTCCACTTCAAAATATTTGGATATTCACTTGATTTCTTGTTTTGTTATTTCAGAAAAATGATGGATGGATTATTTTTGGTGGACAGAAAACATGCTCATAAATGAAACTAACATCATTCTTTTACGGATGAGGAAACCCTCTTTCGACGGTGATACAACTACTTCACACATCACTATGAAATTTGTAAAAGAAAGATAATCTTCTAAGGAAATTGCTAAAAGAATTAGAAGAAAAACAAAATGAACATGTTTGAGAACTTATGAGTCAACAATACTAGGCGTCGTAGAAATGAAATGGATATTGCTCCAGATCATATGACACAACAATGTAGTTTATGTTGGGAAAATGGTCATAAGAGGAATCGTTGTCCCCATCGATCTTAGTAGTTTTTTTAGTATTGTTGTAAGCAAATAAATAAAAATTCTCTAGTTTTTTATGCTTTTATTATTGAAAAAAGTCGTGATTTAATGAATCAAAAAGGTTTTACAATACACTTAAAATTGAGAAAGATATATCAGATGAGGAGTTAACAAAAAGAATTGTAGTTTGCCCATTTGTGGGCGAACTACCTTTAAAATTTATGTAACATTAATTTGGATAAATTTGGAGTTAACGGGGACTATGACGTTAAAAGATTGTAATAAGAGTTCGCCTATAAATGAGCAAATTGTCCATTTTGGTGTGTTTAGGGAGAGTCCCTTTTGGTGTTTTAGTTCAAAAAGTGTCAGTTTTTGTGTCAAACTCGTCAAATTCATATCTCTCTATAATATCGTGTTGCTATTTGTTTTGATATTTTTCAACTGTCATAACAAAATGCTATTATAAAATATGTAATGTAATATAAAATAATTTTATTTTATAAAAAATATGATTATTATCATAAAATATTATTAAAAAAAAATTATTGGAGAGAAGTCAGACGGTAATACACTTTCTTTATTTGTGGTATATAGTATTTATTATTATTTAAAAAGAAAAGGCAGAACAAAGAATGGAGTAGGAAAGTAAGCACAGAATCTGAGAGCATTGTTATGGACTGTAATGCATTGTATTTCATTATTCACTTAATTAAATACAATTAAATAAAAAGTTGACAAAGACAGAGTATAAGATGAAAGTGCGATTCCATTATCTGAGATAGAATTTACCAATAAAAATCACTACTATTAAATAGCAATTAAATATAAAGTAGACAGAGATAGAGTAGATGAAAGTGCAATTTCATTACGTAAGATATAATTTATTTACCTATAAAAATAAAAAAATTGTTTTGCAAGTTGGTGAGGGAGACGCCCATGGTTTTGGAGACAGCCCAAGGTTATTTTGAGTGCTCTCTCCTATTTGTCTTTTTAAAAAATAATAATTAAAAGGATGGCCAATGTGTTGAGACTGGCATAACTTGAGCATGTATCAAATAGTTAGTTAGTATGTTAATAGTTAGTTAGTTAACAACTTGATTAAGTCGGTTAGATGAGCTGGCAGTTAGTTAGCATTAGATTCCTTTTGTACTCAATTATGTAAAGTGTATATAAACAGTGGTGAACATATCTNACTATTAATTCAAAATAAATGTTATAGCTACAGTTTCATTTAATTCCAATTCGCAGCAAACATTTCACTTTTCTTGTCATTCGGATGTTCTTGCCATTCGCCTCTCTCCCATCTCTAGGGAATCTCGCTCGCCACTCTCCTCTCTTTTAGTCATCTCTCCCTCGCCTCTCTCCTCTCCTTGTCCAGTCTCTCTCTCGATTCTCTTATGTCAATCTCTCTCTCATTTTATACAAGCACAAATGTATATACATACAAATACATATATCTCCGTCATATACACTTATAATTATAAAAATACAAATATTTCCCTACCCAGTTCTCTTTTGCCTTTCTCTCTCTCGCTTTGTACAAATAGAATATATAATTTGTGTTTGTATAAAGCGAAAGAGAGATTTGATATACAAATACGAATGTTTTAACTCAATTCAGTTGTATTCAAATTCAAATTTTATGCAGATATACAAACACAATCACTGATACATATACATAGTGGTTATATATATACAATTATCTAACCACTATACATATACAATTCACATCTCTCCACTCTCTGCCCTCTCTCGCTTGCCTCTCTCTCCCAATTTCGCTCGCCACTCTCAAATTTATATAAAGATTCCACATATACTTATGTATACAATTGACAAACCTAACACAGAGAACATTACATATACAGACACAATTTTCATAGCACGGACGAATTATCGCTCGATTTATACAAATCAGATGTTCCATAGCAAACATAACTTGGTTATGGAGTGCAAATAGCAAAATTGTAGCTATAGAGCGCTAATATGATTATTATATTTGTTATTCCTAAAATTTACTCTATTTTATAATGTATCATAATACATTCAGAGGCGTATCTAAAGGGGGTCATTGGGTTCACGTGAACCCATGGTCCCCTCCCGAGATCATATATAGTAATGTTATATTTATTTTAAAATATTGAAATACAGATGTGTGAACCCACACTTGAAGTATCACATAATGCGATTATGACTGGGTACACCTCTCTCCGCGAGGTTAGAAATTTGAATTTTATATTTATCTTGTTTTATTTTTCTTTCTAAAATTAGATAACACACTTCTCTAAGTGGTAATTAGTGTATATATTTATAAGAATAAATTTTAGACCTATAATTTTAAAATTTTAACGATTTTCAGTAGTAAAATTCTAAATGTCGAATTGAACAAATTTATATCATAGATCAACATTTTTATAACAGTGCACCCATCATCTCAAAATCCTGGATACGCCTTTGAATATATTGTATAGTGTTATATATATATATTGTTTTATTTAATGAATAAAATGTTTGAATATATTATATTATTCTTTGTCGTTATATAATGTTATACATCATTAATTTGAAGGATAAATTTACAAGAAAAATAAAGTATGAGGTAGAGTTATCATTAGAAAGTAGGATAGA
This sequence comes from Solanum stenotomum, assembly GCF_019186545.1. NCBI lineage: Eukaryota > Viridiplantae > Streptophyta > Magnoliopsida > Solanales > Solanaceae > Solanum > Solanum stenotomum. The sequence continues at coordinate 25,620,961 of NC_064282.1, forward strand.
GAAAAATAGGATTAATATTAAATAATAATAAAGACAAAGTGAAGAGAAAAAATTAAGAAAAAGATACAATAACACTAGATCGATCGTTACACAAAATGAGACTTTTCATTTTTATCTAATGATGAATTTACACAATACAATAAAATTTTAATGACAATAAAAATAAATATTTTATTTAAATTAATAATGCAACACAATAGATAATAACCGTTCAAATAATAAGAGACATGTACATATATATTGATATCTGTATACATACAAAGAAAAAAAATTATATGTATTTATTCTCGTACTCTGAATCCCCAATTATTTTGAAATACAAGGGTACATGTTAGAGAATTTGTATTTATCTTTCATAGATTGTATAAGGTTTTTGAATGATTTTATATCGTCTATATGCATTGTCTTATAATTTTTGGTTTAGATATTCGTACTTTTTTACATCACACTCACATACCAAACTTTGATAAGTCTATTTTGCATAATTATTTTTCTCTTTTTATATTCTATCACTCTGAACGTCTTTGCCTACTATATGCATTGCCTTTTAATTTTTGGGTTAGATATTTGTACTCTTTCACATCACACTCACGTGCCAAACTTTGATAAGTCCGTTTTTACACAATTAGTTTTCTCTTTTTTTTTTCTTTTTTTTTATGTTTTATCGCTCTGAACTTTTTTTTTTTTAACTTAATTAATTCGTGGACCTTCTTTGGTGTTAGAATGTTATTTTTGTCCTTCATCAATTGTAAAATAAATAAAAATATAATAAAATTATCTTGAGCCACTGCATACAAATTTGATTTGACCGATCAAATTATTTCACAATACGTCCTATATTCTCTACCTTAATCCTCAAGTCTCAATTCTAGGACTTGTCTAAATCTTATTGGCTTCTAGTATGAATTTAGGCATAGAAAATTACAATGATATGATTTATATTAAAATATATAAATAATGTTAGGCAATTGACAGCCACAATATTTCTTTGTTTAATTTTTTTCATTGACAATTGGGATATGGATGTAGAAATATCCTCAAAATTCAATATGCTTTTTCTTGTGCAAAAGTGGTCCATAATGTCCATAATTGTGGGAAATGGGACCATGCTGAGATTTATCTTTTCGATTTTGTAATATTCAAACTTTAATTCTCCATTAGTAGAAAAATAAATTGTCCCTATTCCTTATTTTAATTTCCTATTTCTTTTTAGTTTTTATCACTCTGATGATGATGTAAGGTGCTGCAATTCTCAATAATCTAAATAAATTAAAAGAAAAATAAATTAATTGTTAGTATTTGTTTTTGCCATCACTGTTTTTTATTTTGCACCCAAAAAAAGAAGTAAATATATAACCTGTTGGATTTTCTATTTTGGTGGTTGGGATGTGAACTTGTCCGATTTGATTCGATTAGGAAAAAATTTGGTTAATAGATTAGAAAAATAAAAAAAAATCCGGAGAAGTTACTCATACTTTGTAACCTTTTTTTCTATCCTCTTTAAAAAAGAATAGATCGAACACGTTTTTTCTTTCAATTATCAGATTATTTTTACAATAACTTTAACAATATCAAACACACAATAACAGGATGTCTAGTTTGTGAGATATTTGACTTTTTTAATTTCCTAGTAAAGTTAATTTGACTTAAAGCAATTCTGCAACAAAGAAATTTGACTTCTATTTCTATGAGCAGGTACCCAATTTTTATTACGATTATTTTTAACAATTTAGAAAATTCTTGGACATGTAATGTCTAAATCTTTAGTAGCTTTCAACAACAACAAAAAATGAATACACATGATATTTCTGGATTATAGTCGGACATTTTTATATTTATCTAAAGAAAAGAAAAGGAATTTCCAGAAAGTTCTAAAAAAAAATTCCTTTATGTCATTGTTTTTTGTCCTTTCCCAATGGAGTATATAGCAAAATAGCTGACAATTTGCAAGAGATGTACCACTGATTTTAATGTCATTAATTTCTGATGTGATGGGTAGCTCCTTAAGACTAGGATATCAAGTATATTCTCTTTTTTTCCTCAAGAGTAATTCTTTTAATTATTTATTTTGGGAGGGAAAAATAAATAAAAAGGTAGCCTTCACGGACCCCAAAAAATAATAATGCAACAAATATAATTAATTAGGACACCACGAAAGAAATCATTGGCCATAGTTGAGGTCATCAATATAACAAATTCCATATTGTCCAAAAGTTCCACTTCAATCCTTCATGGAACTCCAACTTTAAGTCAATAATAATAATAATAATTTTTAAAAAAATAAAAAAAATTGTGTGTTTTCATACTACGGATAACTAATGTGTCTTCGAGTGTTTTTTTGGGGATCGGGGAAATAGTTTTTCAAAAATATCTTTTAATTGTTTATATTTAATTGATCAAAATATTTTGAAATTTTTATTTAGAAAAATAATTTCATTAAAAATAAAAAAAAGACTTATTTGATGAAAATTAGAAAAAAAACAAGTTCTATATAAAAATAACATTTCAAGTTTATTGTTGCTTCTACGCCCAGCCACCAAACCCCCACCCCTTTGACTATCCCACCCTCGAACCCCCACTCCCGATTCTCATAATTTCTTGCTAGACTTCATATATATACTTTTGAAATTTTTGCTACTTATCAAAAATTAAAAAATAATTATTTTAAAATTTTTCTTATATATTTTTCAAGAAAATATTTTTGTATACCAAACACTCTTTTATCTTCTTTTTTTAACAGTCTTTGTCTTTTGTCTGTTTTTGGGATTCTTGTTTTGTGTTTATTGATCTTTAACATAAGCCAATTTGCTTAGTGAAAAACTTTATGTTTACGAATCATATTGCTTTGCTCAATTCTGAGCAATTATTACATAAACAAAAGGCCGTGGAAGAAAAACGTATCTCCATTTGTTTCCAATTTATGTGGATGATGAAGTGTGAAGCAATAATATTGTATTAAGTTACGAGTTTAATTAGTGCCCAATATTAAAAGAAAGAATAATAGAAACATTAAATTGTTTTTGATGATTGATTATGATGTTGGTTGAGAACACAGTTTAACATTAATTAATAGTACATCAGTATTATTGGACTATTTAAACCATCATTTCTATAATTGCAATTTGCAAGTTACACTCACTGACTCACTCTAACCCAATGACCCATTGTACCCTCTTAGTTCCATTTTAATTGTTGTTTTAGCACTTTTCACATTTATTACAAAAAAAAATATATAGGATATAATTTAATAATTAACTTACTTCTATTTATTTGATATATGTTTATAAATTTGTAAGAATTGAGCAGTATTAATTTTTTTTATCTTTCTTCTTTAATGTTAAGGTATAGTTGGAAACAATTGTCAATTTTTAACTTATAGTATATTTGATTAAGTTTTTGAGAGATCAAAAGTGTTTATTTAAAAAAAAATTGAGGTGTTTGTCAAGTTTAAAGAGAAATTAAGTATTTTTTGAGTGTAACAAAAGTTGTTTTAATTTTTAGAAGTTTTTTAAAAATAGTCCCCCCCCCCCNCCCCCCCTCCCTCCAAAAAAACACTTTTTTGAGAAGAACTTTGAGAAAAAATCATTTAGAAACACTTTTAAAAAAATTGGTCAAACGCTAATTGTTGTTCAAAAGTATTTTTATAATTTTTCGGCCAAACACAAACTAATGTACTTCTCACTATTACTAGTCACTAGTAATACTCTTGAAAAAATAATTTTAAAAATAAGCTAATTTTAGTCGGGCTAGTAAAAATTGGGTTTAACACTTCATGTAATTGCTAATATTTAAATTTATGAATCAATGTTATAACACGCTACTCTTTTGTGTAGTTTTCATGCAACTATATGAAGAATGACAATGTCTTTTTGTCTTTAATTTCTGGAGCTCTTTTTTGCATTATTTTGGTCTTTCATCCTAACGTCAGCCACTAAAAATATTCTTCCTCAGTCGTTCATAAGAATTAATTATACAAACTAACTAGGATTGTGGTGAAGTAATAAGTACCCCTTCATTCTTAATCAAAGTTTTCGTATTCAAGTCCTCCTAAGTATAGAATCGCCTTTGCTAGAGAGCGTTTTATCCCCAATGTGTGACTTTCCGGCGTGAATTCAAATTTAGTCTGGCTTTAAGGTGGATACCGAACACTGAACGGAAAAAAATAATAATTAACCACAAATTCCATGGAAGAAAAAGTCTTCCCCTTTCCCTATTTGTCTTCATTTTTTTTTCTAAAAGATGATGTGTGATACGTTCAAGTTGTGAATGATAGGCCCAAATTAAAAGGATGAAATAGAAAGAGTAATTAAATTCACGTATATGTATAGGTGGGGCCTTAAATTATAAAACAATTAAAAAAATTATAAATATTGAGTTAAATTTTTTTACCCAATATAATTCAATTATCATTGATGACATAAGATAAAGATTCGACCACTTTTTCTTACGGAAGGACGATTTGCTCAAGAAGTTTTATTTCTACAGAAAATGGCAAAAATATCTTTGAACTATTGAAAAAAAGTTTTAAAATACCTTCAAGAATATAAGTGAGTCAAAATGGTGAATGAATGGGTATTTTTAGACCAAAAAGATAGTATAAAAGTATTTTTAGATCAAAAGATGAATGAAAGATAGTTTTAAATATTTTCTTATAGTTTAAGAGTATTTTTGACCCTTTTCCGTTATTTCTATTTTCAACCCCTTCTATTTGAAGAAAAAAAAAACTGAAATTCTCTTTCATTGCACCTACTTTTGAAGTTTTTTTTTTATTTTTTTTTTGAATTTCACTTATATTTTAAGCTCATTAATAACATTTACAATACTGCTATTTTGTTTTATTGTATTAGTCAAGCAAATAATTCTGCCTATTCAATACTTTAGCTCAAATTTTAAAATTTGACCTATCACAAACATAAATCGTTTTAAATGAATAATATATTAAAAGACTCGAAATATCGAGATGAATTCATATCTTATATTTGAGACTATCTAGATTAGATTTGAATTGGTTGGGATTGAAAAAATAATTTGCCTATTGAGGAAAGATGAACTGCTACAATGCATAATTATTGTAAAGATAGTATATATATATATATATATATAGATGAGCTAGATTGGATATATAGTTATACCTCATAGGTACACAATTATATACTATACAATATCAATGCATTACATAATTATTTATACAATATCATGCGACTATTTTATTAAAAACAAATTTGTCACCTATACAATTACCTAAGAAGGACTTGGGTCTAGGTGCGAGATAAACTCCCTACTCCAAACTTTTAAAAATCAGCCGTTGGAATCTTCATTTCCAATAAGATATACATAAATATACAAATCATATATACAAGATATAAAATATATTACAAATAAATTTCTTTGAATATGTCTATATATATTTAAGTAATATTTGTTAATATTATTTTTAAAGTATTGTATTGTTTGGATTTTTTGAAAATGAAACTGATTTAAAATTATCGTACGGCATGGATCTTGGAAATAAATTGCTAACATTATATTTTAAAATTATTTTATTCAAATAAGATATACAAATATTTCTATTACTCCTAATAGATAAATTGCATAGTTTAATTCAAAGTTTACAAAACTACTACAGTTTTTCTTTAATTTCATAAACGTAAATTAGAAAAAGAAAATTCAATTTTATAAGTCTTCCAATTTTAAATCCACATATTTTGAACCATTTTCTCGAATTTCTCTATGTTAATATTAGGAGAAGTTGGCTCATAATTTTCATAATCGACATCTCCAGAAGTTGGAGTTGATTGTGCCGATGAATCTCTATTCGGTAATTTCATTTTTCAGAAAATGCATAAAAAAATTGGAAAAAAAAAAAAACAAAACAGAATAGTGACCACATAAGGTCTCTCTTTACAACATTCGAAATTTCATAGGACTATTATTAGAATGTATGTTAGTTCTAAAAAGATATATATAGCATATACGATAGTGTGCGAGTATAGCGGATTGAGAACATATTTCTTGAATTAAGCTAAATTTATTGTTCTTGGGTCAAACGATATATTTATAAATAATATATATAGTGAAAATTTTGATACAAAGAGTGAAAATAAAGTGACTAATTTGCACATACTTTATCCAACACTCAAGCTATTATAATTCTCAATTTTCCAATAGTGGCAAATTCTTAAGGTCACCAACGTATTATGTTATTCAAGAACATATAATGTATACCACATCAATGCTCTAAATAGAATGTATATATATACATATACTTTAGTAAATTAATTTCTACCAACACAAGGAAAAGAAAAATTGCAAGAATGGAACCTACATTTATTGAGTAGAAAACTTCCACAAATAATACCATTAAAAATATAAGTTAAGTTTATACTAAACTAAAATTATTAGTTAGAGTGGACTATATATGTTGATGAGTTGTTGTTGGAGTAGAATTAGGTTTGCAAGACCAGCCTTGAAGGCGTAAAAATCGATAAAACACAACTCCTGCAACAGCTCCTATAATTGGGGCTATAACATATATCCATAAGTTATTAAACTTCCATGCAACAATTGCTGGTCCTAACGATCGTGCTGGGTTCATTGATCCTCCTGAAACAGGGCTGCATTTCACAATCGAACAAAAATAAATAAATCGTACTATCTTAATTATATGTACGAGTTTTAGGTATAACGTATGTTGTAACAAAGTCATATAATCGTATAGACATGCAATGGTAAATTACCCTGAAATTAGGACAGCCAATCCAATGGCCACGCCAACAAGAAATCCAGATAATGGTCCTGTCTATAATTAAAGATAAAATATTTAATTAATACGTAATATAAGTAACGAAAAATAAAAAAATATTGTTTTAAGTGTTATCTTACAGATTGAGGATCATAATTTGTCAATGATGCACTTAGGAAGAGAACAATGAAGGTTGCCAAAAGCTCCACAAAAAATGCTGAAGTGCAACTATGTAGAGGTTTTGTTGTCACAAATTCTGCTTTTAATCCATACACCAATTTTCCTGTATATGTAGCCACTACTGAACCTCCCACTTGTGCCACTACATAAAGTGGAACCTAAACAAAACAATTCTAATAATTTTAGAAAATGAGAACCTAAATTCAAAATTAAGATACCTTGATTTTACTATAATAATTTAACTTTTTGACTATTCTTTTCCTTCATTTACCACGATGTCAGACATACAATCATTTAATATATAATTATCTGATATTCAAAATTCATCCTATCGCTCAATTAATTCATCATATCATCGCGTAAAATCCATATAAGGAAAACATTTCCTACTATTGATTTTGTTCATTCCCGGGCTCGAATTTGAGACCATAGGGAGACAATGAAAATGACCATTATAAGAATTTGAAAATTTAAGAGTTACAAACCTTGGACCATGGAAAATGTCCAACAGCTGCAAATGCTAAAGTGACAGCAGGATTAATATGAGCCCCAGAGATGGGGCCTATAGAGAAGACTACAACTACTACTGTTAGTGCTGCTGTGGTTGCATATTCCATAAGCCCCACTTGCACTCCCATTATTTCCATGCTTGCCATCATCCCACATATACAAAACATTAGCAAAAATGTCCCTAATGCTTCTGCCAAAACCTGCAACAATATCCAAAATAATTGAGTTTTTCATTTGGTTAATTATATTTGCTATTTTCAAGTATGAGATAGTGAAATAAGCGTGTATTGTCGAAGCTAGGAATTTCTCTGAGCATGTTCAATGTTTAATATACATGTATGGAAGGATGTTCAATTGATCACCATTCACTTTATGTGGCTACATCATTGGCGTGCACCCAGTGTTATAGGTTAGATTTGCATCAATGGCGTAGCCACATCAGAGAAGGGTGGTCAGATCAACATCCTTAGTCCAAATTTATATTGTGAATATAGAGAACTGTACTATATGTATGTATATAGTTAAAAAGAAAGTTACTTTATATACATATAAATGTTAAATACTCTTAGTAAAATTTCTGATATCGCTATTGATCTACATGAATACATTGTTAAATCATGAAGTGACGAGAAATTAATGATCATGCTAACCATACGAAGGAAGATTGGATCAATTCCTAGTAGTGAGTTGAAAATGTTTCTCTTCTCCAACATCTCTACATTGCTTGATGTGGTCTCTTGATCATACGTAGATTGTTCACTTGTTGATGCATCAACTTGAAATTCGACGGATAAACCATTTTCATAAGAAGGCAATTTCATGATCATTTAACTAATAATCTCTTCCTTTGTGTGTTGTGGACATGAAAAGGAAGTTTAATTCATAAGTTGCATAATGAATCGTTTATAAAGTAATCAAATAATGCACAAAACCAAAAGGTAAAGATGATGCAAAATAGATAATTTATCGTTAATTCATTTGTTATATATTGTAAGTTTCTTTGTATAGTTTTATAATCTTTAAGTATAAGAAGGTAAGTTCAACTGAAAATAAACACACATTTCTTGTGTCACTCCCAAAGTATGGAAAAGGTTGTTCATGCATTTTAGCGTGTCCATTATTTCATTTAAATATGCCTTTGACTTGTTATTATCATGAGATTACACGTTTAAACTCTTAAGATTTCCCTACTCGATTATGTATCACAAGGGAACAATATATGAATATAAAAACAATTAACTAAGTATCAAATCGAACAAAATGAACACATTATATATATCAAGTTATATTGTTTGTCACTACTCTTGTCTCCGCTCGTATATTTTCCCTTCTCCTATCTTAAAAAATGCCAAACCTAAGCACACCTCATGTCATTTGCCCAAGTTATGATCGATACATTTTAATTGTTATTTATCACGGAGAGATCTCCACATAAAGCTTGAAGGAGCATAAGAATTAATTAAGTTGCTACAATTGGGAACTCTTCAAAACAATATTCATATAAAATTAGTTAATCAATAGATCAGAGTAACAGTTGAAAGAAAAAATTGGTCAGACAATTATAACAAATTAGTAAATTTTTTAATTAGTTACAAAGACATCAAAACAAGCGAGGAGATTGTATTATACATAGATTTTACAAAAGAAGTTAGTATTACGAAGTCAAACCTCATGGTGCGATACTATTTTTGAAATATTTATCCAAGAAATTAATAATGACACTTTCTCTAGACAATAAATAAATAAATCCAATTGAGATGGGTGTTAATAGGATTTAAGTGTTATTGATTCCAACAAGCATAGAAAGAAAAATAAAACGAGAACTTCAAAATGATAATAAAAGTTCATGATGTTTTCTCGTACTTAGAACATGATGTTTGTTGAAGTTTGAGTGAAGAGCTAAAACCTATCTTCTTTTGTGGAAGGTCAAATATCAAGAGGTTCTCTTCCAATTGATATCCTCCTATCTCAATTGATGGTGCCCTTGTTTGATCTTGTCCCACAAATGCTAAACACATAACATCCTTATTAACTTGTACCACTGAATTTGTTCCATAAATCCTCCAAAATGCACTCTTCTTGTGAAAAACAATATCGATCACAGGAACATCTGGTCCAACGTTTGTGTTTCTAATGTTTTTTGAACTAAAGCAAAGTCCAAATTGTTTCGTAGGAGGCTCTACAATTGTCACATTCTTAGGAAGCGCGTTGATGAAAGCAGTTTTAACAGCATCGTAAATGGTAGTGTGTAAGATTGTGAAAGGTGTCGTTGTGCTGATTCTTGTTCCACCAAGTCCTTGCTTAATAGATAACAATGTTTTATTTAATGGCACATTTTTTCCCGCGATTTGAATGGATGAAACTTTGACATGGTACTCTGAAAACTTTGAAGTGGTAAAGGTATTTTTGACTAGTGGGGTGTAGACAAGATTCTTGGAGATATCAATCATAGGATTGTAAACATAGTATGGAGTAGAACCAATGAAAATAACTCCACTAGATATTGTAGATGAGCTTAAGCAAATACCAAACTTATTGGTGAATTTTGAGTCTAATGAAGCAAGTTGATTAGGAATGGATATTGTACTATTGTGTCCAAAACCTGCAATTCCTGTGATTGAGACATAATATAATAAAAAAGTGCTCTCATTCAAAATGTTAGACTTTTTTAGATGAGGATCAAAGTAGGCAATAGGTTACAAACTCAATTTATGTGGCACAATTGAAATTTTGAGAGTCAACTAAATTTTTCTTTGATTAAAATTTATTTATATATGTCTTCTAGATATCTTAAGTTGTTACTTATAGTAATTTATAGTACTTTTTACATAGTTTTGATCAAATCTATAAATTTTATTTAATAAAACTTAAAACTTCTATATTTGAATTCACGGTCAAAGTTTAAAAGTTTGAATCTCGAAATTCCAACCATGCCACATAAATTAAGACAAAAAGAGTACTATTATAATGAATAAGTAAAAAATATATTTTCTTTAGATGAGACAGTCACACAGTACAATACCTGTAACTCCTTTGGCAAGATGTGTCATTATAAAAGACTCAATGCAAGTGAAAATAAACCTTGGCTGAGATACAAGGACGACTGGCTTTGAACCAATAGCCAACACATCCTCAGCAAGTTCTACATCTGTATAAGTATCAATAATGGGATTTCCATCAAGAGTATGGCAAGTATTGTTGTTGCATCCGGGCCGCGGTTTAGATAGGCAGAAGTTTCCACAGGCATTAGACTCAGCCTTGGCAAAAGAACATTGTTTGGACTTACAAAGAACTGGTTTGTAAGTTGAACTATTGTAACCACTTTCACAGTCCACCAATAAGCTTGCACCGCCGAGGTGGACTGTGAAGTTTACGGGTATTAAAGGAGTTCTTTGCCCTATTACTGTAATGTATTGTAGGGTTGATGAGTCTTTGGTGACCGGAAGGATTAGGGTAATAGGTAGTACGATCGATGAACATAGAGAAATAATATTGAGTAGAAGAAATAAGAGGATGAAAGTGTAGATGTTGGAAGATGAAGAAAATTTGAATGTCAACATGATATGAGAGAGAGAGAGAGAGAGAGAGAGAGAGAGAGAAAATGATGTATAATAAGAATGATATTGAGTTGCCAATTTATAACTAATTAACAATGTGGAAAATGTGACCCAACTTTGATTTGATTTGATTTTTTTTTTTGTTTATAGCGGTTGACTTATAATGGCTCCATATTGACTTTGAATTAAATCTAGTCAGCATGATGCAAATGAAAAATATGGAGTTATCTCATGCACATGGCCAGGTTGACTTATTTGAATTTAGTAGTTAATTCCTAATGCTTTAACGTTTTTCAACTACTTACTGTTTCCTTTTTAATTTATAATTTATAATTTCACAACATTATCAAAATACTTATAATTTAAATTTTCAAATAATGCTATGCACAATTCATTTGTTTGTATCCCTCTATCTCTTTCTACTCTGATTATATTTGAATAGGACAAGTGAATGCGAAAAGTCTAGTTTTCTAGATCTACTTTAATAAATATCAACTACTTTGGATCTATATTTGTGCATGTGATGTGATTTGTGAGGGTAGAGAGTTTATTTCTAAAGTATTCGAATCTCTACGAGCTAAATAATTAATTCAAATACTTTGGATGTATGTTTGTGCATGTGACCTGCACTAATGGTTTTTGACATAATAATAGGATAATCCTTTTACTATTCCTTTTCTTTCTTCGTTTGAACGATACTATGATCTCTGGATAGGCAATATCTATCTATTGAGTCAATGTTCATCGATTCTTGACTTATTAAATGGATAATAAAATAATGTCACTTGGCCTCTTGGCTATTATAGTATACTTAATATATACTCTATATGGAAGAAGCTCATTCTCCTGTAGGAATATTATCTATTTTGGTTTTGTATGGTTGTAAGAAATTGTAACATACTTAGCTAGAGCCGTTGGAAATCTAACGAAAAATACAAACACTTATAGTTTGAGACGTGCCAAAAAACATTATGTTAAAGATATTTCACCCGATATAAATGTATTCCACAAAACAAGCTCTTCTAATATAAAATCGGGAATACAAAAACCAACAAAGATTTAATAGATACGAAAACCCAACAATGGAATATAAGAGGAAACATATTTTCTCTTCTTCCTTTTCAAATGACTTCAACATTTATAGATTTAAATCACTTCTCCTCCTAATGGGTTTGTAACACCCCAAATTTCTAAGCTAAGATTTGAACTATTCTTTGCCTTCTATCGGTTGATTCCTAGTTGTTCATGTGTATTAAGATTCATTACCAAGTGTAGGAGGTGTGTCAAAAGTGATTTAGGGTCATTAGAAACCTCTAGCACTAAGCCGAGTTCAAAACTTTTCTTACTCGCAAAGTTTTTCCATGCAATCATATGAGGGTCAAGTTCAAACAACCATATCGAGGTTTAGAGGCTTGATCCATGTCTCCCTCTAAATGTAACTTTTTGTTGGAATAGACAAGCAAAGACAAATGGTAGTTAAGCGAGAGTGATTGCAGTGATGAATAATCTTTTTATTAGACCAAACAAACAGAGGAAAAGAAGGTTCTCGGTTGGCTTTGTATGAAGAATCCTATCTTTCTAGCCCCAAGTGAGCCATAGATTGTGAGTGAGCTTTCGAGCGTCGAAATACCAGTGGATCAATTTGTCTTTTTTCAGTATAATTATTGAAAGGATTAGTCGGAACAGACGCGTTGTTAAAGTCGTACAACATCAACATATTTTCTTTAGTTTGACTAAGTCTTGCAGTAGCTATTTTCTAGCCGTTAGTTGTCACTTTGTTAGTTAATTAGTTCCTGATATTTTCCTAGTTGTAGTTAGTGCAGATTTGTTTTCCTAGAGTTTAGGGCAAGTAGTTTAGTGGGATTATGATTCCACAAATTTCTGTAAGCCTATATTAGGCCACTAAACATATTAAATAAAATAACCTGCAACTCCTTCTCTGAAAAATAGTTTCACTGTTTTCTCTTCTCTTTCTTCTTCTCTGTTATTTGTCTTTTGATTATTGAGCTTCTTGTTGCATTTTGTTCATCATTTGGTATCAGAGCCAGCACAATGAATGACCTTCAAGTAGTTGGCGGAATCAAAAAGCTCAATAATCAGAATTATAATACATGGGAAACATGTATAATGTCCTATATGCAAGGTCAAGATCTCTGGGAAGTTGTCAACGGAAGCGAAGTTGCACAACCGGAGGCAGAGGATGCAAATGGAACGTTACGTAAGTGGAAGATAAAAACAGGCAAAGCAATGTTTGTGCTGAAAACAACAATCGATGAGGATGTGTTGGAGCATGTTCGTGATGCTAAATCACCAAAAGAAGCATGGGGCATACTTGCTGCACTTTTCTCAAAAAAGAACGATGCAAGGCTGCAACTCTTGGAGAACGAGTTGTTATCATCTAATCAACGTGATTTAACGATTGCCCAATACTTCCATAGAGTCAAAAAGATATGCTGTGAAATTTCAGATTTGGATCCTACACGCCAATTGGAAAAACCAGGGTAAAGCGAATTATTATTCATGGTTTGAGACCTGAATTCAGAGGATTTGTTACTGCTGTACAGGGATGGCCAACACAACCATCACTTGTTGAATTTGAAAATCTGCTAGCTGGTCAAGAAGCCATGGCAAAGCAAATGGCAGGACTCTCGGTGAAGAATGAGGAAGAAGCCCTCTACACCAACAAAAGTAGGAACATCAAGCATCAATTTGCTAGTGGGTCTAAGAAGAAAAGTTTTCAGAGAGATGAAAATTTTCGCTCAAAGGGAGTTTTGAAGAATCAAAAGAACGATAAAAGATTCGAAGGGAAGTGTTACAATTGTGGGAAGAAGGGTCATATGGAAAAGGACTGTTGGTTCAAGAAACAGCCCGTGGAAAGTAACGCTACTACCTTAAATTCAAACGAGAATAGTGAAGATGTTTGGGATGCTGAAGCCTTTTTTGCTATTGAAGAGGAGGATTTAGCACTTACAACGACAATATCTAAATCAATTGATCATGAGAATGACTGGATCGTTGATTCAGGTTGTGCAAATCATATGACAGGTGATAAGCAAAAGTTGCAGAACCCGTCAGTGTACAAGGGTAGTCGGGTTGTGGTGACAGCCAATGATTCAAGATTACCGATAGCTCATATTAGTAAGACGTCAGTTTCTCTTCAGCATGGGACCAACCAGATGTCACTTCAAAATGTCTATCATGTTCCCGGTATGAAGAAAAACTTGCTTTCGGTGTCACAATTAAAAACATGTGGAAACTACGTTCTATTTGGTCCTGATGATGTGAGGATATATCAGGATCTCAAGAACCTAGAAAATCCAATTATGAAAGGGAGGAGATTAAAATCAGTGTATGTGATGTCTGCAGAGTCTGCATACGTAAAGAAGACAAAAAATAATGAGACTGTAGATTTGTGGCACATGAGATTGGCTCACGTGAGTTATTCCAAGCTAACTGTGATGATGAAGCAGTCAATGATCAAGGGTCTTCCCCAGCTTGAAGTAAAAGCAGATGTTGTTTGTGCAGGATGCCAGTATGGTAAAGCTCACCAGTTGCCGTTTGAAGAATCCAAATTTAAAGCCGATGAACCACTACAATTAGTTCATTCGGATGTGTTTGGACCGGTAAAGCAATCATCAATTGGTGGAATGAAGTACATGTTGACCTTTATTGATGATTTCTCTCGGTATGTTTGGGTTTTCTTTATGAAAGAAAAATCAGATTCTTTTTCTAAGTTTAAAGAGTTTAGGGAAAATGTTGAGGGAGAAGTCGGCAAGAAAATCTGTTGTTTAAGAACAGCTAACGAAGGGGAATACAACTCAGTTGAGTTCTCTCAATACCTAAGGGAATGTGGAATTCACCATCAATATATTTGTGCCTACACGCCGCAGCAAAATGGCATTGCAGAGAGAAAGAATAGGCATTTAACAGAAATATGTCGCACTATGTTACATGCCAAGAATGTCCCAGGAATATTTTGGGCAGAAGCAATGAGGACTACATCATATGTCATCAACAGACTTTCTCAACAAAGGTTAGGTTTTCTTTCACCTTTTGAGAAGTTGTGGAATATGAAAGCTAATGTCAGTTATTTGCGAGTATTTGGATGTGTATGCTATGTTTTTATACCTGATCAATTACGTAGTAAATTGGACAAGAAAGCTGTTAAATGCATTTTTATAGGCTATGATAATCAAAGAAAAGGGTGGAAATGTAGTGACCCTACAACTGGAAGGTGTTATACATCACGACATGTTGTATTTGATGAAACCTCTTCATGGTGGTCTGCGGAAAAGGAGATATTACCGGACCAAACTGATCTGAGAAATAAGTTGGAAATTACTTATATTCGATCAAGTGAAGATGCCAATGTTGAACAAGGTGAAACTCATAATTTTGGGCAATCAATTGTTCACCAGCCAACATGTGAAGGCAGTGAAACAAATGAAGGAGAAGTACCAGTTGTTCCACAATCCGAGACGAGAAGGTCAGAACGGATTCAGAGACAAAACCCCAAATATGCCAATGTAGCAACAATAGAGGATGAATCTGGAAAAGAACCTGAAAGCTTTGAAGAAGCATCTCAAAACTTAGCATGGAATAGAGCAATGGAGGAGGAGATGGCCGCACTAGAACAAAATCAAACCTGGAAACTTGTGCCGAAGCCAAAAGATGTGAAACCTATATCATGTAGATGGGTTTATAAAATAAAACGTCGCACAGATGGGTTGGTGGAGAGGCATAAAGCTCATTTGGTAGCTCGAGGATTTACTCAAGAATATGATTTGGATTATGATGAAACTTTCAGTCCAGTGGCGAAGTTTACAACTGTGCGAGTCTTACTTGCACTTGCTGCTAGCAAATATTGGAATTTGTGGCAGATGGATGTTAAAAATGCATTTTTACATGGGGAGCTGGATCGGGAGATTTACATGGCTCAACCAATGGGTTTCCAAAGTCAAGAGCACCCTGGATATGTTTGTAAGCTGCGGAAGGCGCTCTATGGATTAAAGCAATCGCCAAGGGCCTGGTACGGTAAAATTGCTGAATTTTTAACTCAAAGTGGTTATTTAATTACATTTGCAGATTCAAGTTTGTTTGTCAAAGTCGATGGAGGGAAGCTAGCTATAGTGCTAGTATATGTTGATGATTTGATTGTAACTGGGGATAATGAAGAAGAAATCATCCAAACGAAGGAAAATTTATCTGTCCGATTTCATATGAAAGAACTTGGACAGCTTAATCATTTTCTTGGTTTGGAGGTTGATCGTACTCGAGGAGGAGTTTTTCTTCATCAGCGAAAGTATTCCATAGACTTGTTGAAGAAATTTGGAATGTTGGAGTGCAAGCCAATTGCAACTCCAATTGAACCAAATGTCAAAATGTGTGCACACGAAGGAAAAGATTTAGAAGATGTGACAAAGTATCGGCAATTGGTAGGTAGTCTGATTTATTTAACTCAGACTCGACCCGATATTTCTTTTGGAGTTGGTGTGATGAGTCGCTACATGCACAATCCAAAGAAGCACCATATGGAGGCTGCTCGACAAATGCTAAGATATGTGAAAGGTACAATTGGTTATGGTCTTCTGTATAAAAGAAGTGAAGAATGCAAGTTGGTTGGTTACTGCGACTCTGACTATGCAAGAGATCATGATACTCGTCGTTCAACTACTGGATTTGTGTTTAAGCTTGGAGCTGGAGCAGTTTCTTGGTGCAGCAAAAGGCAGCTAACGGTGTCGCTATCAACAACAGAAGCTGAGTATCGGGTAGCAGCAATTGCTGCTCAAGAAATTACATGGCTTATGCTGCTGCTGAAAGATTTAAAACAACCAGTTGGCTATGCAGTTTCCTTGTTCTGTGACAATCAGTCAACAATCAGTTTAGCTGAAAATCCCGTCTTTCATGCAAGCACAAAGCATGTGGAAATACATTATCACTTCATCGGAGAAAAAGTGTTATAAGGAGAGATCAACTTGAAGCATATTAAAACAGAACAACAAATTGCAGACTTGTTCCCAAAAGGCTTATGTGCCAATAAGTTCGAAAGTTTTCGTTAGGAGCTAGGTATTGCTAAGACTAGAGTTGATGTCGAGAAGAAGTGTTAAAGTCGTACAACATCAGCATATTTTCTTTAGTTTGACTAAGTCTTGCAGTAGCTATTTTCTAGCTGTTAGTTGTCACTTTGTTAGTTAATTAGTTCCTGATATTTTCCTAGTTGTAGTTAGTGCAGATTTGTTTTCCTAGAGTTTAGGACAAGTAGTTTAGTGGGATTATGATTCCACAAATTTCTGTAAGCCTATATTAGGCCACTAAACGTATTAAATAAAATAACCTGCAACTCCTTCTCTGAAAAATAGTTTCACTGTTTTCTCTTCTCTGTTATTTGTCTTTTGATTATTGAGCTTCTTGTTGCATTTTGTTCATCACGCGTATGATCGGGATCGATCCTAACCCCCACACTTAAAACTTCCAAATTTTAGTGCTGATTTAAAAAAAAAAAAAATCTCCCTGAAGCAGTGTTTAATTTGTAGTCATAGTTTTCAAGGAATCATTTGGACTATGACCATATGTAGTTCAAATTCTAGTCCATTAAACTGTTGATCACAGTACCATGTGATAGACATACAGTTGTTATGAATTCCAACGAGCACAGTAAACACAAAAAGAAATGAAAACTTCGAAGATAAAAAAAAGAATTCATATATATCTGCCTTGGTAAGAAGGTTCAACATGTTAACTTTTAAATGCGTGATCGTACTTGGAACATGATGTTTGCTGGAGCTTGAGTGAGGAGCTGAAACCTATCTTCTTATGTGGAAGATCAAATACCAACAAGTTCTCTTCCAATTGATATCCTCCAATCACAATCGATGGTTTCCATGTTTGGTCTACTCCAACAAATGCTAAACACATAACATCCTCACTAACTTGTACCACCGAATTTGCCCCATAAATTCTCCAAAATGAACTCTTCTTGTGGAAAACAAAATTGATCACAGGAACATCTGGTCCAACGTTTGTGCTCCTAATGTTTTTTGAACTAAAGCAAGCTCCAAATCGCTTCATAGGAGGATCTACCATTGTCACATTCTTAGGAAGCGCGTTGATGAAAGCAGTTTTAACAACTTCATAAATGCTAGTGTACAAGATTGTGAAAGGTATTGTTGTGCTGATTCTCGTCCCACCATGTCCTTGATCATTAATAAATAACAATGTTTTATTAAGTGGCACATCTTTTCCCGCAATTCGAATGGATGAAACATTGTACTATTGGGGTATAGACAAGATTCTTGGAGATATCAATCATAGGATTGTAAACATAATACGGACTAGAACCGATGAAAATAACTCCACTAGATCTTGTAGATGAGATCAAGCAAATACCAAACTTCCTGGTAAATTTTGAGTCTAATGAAGCAAATTGATTAGGAATGGATATTGTACTATTGTGTCCAAAACCTGCAATTCCTGTTGTGGAGACATAACATGGTCAAAGTATATATCAAGGTGTACGTATGGTCAATATATAATTGAATAATTAAAAGATATGCAATACCTGTGTAACACCCTGACTTTCCGAAACGTCTAAACTTACTCGAATCTCCATGGAAAGACAAGGAGGGTGGGTAATAAATTAAGAATGATGTGGTATGTCCTATTTTAAGTGTTCAAGTGTTGCATCTCAAGTTTTGAAGTTAGGTAAGTGGCAAAATAAAAGTTGGCGAAAGTTATTATAAGTTCCTTCTTAAAGATTTCTCTGAAATTTGGGTCAAATGTCTTGGAGGTTTTCTCCCAATCTATAAAGAGTTATGGGGCCCACAAAATATCGAATCGAAGGTCTACGAGTATAGTTTCCAACGCATCAAACCATTTGTTCATATGACTTCAAAATAGAGAGATATTCGCGTTTTCGTAGGACTGCGCAAGCAAGCACGTGAGGTGAGGCCCTAGGTCAGTGGAAAGTTGCATATATCTTCTTCGAATTTTTTCTTCATTTTTATGCTAATAACCAGAGAAATTAGAGAAACCCATTTCTAGGATCAAGTGAAGTATAAATTTTCTCGACTTAAGTCCTTGACGAAAGTTGTTCTACGAGTTGGGCTCATCATCATGGTATAATTTGTTTTATCGATTTCGTAGCATATCACACTTTAGTGTTGTGACAACAAGGGTTTGAATATATTTGAAGGTTTTGAGGCGTATTACGAACCTAAGATCGAGGTAAGACCCTTCTTTCATCGACTCTAGCTTTTATAAGCAGCAAATAGCAATTTGCGACGAAAATACATATCTTTTATCGTATTGTCATGGTATCTTTTATTTTGTGTGTTGATTATGGTCCTACCCTGTTGTAGTATCGAGGGAGTTATGAGTAAAAGTTGTTAGCCACGTGAATTTAGCGAAAAAGGTATGTTAAGGTTATTCCCTACTTACGACATGTTCCTTAATATACTTAATATACTTGTAGTGTTATTGTTGATTATTGGCTGCTCGAGCTGATCTAATCCTCCCTTGTTGGGATTCTTATTCATTTAGTAGTGTCCCTAGGTTGGACATGACTTAGAGGCTATTTGTACAGGTTGCTTATAACTAGATTGCTCGCTTTTAACGATTTGATTGTTATTGTTGCCCTTGAGGCTATTGCTGTTAGCTACAGGAATGTGATTTATGCCTAGAAGGGTTATGTTCTGCCTACGGGGCCATATGGATAACTAAAAGGGCTATATGTTGCCTACAGGGCTATATTGACGCCTAAGAAGGCTATGGGCTTCCTACATGGCTATGTTGTTGCCTAAGAGGGCTATGAGTTGTCTATAAGCTATGTTGATACCTAAGAGAACTATGTGCTGCTATGGGGCTATATTAATGCCTAAGAGGGCTATGTGATTGCCTACAGGGCTAGGGGACTATCGATAGGGGTATATACACTGATTGGCACCTTCCGGGATTATGGGGGCCTGAGTAGGTGGTCTTGTGTGCTGTTTGTACCTGCCAAGCTTATGGGGGCTCTGTTAGGTTGTTGTTTTATTATTTTTGATAAATTTAGATTTATGAGCAGGTCAGTTCACTTATCTTATCTTTGATTTATTTATCGGATTATTCCAGTATATTAAGATACTTGATCATAGCCTATTGCCTTTCATACTCTGTACATTAATTTGTACTGATGCCCCATTGCCTGGGGGCGCTGCATTCATGCATGCAGGTCCTGACAGACGACTGAGTAGACCTCCTCAGTAGCAGGATTGACTTCTTTTTCGTTGGCTAGCCCCTTTCCTCCGGAGCTGCCAGTGTTTGGAGGTTTGTTAGATTTTGTTGTACATACTTTTATGGGTAGGCTGGGGCCCTGTCCCGCCAATCGTTAATACTTTTAGAGGCTTTCAGACTAGTGTGTGGGGTTTATAACTACGTTATGGCCATGCTGGCCTAGTTTGTTGGTTTGTTGAAGCTTGTTGGTTGTGTGATGCGTTGTCTTGTTATATACATGCTTTCAGTTTTGGTATAGAGATCATGGTGGCCTTAACGGCCCAATCAGGACTTCTGTGCTAGTTGACAATTTCTTTATATAAACTCTTGGGAGTAGCTGTTTCTTTTGTAGATCTGTTGACAGGGGCCTTGCCAGCCGAGGGCTTAGTTTTAAGCCGAGATATACTTGTTTGTTTTCTTAATTGCATGTAACTGCCATGCGCTGGTAGCAAATGGTTCAGCAGGGTCGGCTCGAGCCTGAGTTTTGGCATTAGGAGTCAGTTGCGCCCCTTGAGTTTGGGACGTGACAACCTGTGACTCCTTTGGCGAGACGTTTCATTATATAAGACTCAACAGATCACAGAGTAACAGTTGAAAGAAAAAAATTGTCAAACAATTATAACAATTAGCAAAAAAAAAATCTAAAAATTAGTAACAAAGAAATCAAAACAAGGGAGGATTTTATATTATATACATTACAAATTAAGAAGAGAAGTTAGTATTACGAAGTCAAACCTGGTGCAATCTTTATCTAAGAAATTAATAATGACACTTTCTCTAGACAATAAATAAACAAATCCAACTGGGAATAATTGAGATAGGTGTATATAGGATTTAAGTGTTATTAATTCCAACAAGCATAGAAAGGAAAAAAAAACATGAAAACTTCAAAACGAAAATAAAAGTTCATGATGTTTTTTCGTACTTAGAACATGATGTTTGTTGAAGTTTGAGTGAAGAGCTAAAACCTATCTTCTTTTGTGGAAGGTCAAATATCAAGAGGTTCTCTTCCAATTGATATCCTCCTATCTCAATTGATGGTGCCCTTGTTTGATCTTGTCCCACAAATGCTAAACACATAACATCCTTATTAACTTGTACCACTGAATTTGTTCCATAAATCCTCCAAAATGCACTCTTCTTGTGAAAAACAATATCGATCAGAGGAACATCTGGTCCAAC
Source organism: Solanum stenotomum (assembly GCF_019186545.1). Classification (NCBI taxonomy): domain Eukaryota; kingdom Viridiplantae; phylum Streptophyta; class Magnoliopsida; order Solanales; family Solanaceae; genus Solanum; species Solanum stenotomum. The sequence goes on from NC_064282.1 coordinate 25,642,381, forward strand.
ATTTGTGTTTCTAATGTTTTTTGAACTAAAGCAAAGTCCAAATTGTTTCGTAGGAGGCTCAATTGTCACATTCTTAGGAAGCGCGTTGATGAAAGCAGTTTTAACAGCATCGTAAATGGTAGTGTGTAAGATTGTGAAAGGTGTCGTTGTGCTGATTCTTGTTCCACCACGTCCTTGCTTAATAGCTAACAATGTTTTATTTAATGGCACATTTTTTCCCGCGATTCGAATGGATGAAACTTTGACATGGTACTCTGAAAACTTTGAAGTGGTAAAGATATTTTTGACTAGTGGGGTGTAGACAAGATTCTTGGAGATATCAATCATAGGCTTGTAAACATAATATGGAGTAGAACCAATGAAAATAACTCCACTAGATATTGTAGATGAGCTCAAGCAAATACCAAATTTACTGGTGAATCTGGAGTCTAATGAAGCAAGTTGATTAGGAATGGATATTGTACTATTGTGTCCAAAACCTGCAATTCCTGTGATTGAGACATAATATGTTGAGAATACAGTTAAAAATATAAGTGTGTTCTCTCTAACAATTTAAGTTTTTAGATAAGATGGTCACATACTTCAACATGCTACATAAAAATCTTGATCAGATCGAATCTCACTGCCACTCATTTATATATATATATATATATATATATATATATATATATACAAATCCACGTGCTTGAATCAGGCCCCTCATGAGGGAGTGATGCGTGCGACCCATACATGTAAAAGAACTAGTATGACTGATGCATAATATACTACTTGTTCCGATTTATATGGCACAATTGAAATTTTGAGAGCCAACCAAATTTTCTTTGTTTTCTTTGATCATGAATTCTGACATAAAAGTTTTATGGCATCAAAGAGTACCCAGCTAGACCTCAAGTGATATGTCGCCAAATCCAGTAGGAACGCAGAGTGAGACAAACATGTACGGATAGAATATGGATAGATGGAGTACTAGCTAAAGTAGATGAATATATATATATATATATATAAAGAAGGGACAAGGAAGGTCTTGTCTGTTGTGTTTTTCATGGAGTATTCGTCACAAAATTGGTAGAACTGGATGAAACACTTGGTGATATATCAATATAACCGTTTGTTTGACCAAAAAAAAAAATCATATGGTCAAAATTTAGAAGTTTGAATCTAGATTTTACAGTTGTGCCAAATAAATTAAGACAAAAGAGTACTATAATAATTGAATAATTAAAAAGTATATTCTCTCTAACAATAAAAAAAATTTTAGACAAGACAATCACACGTACAGTTCAATACCTACCTGTAACTCCTTTGGCGAGATGTGTCATAATAAAAGACCTAATGCAAGTGAAAATAAACTTTGGCTGAGAGACAAGGACGACTGGCTTTGAACCAATAGCCAACACATCTTCAGCAAGTTCTGCACCTGTATAAGTATCAATAATGGGATTTCCATCAAGAGTATGGCAAGTATTGTTGTTGCATCCGGGCCGCGGTTTAGATAGGCAGACGCTTCCACAGGCATTATACTCAGCCTTGGCAAAAGAACATTGTTTGGACTCACAAAGAACTGGTTTGTAAGTTGAACTATTGTAACCACTTTCACAGTCCACCAATAAGCTTGCACTGCCGAGGTGGACTGTGAAGTTTACGGGTATTAAAGGAGTTCTTTGCCCTATTACAGTAATGTATTGTAGGGTTGAAGAGTCTTTGGTGACTGGAAGGATTAGGGTAGTAGGTAGTACGATCGATGAACATAGAGAAATAATATTGAGTAGAAGAGATAAGAGGATGAAAGTACTGTAGATGTTGGAAGATGAAGAAAATTTTGATGTCAACATGATAGGAGAAAGAGAGCAAATGATGTATAATAAGAATGATATAGAGTTGCCAATTTATAACAAAAAGTTTAAGTTAAATTATTTTCAAATTAAGAAAGGCATCTTTCATACTTTTTTATATAGAATCACAATTGAGGGAGTATAATATAAGGAAAATATGACTCAATTTTGTTTGAATTTTTTTGTTTATACCGTTTGACATTGAGTGTGAAACACTATAATGGCTCCATGTTTTTTTTTGTTAACATAATTAACTATGTGGAAAATGTGACCCAACTTTGATTTGATTTGATTTTTTTTTTTTTGGTTTATAGCGGTTGACTTATAATGGCTCCATATTGACTTTGAATTAAATCTAGTCAGCATGATGCAAATGAAAAATATGGAGATATCTCATGCACATGGCCAAGTTGACTTATTTGAATAGTGAGAACACTTGTATATGCTTCTCATCTCGATTTTCAAACGTCAAATTAACATCTGGATAATCATATCATTCATGTTCTTTTAAAGTTCAGAAAAAATAGGTGTGGAGTCATGATTTAAATTAAAATTAATAGGCTTAATATTTATGTTACTACTATTATTTTTATTTCACTTTGGTTGAATATATAGACTACTTTTAAAATTTGGGTTCAGAATTTTGACATTTTAATCATTTGACACTCCTAATTCGTTGTTTAGTAGTTAATTCCTAATGCTTTAACGTTTTTCAACTACTTACTATTTCCTTTTTAATTTATAATTTCACAACAATTATCAAAATATTACAAGTGACTTATAATTTAAATTTGCAATTAATGCTATGCACAATTCTTTTGTTTGTATCCCTCTATCTCTTTCTACTTTGATTATATTTAAATAGGACAAGTCAATGCGAAAAGTTTAATTTTCTAGATCTACTTTAATAAATAACAACTACTTTGGATCTATATTTGTGCATGTGATGTGATTTGTGAGGGTGAGTTTATCTCTAAGATATTTGAATCTCTACGAGCTGAATAATTCAAATACTTTGGATGTATGTTTGTGCATGTGACCTGCACTAATGGTTTTTGACATAATAATAGGATAATCCTTTCACCATTAATTCCTTTTCTTTCTTCGTTTCAACGATACACTACACCAAAAGAGATTTTTAGTGGCAATTGATTTTCCTTTTAGCGGCAATATTTATTGTCACAAATACATTTACCGACATTTAATTAAATGCTATTGGATCCAATGTCGCTAAAGTCTTTAGTGACATTTATGTCGAGTGCCGGTAAAGACCCTTATTATTGCCGCTAAAAGTAATTACTTTTAGCGGCCTTTAATATTGCCATTAAAAGTAATTACTTTTAGCGGCCTTTACTATTGCCATTAAAGCCACCTTAGAAACAAGCATATTTGTGGCTTTTGCTATTGCCGGCAAAGATAATAATTGTAACTCAATTACTGTAACGACTTAAAATTAATCATAAATTCACCTTAATTCACACTAGTATACGTATCCGCGCATTGCGTGGATTGTATCATAATCTTGATAAATTGTATAAATAACTAATTGAAATGCTTCTCCGAATAAATAACTACCTCACATTATCTCTATATAAAAACACTACAATATATAAACTTAGTTCATTTACTAAATTTTTTAACAATAATTATAATTATAAAATTATTTACTTTATTTATTTACAAATTAATAAAAATCACAAATATCCTCACATAATCCATAATATCCTTTTGTGTGCATTTGTTTAAAATCCTTTTATATGCATTTGTTTACTATTAATTTGAATCTTTTAATTTAGTGTATTACCTATTAATAGGAGGATATTAAATCATATTAACTTAAAAAATTTCATCTACTATATTGTTTCTCAATAAATAAATAATAATAGGACTATTGAATTCATATTCCTTCATCCTTTGTATAACAATTTTAACAAAGAGGGAGAACATTTATTGGTAACAATCAATCCAAAACATGATTTATGTGTCTAAATATAAATAATGACATTAAAACACTGTCACAATTTAAAATTTTAATCCACTTTCAACCCTAAATATCTAAAATAGAAATGTTTAGCACAAATCAAATGAATATTTTAAAAATATGTTGTTCGTAAATTAATATTTTATGGTTCGGTAAATTCTATAGGATTTGTTTTTATCAATATATCAATAAAATAGAAATGTTTTGCACAAATCAAATGAATATTTTTAAAATATGTTATACGTTATTCGTAAATTAATATTTTATGATTCAGTAAATTCTATAGGAATTGTTTTTATCAATATATCAATTTTTTGCCTATAAATATAATAAGAATACAAATATTATTATCCAAATAAATCCATAACTTAATAAAGCGACAGAACAATCTTGTTGAGTAGTTATCTAGAACTCAAACTCATTAAATTAAACCCACTTTTAAAATTGTATTCAATTATCTTGCAATACCTTCAAATTCAAAATAACTAATTGGTAAAGTGTAAAAACGGTTTATAAATTTAAAAATAATGAAGAATAGTTATAAAGTTGAATATACTAATATGAATTTGAATAGATGGAATTATAAGATTCAATTTATAAGTATAATGGCTAATGCTTCTTCTATTGTTTGATTCCAGACTGTTGTCCTCAAAGTTTATTGATTGTTCAGAAATAAATTTATTTGAAAGTAAATTTTTAATCTCATTATAAAAGTTATTTGTTTGACTAAGCAACATACGATCCGAAAAAGGAAATTAGCGTCCAATATATATGTAAAATCATTTCATGACAATCATAAATTCCAATAAAATAATTTACCATGCATAAAAATTTTCCTAATAAATAACACAAATTGTTGATAGATTATAATCAAATCAAATCATATTAAAGTCTGATTGGTAAGCAAATTGAGCACATATATATTTATTTAAGTGTTGCCTTCATGAATAATGTATAACCAATGAACGAACTTGACTGAAGAATGAACCAAAAAAAAAAACCTCATGTTAAAGTTTTATTGGTAAGCAAATTGAGCACATATATATTTATTTAAGTATTGCCTCCATGAATAATGTATAACCAATAAACGAACATAATTGAAGATTGAACAAAAGAAAAAAACTTGATTGAAGAATTGAAGAATAGGTGCAAAAGAAGTTAGAGAATAAAATAAGAAGTTTGATGGAAAAATTATTTTATATAAAAAATAGTAAATTGAAATCCGGCTTTATCTAAAATAAAGTTAGTTGTTAATTCAAATTTTAAAAGATAAATCATAACTTCCTATTCAAATTCAAAATTCAAAAATTTAATAATATTTAGTTGAATACATTTTTTCCCTATTTAGTTGGATGCGTTTTTATTTTCTGTCTAGATTTAAGATTATTTAATGCATTTTTGAAACAACTACTTTTGTAACCATAGATTTTTGTATTACTTATTATTATTATTATTATTATTATTATTATTATAGAAAACAGATATTTCTAATTTTTAAAAAAAAGATTATATAGAAAATAATAGATTAAAATTCGGCTTTATCTAAAATAGAGTTAGTTTTTAATTCAAATTTTAAAAGATGAATAGTAACTTCCCATTCAAATCTAAAATTCAAAAATTTAATAATATTTAGTTGAATACAAATTTTCCCTATTTAGTTGGATGCCTTTTTTTTTATTTCTAAAATTAAGATTAATGCATTTTTGAAACTACAACTGTTGTAACCGTAGATTTTTGTATTATTATTTATTATTATTATTATTATTATTATTGTAGAAAACAGTTATTCTAATTTTTTTAAAAAATACGTTTGAAAAGTTTATAGATTGTTTAAACATTTTTAAATTTAAATTGAAAATAACTAACTAATACAAAACTAAATTATTTTAAAAACTAAAATTCACAAATTTTATGGTGATGACATGTGTCACTTTTTTCCTCTCCTATTATATATAGATAGATATTTAACCCTCTTTTATAACATCAAAAATAAAATTCACAAATTTTATGGTAATGACATGTGTCACAAATTTTATGGTGATGACGTGTCACTATTTTTTTTCATAATGCAAAATGTGACAGCTTTCTGGATCAGTGTGTCATTCCAACAGGCTCACTATTTGAATGAGTATGCCACTGTACACATATAGCGGCAGATGGTTAGACAACAAAAAATTGACATGTCAATTACATATCTTACTCACTAAGATCTAGGTGACTAAAATTGGAAATAGAGACACAATAGAAATGCACCAACCATGGTCCCGTCATGTACCTAGTTCAGATATAATATTTCATATCACAACTAAGGAATCAATTGATAAGAAACAGCCTCGTTAGCAAGAGGAATAAACTAAAGTATTTCCTTTTCCAATCCACCAAGCAGTTCATATATATGACGTCCTGGCCAGTCTAAAGTAGTCTGTTACTGTTAAAGAATGACAAAAGTCCACATCGGTGATTAATGAGATGGGTGGACTCCTTATAAGGCTTGAGTAATCTTCCTCCCTTTGAGCTAGCTTTTGGGGTGTGAGTTAGGCCTAAGACCTAATCTAACATGGTATCAAAGCAGGGCCCGTCTCACCCGATGTTTGGGCCTCCAAAAATCAAAAATTGCCCACGCACCAGATGCTAAGCACTGGGCGTGAGGTGGGGTGTTAAAGAATGACAAAAGTCCACATCAGTGGTTAATGAGATGGGTGGACTCCTTATAAGGCTTGGGCAATCCTCCTCCCTTTGAGCTAGCTTTTGGAGTGTGAGTTGGCCTAAGACCTAATTTAACAGTTACTACACACCAACTCAAAAACTAAGGTTCAGTAACATATAATGTCAAGCAAAATCTCAGAAAATATTAATAATCTCATAGTAACTTTTAACCAGTTGATTATACTCAAATGCTTGACATATGACTTGTATCAAGAAATTAAAATCAAACTAAGCAGCATATAGAGAACGGTAGTACCCGAGCTCAAGCATGTAAAGCTTGATGTATAAGCAGAATATCACCATTTTGTATTTTGTATAAGCAGAATATCAGCATGAATAGATTATGTGTCAAAATCATATATCTAAAGATTAGCATGTTTATTCATCATAGTAGAAAAACAAGAGTCATTGAGCAAGTTGAACGAGCCTTCCCCCACCACAGAACTATCGAAATGCAAACTTTCAACATATATTCAACAGAAATTAGCTAATCAAATGAAATCCAGTATGTAAAAAGTCCAATAAAACCACAAACCTCAGAATTAAGAAGCATAAAACAAGAATCAATAGCTTGGCATTACACATATAACCAAGTAATAATAGTATCTTTTGGACAGCCAGAGCTAGGTGTTTAAACAGTGGTACTCCAGCACTATGGTGTTGACATTGATAGGAAAAATAAGGACCCGCTGAGAAGGAAACTACAATCGAGGTACCTCATAATAATCACACCGTTCTACTTAATATTATTTATAGCAAGGATCTACAGATTGCTTACTAATGTTATCATAAATTTGTTTTTTCTCCTGCCATAAGGATCTTTCTTTTCTCTATATATNACTCCAGCACTATGGTGTTGACATTGATAGGAAAAATAAGGGACCCGCTGAGAAGGAAACTACAACCGAGGTACCTCATAATAATCATACCGTTCTACTTAATATTATTTATAGCAAGGATCTACAGATTGCTTACTAATGTTATCATAAATTTGTTTTTTCTCCTGCCATAAGGATCTTTCTTTTCTCTATATATGAATTTTAGCTAGTGACTCCGTTCAATGACTTATAATTATATTTGGTTAAGTGATGTGTGAGAAGTGTATGAAATATTTCCCCGTATATACACTGATACTTTTCTTATGGCAACATTGAAGGAGGGAGGCTGCTGCAAAAGCTAAGGAATCTAAGAAGAGCAATCATGTAGTAAGCAATTCAGCTTTGGCAGGCTATATGCCTACATCTCATCGTAAACTTTATTTCTATTTGTAAATCAATAGAAATTTATACTATGTATTTGTCTATGTATTAGTGATTCTTATATCTATGTATTTGTTTTCTCATAATTTATGTCACAGAGTTGGACCGATGAGCTTGAACCACAAGAAAAGAAAGCAAGGAAAAAATATAGAAGGTGGTCGGAAAGAGATAACCAGCAGAACTGGACACAATATTCAGACACAAACAATTAGCACACAAAGGTATAATGAGACTCCAATTTTACAATCAGAGCACGAGTAAATGGATAAGTCAAGCAAGCAGATTTGGTACCTTCACATTGTATCCATTCTCAAGAACTTCAACTGATCAAGATCTTCTCCAAGTTACAGTGATCTTGATTCTAATTCTAATATGTTTTCAGAAATTTATAATCATAGATCTGGATATAAAATAAGAGAAAGACGCTCAGTCATACAATATATGAATGGAAAATTGTATTGAAAATATTACACAAATATATTTCTTTCTTCAGTGGCTTCTCCATATCTGAGCTTTAAGACTTGTGACTAGCTGAAAGATTTAGACTATTATGTATCTGAGATGTGGAAAAATAGGTGGAATTCTTGGAACCTCTACCCAAAGAGAGCTTCAGGGAATTCTTCTACCAAGAATTTCATCCCTGCAAGAAAAGCTACCGCCAAAAATAGAAGCAATCATACAAGTATACTAGTCTGGCATACTATTGAAAGAAAAAAAAAGAGCAAAATGTCTAAACCTGCTTTCCCATTTGTAGGGAGATCACAACATAAACTTTTGACTCCGACATTGTTGAGTACAACTTCTCTGTATCTCCACCAGTGGTTCCCATTACCAAAGGTACTCCAACTTTGCTGTATAATTAAGCATTATCTGCAAATTCATGGTGGTAATAAGAACATTACAATGGCTCATTCCACACCGTCTTCTACCCTTCACTAAAGACACGCGTAAAAGATATCACAGGAACCTACATATGCTGGTAAATCTTATTTATAAGAACTTCAGTATCAAGATGATTGTATCTATGGAAAAACTTTAAAAGTTTAGCATTTTATCAAAAATAACATTCTAAAACTCCCAAACACAAAAGAAAATTAAGTTGTAAGGAAATCGAAATATTCTATGTTTTCCTATCAACACAACCGTGGTTTCTTTCTAACAAAATTAACCAAAATATTCATAATGAAATGGTTCTCCATGTCTGTCTCTAATACTTAGCTTCTATTAGCTCCAGTATTATACCATAAAGGTTCCAAAACATACTCACAATTTGCTAAGTTACAATGTAGCAGGATATATCATACAGGCAAAACATAAGCTTCACATTAACATCAAACACGAAATATCAAAACAATAAGATCAATATATCGCGGAATTCAACAGTTTATCAAGAACAACACAACAGTTTATCAATCTGCTAAGTTATAATGTACTCCAATGAACAGATATTTATCAAGCATCTAATGAAATGCATGTTCAAATGCACAAAGACAGAAGGCATGAAAAAACTGAGAAGTTATAAAAATCTGAAGCATCCGGAACTGATTATAAGGGTAAAAAGAGGAGAAAGATGGAACACCTCTTGCCGGTAATTTGTCTCCGGCGAGTGACGAGTGAAATCATCATATCGACCTCTTTGTTACCTCCGTCAATTTGTAAAAAGCGTCGTTGTTAAGCCTATCCTTTATCGACCTCATTGTTACTGTCTCCACCAGCTGATTAGCACAAATGTTTGCTCTGAATGGCCCCCCGCACTTGATTCTTAGTGATATTATGATCTATGGATAGGCAATATCTATCTATTGAGTCAATGTTCATTGATGCTTGACTTCTTAAATGGATAATAAAATAATGTCACTTGGCCTCTTGTCTATTATAGTATAAATACTTAATATACATATACTCTATATTTATCCATCTATCTATCGCGAGTACTTTGAGCAAAAAGCAAAGAGAGATAAAACCTATACAATTACAGTGTGTGTAATTTCTCATCTTTGTCTTCCATCTCGTATGGAAGAAGCTCATTCTCCTGTAGGAATATTATCTATTTTGGTCTTGTATGGTTGTAAGAAATTGTAACATACTTAGCTAGAGCCGTTGGAAATCTAACGAAAAATGCAAACACTTATAGCTTTAGGCGTACCAAAAAAGTACATTATGTTAAGGATATTTCACCTGATATAAATGTATTCCACAAAACAAGCTATTTTAGTATAAAATCGGGAGCACAAAACCCAACAAAGATTTAATAGATATGAAAACCCAACAATGGAATATAAGAGGAAACACATTTTCTCTTCTTCCTTTTCAAAAGACTTAAACATTTATTGATTTAAATCACTTCTCCTCCTAATGGGCTTGTAACACCCCAAATTTCTAAGCTAAGATTTGAACTATTCTTTGTCTCCTCGGTTGATTCCTAGTTGTTCATGTGTATTAAGGTTCATTGCCGAGTGTAGGAGGTGTGTCAGAAGTGATTTAGGGTCATTAGAAAACTCTAGCACTGAGCCGAGTTCAAAACTTTTCTTACTCGCAAAGTTTTTCCATGAAATCATGTGAAGGTCAAGTTCAAACAATCATAGGGGTTTAGAGGCTTGATCCATGTCTCCCTCTAAATGTAACTTTTTGTTGGAATAGACAAACAAAGACAAATTAATGGTAGCTAAGCGAGAGTGCTTGCGGTGATGAATAATCTTTTTATTAGACCAAACAAACAGAGGAAAAGAAGGTTCCCGATTGGCTTTGTATGAAGAATCCTATCTTTCTAGCCTTAAGTGAGCTATAGATTGTGAGTGAGCTTTCCAGGAGTAGAGATCAAGCGTCAAAATATCAGTGGATCAATTTGTCTTCATTCAATATAATTATTGAAAGGATAAGGCGGAACAGAGGCGTATGATTGGGGTCGAGCCTAACCCCCACACTTAAGACTTCCAACTTTTAGTGATGATTTTTTTTAAAAAAAAATCTCCCTGAAGCAGTGTTTAATTTGTCTTCATTGTTTTCAGGGAATCATTGGACTATGACCATATGTAGTTCAAATGAGTCCATTAAACTGTTGATCACAGTACCATGTGATACAGACATACAGTTATTATGAATTCCAACGATCACAGAAAACACAAAAAGAAATGAAAACTTTGAAAATAAAAATAAGAGTTCATATTTCTGCCTTGGTAAGAAGGTTCAACATGTTAACTTTTAGACGCGTGATCGTACTTGGAACATGATGTTTGCTGGAGCTTGAGTGAGGAGCTGAAACCTATCTTCTTATGTGGAAGATCAAATACCAACAAGTTCTCTTCCAATTGATATCCTCCAATCACAATCGATGGTTTCCATGTTTGGTCTACTCCAACAAATGCTAAACACATAACATCCTTACTAACTTGTACCACCGAATTTGCCCCATAAATTCTCCAAAATGNTAAGAGGAAACACATTTTCTCTTCTTCCTTTTCAAAAGACTTAAACATTTATTGATTTAAATCACTTCTCCTCCTAATGGGCTTGTAACACCCCCAAATTTCTAAGCTAAGATTTGAACTATTCTTTGTCTCCTCGGTTAATTCCTAGTTGTTCATGTGTATTAAGGTTCATTGCCGAATGTAGGAGGTGTGTCAGAAGTGATTTAGGGTCATTAGAAACCTCTAGCACTAAGCCGAGTTCAAAACTTTTCTTAGTCGCAAAGTTTTTCCATGAAATCATGTGAGGGTCAAGTTCAAACAATCATAGGGGTTTAGAGGCTTGATCCATGTCTCCCTCTAAATGTAACTTTTTGTTGGAATAGACAAGCAAAGACGAATGGTAGCTAATCGAGAGTGCTTGCGGTGATGAATAATCTTTCTATTAGACCAAACAAACAGAGGAAAAGAAGGTTCCCGATTGGCTTTGTATGAAGAATCCTATCTTTCTAGCCCTAAGTGAGCTATAGATTGTGAGTGAGCTTTCGAGGAGTAGAAATCGAGCGTCGAAATACCAGTGGATCAATTTGTCTTCATTCAATATAATTATTGAAAGGATAAAGCGGAACAGAGGCGTATGATTGGGGTCGAGCCTAACCTCCACACTTAAGACTTCCAACTTTTAGTGATGATTTAAAAAAAAAAAAAATCTCCCTGAAGCAGTGTTTAATTTTTCTTCATTGTTTTCAGGGAATCATTGGACTATGACCATATGTAGTTCAAATTCTAGTCCATTAAACTGTTGATCACAGTACCATGTGATACAGACATACAGTTATTATGAATTCCAACGATCACAGTAAACACAAAAAGAAATGAAAACTTTGAAAATAAAAATAAGAGTTCATATATCTGCCTTGGTAAGAAGGTTCAACATGTTAACTTTTAGACGCGTGATCGTACTTGGAACATGATGTTTGCTGGAGCTTGAGTGAGGAGCTGAAACCTATCTTCTTATGTGGAAGATCAAATACCAACAAGTTCTCTTCCAATTGATATCCTCCAATCACAATCGATGGTTTCCATGTTTGGTCTACTCCAACAAATGCTAAACACATAACATCCTTACTAACTTGTACCACCGAATTTGCCCCATAAATTCTCCAAAATGCACTCTTCTTGTGGAAAACAAAATCGATCACAGGAACATCTGGTCCAACGTTTGTGATCTTAATGTTTTTTGAACTAAAGCAAGCTCCAAATCGCTTCATAGGAGGATCTACCATTGTCACATTCTTAGGAAGTGCGTTGATGAAAGCAGTTTTAACAGCTTCATAAATGCTAGTGTGCAAGATTGTGAAAGGTATTGTTGTGCTGATTCTCGTCCCACCATGTCCTTGATCATTAATAGATAACAATGTTTTATTAAGTGGCACATCTTTTCCCGCGATTCGAATGGATGAAACATTAACATGGTACTCCATAGGAGTCAACCAGTCCATGGGATTTCCAACTAGTGGGGTGTATACAAGATTCTTGGAGATATCAATCATAGGATTGTAAACATAATATGGACTAGAACCGATGAAAATAACTCCACTAAATCTTGTAGATGAGCTCAAGCAAATACCAAACTTCCTGGTAAATTTTGAGTCTAATGAAGCAAGTTGATTAGGAATGGATATTGTACTATTGTGTCCAAAACCTGCAATTCCTGTTGTGGAGACATAACATGGTCAAAGTATATATCAAGGTGTAGGTATGGTCAATATATAATTGAATAATTAAAAGATATGCAATACCTGTGACTCCTTTGGCGAGACGTTTCATTATATAAGATTCAACGCAAGTGAAGATAAATTTTGGCTGAGAGACAAGGACGATTGGCGATGTCCCAATTGCCAACACATCCTCAGCAAGTTCTGCACCGAATGTATAAGTAGTAATAACGGGATTTCCAACTAGAGTATGGCATGTATTGTTGTTGCATCCAGGTTTAGGTTTTGTTAGGCAGTAGTCTCCACAAGCATCAAACTTAACCTTGGCAAAAGAACATTGTTTGGACTTACATCGAGCCGGTTTGTAAGTTGAGCTGGTGTAACCACTTTCACAGTCCACCACCAAGCTTTCGCCACCAAGGTGGACTGTGAAGTTTACGGGTATTAAAGGAGTTCTTTGCCCTATTACTGTAATGTATTGTAGGGTTGATGAGTCTTTGGTGACCGGAAGGATTAGGGTAGTAGGTAGTATGATAGATGAACATAGAGAAATATTGAGTAGTAGAAGAAATAAGAGGATGAAAGTGTAGATGTTGGTAGATGAAGAAAGTTTGAATGTCAACATGTTTGCTATAATAAGAATGATGCAGAGTTGCCAATTTATAACTGGTTTGTTGCTTCCTTCCGTTTCATTTTATTTGATTTGATTGAGGAGCTTTAAGAAAAGAAAATTAATTCAACAAGTCAAAATGTTTGTGAGACTAATAATTGTGTAATTGTCTTTAACATGTTATTATTTGCGTGACTATAAGAAACTTGTCATTGCCAATGATAAAATAAGAAACTTAAATTAAATTACTTTAAATTTAGAATCACAAGTGAGGGAGTATAATATAAGGAATATATGACTCAATTTTGTTTATTCGGCTTGACCTTGGGAGTGAAACTCTTTAATGGTTCCTTATTTCTTACATATCACAACTTGACTTTGAATCTAATAAAGTGTGATCCAAATGAGAAATTAAATATTGTTGCGCGCACCACCTTTTAGTTGACTCTGACTTCAAGAATATTGTTTTTCTCAAGGCAAAAATTTAACTTAATTAACACAACTTCTAAATAAGCATATGGTGCAACTCATCCTGTCTGATATTATATATCCATGTGTAGGTAAGTTAACCTACAAGCCTGCATCAAAAACACTTGAATACAAGTATATACACAACTTCCATGGTAGAGGATATTACCAATGTGACTAACAATAAGGAGAAAACTTTAAATACCTATAATTACAACTAATTTCAAGGCTAATATTTGTAGACCATATAGCCTGGGGAATCTTAGTAGCTCAGTTGGTTGGCGACTTGAACTCCCACCTTGTTGGTGAGGATTAGATTCCCCACATTGTATCCCCTTCCCCTACCCTCAGTTTTTTTAAAAGGTGTTACTAGGATTTAAGTTATCTTATTAGTACAACTTAATAAGCTCAACATGCTACTGTTATTGATTCCAACGAGCACAAAAAGAAATAAGAAGAAGAAATGGAAACATAAAAATGAAAATAAGAGTTCATCATTTGCCTCGGTAAGAAGGTTGTCGTTAATTCTTAGAGAAGTTATCGTACTTAGAACATGATGTTTGTTGGAGCTTGAGTGATGAGCTGAAACCTATCTTCTTATGTGGAAGGTCAAATATCAATAGGTTCTCTTCCAATTGATGCCCTCCTATCACAATCGATGGTGCCAATGATTGGTCTTGTCCCACAAATGCTAAACACATAACGTCCTTACTAACTTGTACCACTGAATTTGTCCCATAAATCCTCCAAAATGCACTCGGCTTATGAAAGACAAAATCGATTACAGGAACATCTGGTCCAACATTTGTACTTGTAATGTTTTTGGAACTAAAGCAAGCTCCAAATCGCTTTGTTGGAGAATCTACCATTGTCACATTCTTAGGAAGCGCCTTAATGAAAGCAGTTTTAACAGCTTCATAAATGCTAGTGTCCAAAATTGTGAAAGGTGTTGTTGTGCTGATTCTTGTTCCTTGCTCATTAATAAATAACAATGTTTTATTAAGTGGCACGTCTTTTCCTGCTATTCGAATGGATGAAACTTTGACATGGTACTCCGAAGGATTCATCCAGTCCCTGGGTTTTGTGACTTGTGGGGTATAGACAAGATTCTTGGAGATATCAATCTTAGGATAGTAAACATAATATGGAGTAGAACCAACGAAAATAACTCCACTAGATCTTGTAGATGAGCTCAAGCAAATACCAAATTTCCTGCTGAATCTTGAGTCTATTAAAGCAAATTGATTAGGAATGGAAATTGTACTATTGTATCCAAAACCTGCAATTCCTGTGATTAACACATAATTAAGAATAATTAAAAGGTATGGTCTCTCTAACGACCATATAAAGTACTTTTCTTAGATGAGACAGTCACATAATTCAATACCTGTGACTCCTTTGGCGAGACGTTCCATTATATAAGACTCAACGCAAGTGAAGATAAATCTTGGCTTAGAGACGAGGATGATTGGCTGTACACCAATTACCAACACATCCTCAGCGAGTTCTGCACTGTACGTGTAAGTATTAATAACAGGATTTACAACAAAAGAATGGCAAGTATTGTTGTTGCATCCAGGCCGTGGTCGAGCTGGTTTAGAGAGGCAGGTGTAGTCTCCAGTACAGGAATAAGACTCAACCTTGGCAAAAGAACATTGTTTGGACTTACAAATAGCCGGTTTGTAAGTTGAGCTGTGGTAACCTCTTTCACAATCCACCAACAAACTTCCACCACCAAGGTGGACTGTGAATTTTACGGGTACTAAAGGAGTTCTTTGCCCTATTACCGTAATGTATTGTAGGGTTGATGAGTCTCTGGTGACCGGAAGGAATAGGGTAGGAGGTAGTACGATAGATGAACATAGAGAAATTGTATTGAGTAGAAGAAATAAGAGGAAGAAAGTGTAGATTTTGGAAGATGAAGAAAGTTTGAATGTCAACATGTTTGCTATAATACAGAGTTGCCAATTTATTTCCCTTCCTTTTCATTTAAACATGTCAAAACGTTTGTTTAGAAAGGAATCTTTCTTTATCGAACAGACTTACAATAAAAAAGTAGAATCACGATTGAGAGAGTAACTCGATCAGTTTTGTTTATTCAGTTTGACCTTGGGAGTGAAACTCTATTATTACAGCTTGACTTTGAATTTAATGAAGTGTGATCCGATCCAAACGAGAAATTAAATATGGAGTTCTCCCACATGGCCGGCCAAGTTACGTTGAATTTAATAAAGTGCGATCCAAGTGTTCATAGCTTTGGTTACTGTTAACATGTGTTCCACCTTTTGCTGACAAACTCTCGATTTGGTGAGATCCCGGCAGGTGCTAATTAAAGGTTCTTTCATGTTGGATAAATTGCAGCTACCAAATATATATGACAAGGCCAATTTCTTTGTTAGTTAAGTATTTAGCCATGCTTTTGTCTCCCTTCATGAATAATATATCACCACCAGGAATACATATTCCTAAACTAAATTTTTAATTTTTATTTTTTTGGAAAATATTGATCGAACTCGTTGGTTTTTAAAATTGCACAATTATAAAATGTACTATCTGGGGATCGAAGCCTATCTTCAGTTTATTGTGTTAGTATATTTTCTACCACATCATTGGTGCTTGTTAACTAAGCTGGTGAAGATAAAAAAATATGTAAAATAGATGTGGAGCTATTATTTATTATTTATTGCAAGAAATATGAAAACTAGAATGGTACATAGAGCCTAAAAGTTAGTATGTTTTTTCGCTTATTTTTTACTTTTTGACTTACAAATAGGTGCTTAAAAATACTTTTTTACTATATCAAACAATGCAGAGTTCTTTACAGATATTTTTACTTAAAATAAGTCAATTCAAATAGACTCTTAAGCTTGAATGATATTATCGTACATGGAGCATGATGTTTGTTGGAGCTTGAGTGAGGAGCCGAAACCTATCTTCTTTCTTGGAAGGTCAAATACCAACAAGTTCTCTTCCAATTGATATCCTCCTATCACAATTGATGGTTCCCATGTTTGGTCTCGTCCAACAAACGCTAAACACATAACGTCTTTTTTAACTTGTACAACCGAATTGGCCCCATAAATCCTCCAAAATGTACTTGGTTTGTGCAAGACAAAATCGATCACAGGAACATCCGGTCCAACCTTAGTGCTTCTAATGTGTTTGGAACTAAAGCAAACTACAAATCGTTTCATAGGAGGCTCTACAAGTGTTACATTCTTTGGAAGCGCCTTGATGAAAGCAATTTTAACAGCATTATCGTAGACTAGTGTGCAAGATTGTGAAAGGTATCGTTGAGCTGATTTTGGTACCACCAACTCCATTGTTTTTATTAACTAGTCTTGGGCACGTGTGCGGTGTGTCCCATGCTAAGTTGTATGGAGTTGTTATAACGATATTTATATACTCGGACATGTATGTTGCTCGTGTATATCAAGTATTCAATTTGATAAAAGTTTCTTTTGTTTAATATGTCATAACTCATAATTTAAATGTCAAGTGTGATTTCAAAATATTTCTTGTCTTGAGTTTTTCATATTCTTTTTCACCTTAGTAGTCTCCACCTTTTCACATNGTAGTAACATTATTTTTTTGGTTCATGGGTACAAGTTAACGTATAAATGAATCCTGAAATTAGGGTGTACAATACCGAACCAAACCGCAAATTGAGTCAATCTGAAAAAAAAAATTCGACTAGTGGTTCGGTTTGACTTGGTTTGGTATTGGGAAAAAAACCCGACTATATTTGGGTTGGTTTGGTTTTAACTAAAAAAAACCAACCCGAGACCAAACCAACCCGACATTATATATGTAATTTTAAAATTTTATTTTATACACAAAAATATTTACTTTGATATAATTTTAAAATTTTCTTATACTATTTCATAGTTTTTATCTTTTAATATATTATTTCAAGTTTAAAACTTAGAATTCGGAATGGTCCAATAAAGATATAGTTCATAGATGTTGATAATTATAATAAAACTTAAATCAAAATCAAATTAATACTAATGCAAAAGAAAATCAATTCAACACTAAAAATGACAATAATATTGAATATTTGTTCATTAGTTTTACATTGGTTTAGACAATTAAAATACATAATCTAATTTTAATTTTCCTTAAATATTTAGTAATGTAACTAATACTTATTAAACTTATTTTAGCATGATTTAGTACTTTTAAATTATGATCATTTTCATTATGACTTTGCAATATTTATTTTATATGATGATTTCATTATTATTATTTATTGAATATTTTAGTGTCATCACTCATCTCATATTTTGTGTTATTTTCTTAAGAAACACCTTAGATAATTGTAATTTGGTTGAACTAAAGAAATATTTGGAGCACAAATTAATTATATGTTTGTATGCAAATTTTACCAAAAATATCCGAGGTTTATTAGTTTGGTTTGATTTATAAATTTAAAAATTCAACACAATGGTTTGGTTTGGTATTTGAAAAACCCGAACCAACCCAAAGTTAAAAATCCGAAAAAATCTGAATTTTATTAGTTTGGTTTGGTTTATAAATTTAAAATTTTTACACAAATGGTTTGGTTTGATAGTTGAAAAATTCGAACCAACCCGGTCATGTACACCCCTAATGATCATTATGCGATAACTTGCATAGTAATTGAAGAGAAAATATACAAACTTAAACCAATGAATGGGGAGCCTATTCAATCAAGATTATTATCATTACAAGGTACATCATACTGAAATATTTCTATCAAATGAATTTCAAAAGTAATATTCGAACAATTTTATTTATGTAATTTTTTTAATATATCAAGTATTCAACTTGATAGAAGTTTTTTTAAATGTCAACACATACTTTAAGTGTCTCTTATTGGTTCAAAATATTTCATGTTTTAAAATTTTTGCCTTCTTTCTAAGAAACTGCAGCCTCCATCTTTTTATAATCACATACAAATAAAGAAGCTGTGAAATGTGAACTGTGTTTTGTAAAAATTACACATAAATTAGATCAACATATACCTTTCTTATGGTAGATAGTGGATCATTGTCAATTTTGTGGTGTACACCTACAAAAAAAATTATTATTATTAGTGGTAAAAATAATCAATGCTAAAATATCTAATCGATGTATATAAATCATAATTATTGTAGGTACGTGTACACTTTGCCTAATTCAAAATTATTAGTTCTATCATCTGTGAATTTAACAAAAAAAATATTAGTTAAATTATGTAAATTAATTCCTAACCAAAATTTACACAAACAAGTGATGAGTCCACAAATTAAACTCATTTAGGGCTTTATTTTAATGGAAATAGTGTCCTTGAATGCTTGTTTTACCTCAATACCTGATTAAAATGTTGAAGTTTTAGGTATTAGAAGTTTTAGTGGAAGTATGGACACTTAGGCGCAAAACGGAGCAAATAGGGCTGAAAAGAGCAAGAAATGGAATCATGCGGATCGCCGAGTTTAACTTGGCGAGTCGCCGAAACGACATGAGCCGCCCTTCGTTCCATTACGCGAAGCCTTGAAGGAAGTGGATTAAAAGGCGAGGAAAGGAGCAGTTGGCGGGTCGCCGATCAGTTTCGCGAAGCAATACTATACCGCCCAATGATCCAGAATGCGAGGATGCGGAAGGCAAGACACTGAAGGCGATGAGCTGATTAAAGGGTGGATCGCTGAGTTCATCGACGATCTCGACTAATGTCGCCGAACGATCCGCCGTAGCACAATATGTGAAAACTATAAATACTAGTTAGAGTTGTAGTCTTAGGGTGGAACATTTTTAGAGTAAAAATTATTATTAGTCTATAGTATTTTTTTGTATTCTTCTCTCAAGTTTGGAGAGGATTTTGTGGAGACTTGAAGAAAAGAGTTATTCTTCCCCAAGTTGGAAGTGGGTCTTTTCTATTCTTCTTTGCTTAATTCAAGGTTTAATTTCTTATACCCAGTTGATTTCATTATCATGTTAGGTATAATTTCTTATTTCTTGATGTGTGGCTAAAAACCCCCATTCTTGGGGTGTGATTTAGCAAATATGAGTTGATATTCTTGTTGGGTCTTGCTTGCTGATAGGTTAGATGTATGTTAATGGTGATTTCACCTAGTGGTTGTGGTTTAATCTAAGGGTTTGTAGTTGTAAATACAAAGTCACCCATGTGTTTTCGGCTTGCCCGAGAGGGAGGTCGCGAAACCAAAACCACTAAACTGATGGCCTAAGGAGTGGGTCAACATAAGGTTCAGCCCGAGAGGGTGAGCCTTAGTCCCATATCCTAACACTCAGCTCGAGAGAGTGAGTGGGGTAAGGCGTAGGCTGGTCTTCATGCGGCAAATGGGTGTCCGAGAGGAACACATTTGAAACGGGGTAAGTTGCCCGAGAGGGAACTTATTTCCATTTAAAGCTTAGCCTAGTCACTATTGTCTTGCAAATTTCCTATTGAAAGCATGTACCCAACGATTTATCTCAACTTGTATTGCGGTCACATCCCAAGAACCTTTCCCCATACTTGATTTTCTTGTTTATTTTGTTGTTTTAGTACTTGTTACAAATCCCCATTTGATATTTGACACTTTCGTGTCTCCCCCTTTAATTTACTATGTTTTTGTTCGTTAATATCTTTAGCTACGACTAGTTAGAATGTAATTTTTTTTCTATCAATTCTCAAAACCGTTCCCTTGGGACACGACCCCAACCCTTGGTTAGGTTACTATATTATCGACGATCGTAGACACTCATACCGTAGGATAGTGTCGTTGGTCACGATAAGCATCAATAAGAATATACAGTTTCATGATACTCCAAGAAGTTATAATGAAAAAGCTAGTAATCTTACCTGATTTGATATTGCAGGACAAATTTTTGTGTTGCAAGAGGTGAAATAACTATGATACACACGTTTACGTATCCAAATAAGATGGACTTTCAACTAATCAGAAAATATATATGAATAAGTCGAATTAAAGACAATAACTTATAATGTGATAGAAAAAATAGAGAACATAAACAAAAGTAGAAAAGAGAGACACAAACACAAAATAAATATGAGAAAATGTGCCTACACAAATTAGGATTGATAATCTCATAATTTGGTGAATTGGGATAGTTGTCTTGTGATTTTTCACTATATATACACAATATATAGCATTTAGTAAATGAATATATCGTATTGAATTGATCAAAAAAATTTACTGCACATTGGATATACCAAACAACTTTTCAAATTCTCCATATGTTTATTACTTGTCACGATCCAGATCGTCGTGATTGGCACTACTACAACCCAACTACACAACTTAACCAAATACTACACATTTAAAGATACGGAAGCAAGCTTAAATGACAATAAAAATGGAGTCGCCATAAACTTCAAGGTGTTAACTAACAACCAACCAAACTAATACGGAAGAATAACCCCTAGAACCTGAAAGTCATTAAACCAAAACACTACGAACGACAAGTCTAAGAACAAGGGGTACAACCTCGAAACTAAACAAACACCTTTAACAAATAGTCTGAGTCCGAAGAGAGTGGACTTAAACAAGTTAGATCCATGGCAACCTGAAAGAACTGGCTCACCCTTGAATACGGTCAAGCTCAATAGTCACCTAGCTGAGCTCTATCAGTAGTCACCTGAAGATGCCCTGTACTCAACAAAGAAAGAGCAAGTGCAGTATCAGTACACAACCACAGTATACTGGTAGGATCACGCGGCTATCCCAATAAGTGAAACACATGCAAGTAACCACAATCATTATAAAACAGGCATATATCGAACATATACACTATTAGTCAACTATTACGAACAATGAACAGTTTCACGATTTTTACATATCATAGTTATATCAATTTAGAGCAACATACCGTCTTCCAATATCAATCATCATTAGATATGAATGATATCATTATAAGTAGATACACAACATAATGTAATTGTCACGACCCAAGCCTAGGGCCTAGACGTGACATGGCGAATGAGGAACCCGAAGGAACCCCAAACAAGCCTCTCAAACTTGTCATCACACTTCATCGGTCGCGGAAGCACATTCAACATTAATTAACGGGAAATAGGGACTAAGGGCAAACCATTTCAAAATGACATCATAGAACAAGAGTCAAGCTCATTTACAAAATTCTTGTCCAACGCACACCTCTACATACATAGATAGGACGGGGGCCATGACATACTACCGGCTCCCCTCATAGTCAAAATACAATTGCAAGCTAAAGTCTCAAAACATAGGAGTAGGAAACATAACATAGCCCTCGAATCATTGAGGACTCACCAACAAACTCGGATAAGCACCGTACTAGCCACGTGAATGGAGAGAAGGATCAAGAGTAGCTCCGGTCCCTACATGGTGACATCATGTAGGCAAAATATGCGTTAGTACTTGGAATGTACTAAGTATGCGGGGTGCAACACAACAATAGACAAGGACACAATCGAAATACAAGAAATAGTTTCATAGGCATTATGAATAACAATATGAGGATGCATGATCAAAGTGAAGTCAAAACATGTTTAAGTAAATCTATACTAATAGTAGATATCATATGTGTATGCATGATCCAACCAATCTATAACCCCAACTTAGGATGGGGGATGCCGTTCACACCCGGACACCCTGGTGGCAAGGTATAAACCCCTCACATGGTTGATGTTGGTCACACCCCAAGCATCCTAGGTGGTGAGATATAAACCTCTCACATGGTTGATGTTGGTCACACCCCAAGCATCCTAGGTGGTGAGATATAAACCTCTCACATGGTTGATGTTGGTCACACCCCAAGCATCCTAGGTGGTGAGATATAAACCTCTCACATGGTTGTCCGGTTCTTTTCCCCCGGACCGGGCATGGTCATGCAACACTTTATATAGGAAATTCCCATTAGGCTCTAATGCAATCTCACGTATGGAATGAACATATACACAAGCTTAGTTTGTCATCAACACATCTCTGGATTGCCATACATCTCATAACTCAAGCTTTAAAGCATCGATTCATCAATTCTCCATAGTTGGACATTTTGTCAAACACCTTGAAGGCATGTAATGGAATCAAAGAGCATGGAAAATAGGGTAGTAATTATGCAGCCAAACCAGTGAACAACCTACAACAACACCTTTTAACACCCACAATACCACATGAAAATCTCCACATCCATTCCAAATTTAGATTCAAGTTCTAGAGTCACAACATGCTCAAAACAATCACTTTTCATGTTTAAAATTCAATGTGCAGGAAATTATTACAAAGAACAAGACTAATTTATGAATCTTAACTTAAACCATGAATTAGTGAGTAGAATAGAGTCTAGGCACTATGGGTGGAAGGACCCATGAGTTCAACACCACATACCTTGAGTTCTTATGAAGGTCTTGAGAGTGTCTTCAATGGAAGCTTGGAACTTGGAGCAAGAGTCTCTTCAATCTTGAGGAAGGTTTTGGATTAGGGTTCTTGAGAGAACTTGAGAGAAAATGTGTCTAAGTATGGGAGAGGTGTTTTGGGAAATGTTTTAGAGATGGGAATTGAACTAATGGTATATAGGAAATAACATATGCCCTTTGGAAAAATGGTCCAACACTTAGAAAAAAAAATGAGGCGGGTGAACAGTAAAAACGCTCACTGGAAATTGCATTTCCTGCCGGACAGATTTTACGAAAATGGGCATAACTTCTTCGTCCGAACTCCGAATGAGGTGAAACGAAGTGCGTTAGGTAGCTAACTCAAAGGGCTTTCCATGGATATGTTATGGGCCACCCAATTATTTGTGTGCTAGGAGATATGACCCTCCAAAGTAGACCCTCGAAAAAGGCTTCACTTGGAAATTTCGGATTTTGATACGGTTGCTCTAAAATTTGGGTTAGACCCATTTCCCACTCAATTTGACCCCCTAAACAAGAATATGAAGTCGGATTTTCGAAAAACGAAACGGATTTTTTTTTGATATAGCTAAACAAGTTTCCGGTAACTTCCGAAGCACATTTTTAAGAACTTTTTGGGTCATTTCAATATCTCCCCCTTGGGAACATTCGTCCCCGAATGTGGAAGAGACGTACAAGGCAAGACTTAGTAAGAACATATCAGCCCCAACATGAATGCAAAAATTTTATTTAAACATCACTTCAAGATTTCAAAACTTAGTGTAAAGCATCCATAACTCATCAATTTAAACATATATGCACATTAATGATTCAGGGGCTGAAATGTAAGACTCAATGGAGTACAAAGGACTTGATTTAATACCTTAGGCTTGAGTGGAGTTGAATAGATAAGGATAACGTCTTTGCATGTCCGCTTCGGCCTCCCAAGTAGCACTCTCCACTTGTTGATTTCTCCAAAGCACCTTAACGGACGCCACTTCTTTGTTCCTCAACCTTTTAACTTGTCTATCTAAGATCTGAACCGGGACTTCTTCATACGTCAAATTATCTTCTACAACACCCACAACCTCAAGAGGTACAATAGCGTTAGGATCACCAACACATTTCCTCAACATCGATACATGGAATACCGGATGAACTAATTCCATCTCCTTGGGCAACCCCAACTCATAGGCTACTTTACCAACCCTTCTTATTATCTCATAAGGACCGACATACCTAGGACTTAATTTCCCCTTCTTACCAAAACGAACCACACCTTTCATTGGAGAAACTTTCAAATAAACCCAATCACCCACTTTGAATTCAAGATCCCGTCTCCTCACATCGGCATAAGACTTTTGACGACTTTGGGCTGCTTTCAACCTCTTTCGCAATGCATGAATCTTCTTTTGCAATGCATGAATCTCTTTTCTCGCGATGCATGACTTCTTTGCGATGCATGACTCCTTTCACTTGCAATGCATGATTTTTTTTTATGACACCGTCCTCGGTACAGAACGAAGATAAAACTTCACCGAGTAACATACGTGATCTTTTGGGGTATTTTTTGGGTGGCGGTATCGTCTCAATCGACAATATAAAGAAAAATGACCCTCGGAGTAGTGGTATCATCTCATTTGATAATACGATATAAATGACTCTTCGGGTAGTGATATCGTCTCAATCGATAATATAAATAAAAACGACCCTCGGAGTAGTGGTATCATCTCATTTGACAATACGATATAAAGGACTCTCCGGGTAGTGGTATCGTCTCATTCGACAATACAATAAAAATAACATTCAGGGTAAGAATATTATCATATCTGACAATATAGTGCACATAAACGTCTTCCAGGTATCTTTAGTTGCTAGAAAATAAATAAAATTTCTCTCTTCGAGGTTTTTATTTGTCACCACTCCGAACATAATCGTATGTCCATTATAAATTTCGCCTTGCTGGTAATTTGAATGAAATAATGCTATCCATATTCCCAAATATTTGATATAAGAAACATAAAATATTTCCTGCATCCACCAAAAAATTGTCAATTTTGGGGGAGCTCTTCGCCCTTTGACTTCCCCATATTCATTGAATGGAGGAATATGTTGATGTTGGGGTAAACCTATAAACCTGTATCCACAGAAAAATTGTTAGTTTTAAAAAAAATGAACTGATCTGTGTCGATCTCTTCAGTTGTCTGCTCCTTGTCTGACTATCTCCGATTGATTTTTCTGATCTCCCACTTCTTGATAGATAAAACAAAACATATTTATGCAAAGTAATTTAGACATGAAATAAAAGTTTTTAAGAAAAATAGATTTTTCAAAAAGGAATATTTGGAAAAGGTCGCTTCCAAGTGTCAAGTCACGTCGAGCTTTAGCGAACGTCTTTGAAGTTGATGCCTTGAGGTCCATTTGATTACTTGTAGGGAAATATTCAAAGTTGTTCTAAACTGCCGATAAACCCTGTTGAAATTTTGAGGCCATCTCAAAATTTTTGTCCCAGTTAACTGTCTTGGCTTATCTTCAACCGTTGGTGAGCAATCACGGAATTTTTGAGATCTTCTCAAAATTTTTGTCCCAGTTGCAAATCTCAAAGTAACTTCACTCTTGACTTTGTAGGAAAAGATCTTCTTCTCGAGAATTTTTGAGTCCCTGTCAAAAATTCTATCCCAGTTTCTATTGTAATGAGAAATAGAAATCTGACGGGGAATATGACCGAGCCTTTGTGATGCCTACGTATCCCGTTGAGGCAGTAATCAGGTGAAACGTAGTTCCCTTTCGGGATTAACAAAATAAGAAATTTACAAAGAAACCAACCGAAGCCGACATAGGCTGCCTACATATCTCATTCTTGAGAATTTAGGTCAAACGTAGTTCAAGTACAAGGAAATTTTAAAGGGATAAAGGGGTGACCAAGGCTGACATAGGCCGCATACGTATCTCATTCTTGAGAATTCAGGTCAGACGCAGTTCGTTACAAAAGGGATAAAATTTAAAACGACGTGATTACAAGTAAATAGAACGATTATAAGGAAATGACAAGAAAATACAAACTGAAGTTTCACACATAATATCTCTTGACAGCATCTGAGTTGATTGGTTTCGGCCATTCGGTGCCATCCATCTCCGATAGGACCAACGCACCTCCGGATAACACTTTGCGAACCATGTAGGACCTTTGCCAATTTGACGCAAATTTTCCTTTATATTCATCTTGGTGAGGGAAAATGCGCTTAAGAACCAACTGACGAACTTCAAATGTCCTGGATCTTACTTTCTTGTGAAAAGCACGAGTCATTCTCTATCGATACAGTTGACCATGACAAACAACAACCATTCTCTTCTCGTCAATCAATGTTAGCTGGTCAATCCGCTTGCGAACCCATTCAACATCACTTAATTCAGCTTCTTGAATGATTCTCAATGAAGGTATTTCAACTTCGGCAGGTATAACTGCTTCTGTCCCATACACCAACAAATATGGAGTTGCTCCGACTGATGTTCTGACAGTCGTTCTGTAACCCAACAAAGCATATGGCAACATCTCGTGCCAACCTCTGCGATTTTCAATCATCTTCCTCTAAATTTTCTTTAGGTTCTTGTTGGCGACTTCTACAGCTCCATTCATTTGGGGACGATAAACAGTGGAATTTCGGTGAGTAATCTTGAATTGTTCACATATCTCTCTCATCAAGTGATTGTTAAGATTCGCTCCGTTATCAGTAATGATGGATTCTGGTACTCCAAACCTACATATCAGGTTGTTGCGAACAAAATCAGCAACAACTTTCTTGGTTACCGACTTGTACGAAGCTGCTTCCACCCACTTGGTAAAATAGTCAATGACAACCAAAATGAATCTGTGTCCGTTAGAGGCAGCTGGCTCTATTGGACCAATAACATCCATGCCCCAAGCTACGAATGGCCAGGATGTACTCATAGCATTAAGTTCGTGAGGCGGCACTCGAATTAAATCACCATGCACTTGACATTTATGACATTTCTGCACAAACTTGCAACAATCATGTTCCATAGTCATCCAAAAATAACCGGCTCGAAGGACCTTCCTCGCCAAAGTGAGCCCATTCATGTGAGTACCACAAACTCCGGCATGTATCTGTTCCAGAAGCTTCGCAGCTTCATTAGCATCAACGCATCTAAGAAGACCTAAATCTGGATTCCTCCTGTAAAGGATTTCCCCATTTGCAAAGAAATTGAGGGCCACACGGCGTATTGATTTCTTTTGGTTGAGCGTTGCATTCTCAGGATAAGTTCCGTCCTCTAAATACTCCTTGATGTCGAAATACCAAGGCAAACCATCTGGCTCCGCTTCAACATGGGAACAATAGACAGACTGCTCTTTTACCTTTATATCCAAGGGATCAATATAACTTGTATCCGGATGTTTGATCATTGAGGCAATAGTGGCAAGAGCATCGGCCAACGCATTCTGTGTTCTAGGAGTATGTCTGAACTCAATCTAACGAAATCTCTTGCACAATTTTTGTATATACTGCACATACAGTGTGATTTTTGGATTCTTCACGGCCCATTCTCCTTGAACTTGATGAATCAGTAAGTCTGAGTCTCCAATAATTAGAAGCTCATGAACGTTCATGTCGATTGCCATCTTTAAACCGAGGATGCAAGCTTCATACTCAGCTATGTTGTTTGTGCAATTAAATCGGAGTTTAGCCGTCATATGATAATGTTGACCGGATTCTTACACTAAGACTGCTCCGATACCTTTCCCTTGGTGATTCGCCGCTCCATCAAAGAATACTCTCCAACCAGGATATGCTTCAGAAATATCTTCACCCACAAACGCTACTTCTTCATCGGGAAAATAAGTCTTGAGCGGTTCATACTCTTCATCAACTGGATTCTCCGCAAGATGATCAGCCAAGGCTTGTGCTTTTATCGCCTTTTGTGTCACATACACAATGTCAAACTCACTCAAAAGCATTTGTCATTTAGCCAACTTCCCGGTCGGCATTGATTTCTGGAAAATATACTTCAATGGATCCATCCTGGAGACAAGGTACGTGGTATAAGAAGACAAATAATGTCTCAACTTTTGAGCGATCCAAGTCAAAGCACAACATGTTCTCTCCAAAAGAGTGTAACGAGCCTCATACGGAGTGAACTTTTTACTTAAGTAATAAATGGCTCGCTCCTTCTTTCCAGTCTCATCATGTTGACCAAGCACGCATCCCAGTGCGTTATCCGAGATCGACAAATATAGCAATAATGGACTCCCTTCTCGTGGAGGGACCAACACCGGTGGGTTGGACAAATAGTTCTTGATGACATCAAAAGCAGTTTGACATTCTCCGGTCCACTTGATCGAGACATTTTTTTTCAATAACTTAAAGATGGGCTCACACACCACGGTGGATTGAGCTATGAACCGGCTGATGTAGTTCAACCTTCCTAAGAAACTCATCACCTCTTTCTTAGTCTTCGGAGGAGGTAATTCTTGGATCGCCTTGATCTTGGAAGGGTCAAGCTTAATGCCCTTTCTGCTGACTATAAATCCCAACAACTTGCCAGCTGGCACCCCAAAAACACATTTAGCGGGATTTAACTTCAAATTGTATCGACGCAGACGATCAAAGAATTTTCTCAAGTGAGTCAAGTGATCCGAACTCTCGCGGGACTTAATTATGACATCATCTACATACACCTCGATCTCATTGTGAATCATATCGTGAAAGATGGTCGTCATAGCCCTCATGTAAGTAGCACCAGCATTCTTGAGACCAAAAGGCATCACTCGATATGATATACACCCCAGGGCGTAATGAAAGCTATTTTTTATAGCATCTTTTTCATCCATCAAGATCTGGTGATAACCCGCATAACAATCCACAAACGACTGCATCTCATTCTTAGCACAGTTATCAATGAGGATATGAATGTTTAGCAATGGAAAATTATCTTTCGGGCTAGCTTTGTTGAGATCTCTGTAGTCGACACAAATTTTGATCTTTCCATCTTTCTTGGCAATCGGAACAACGTTGGCTAACCAAGTCGGATATTGCGTCACTTCCACTATTTGAGACTCAATCTGCTTGGTAATCTACTCTTTGATCTTCAAACTCAACTCAGGCTTGAACTTTCGAGTCATTTGTTTTATCGGACTGAAATCTGGATTAATCGGCAGCTTGTGGGATACCATATTCGTAATCATCCCCGGTATATCTTTGTAAGACCAGGTAAACACATCAATGTACTCTCTGAGCAAACGGACCAGGTCTCTCCTTTGGGCTTCAGTCAGATGGACACTGATTTTGACTTCTTTGACGCATTCCTCATCTTCGAGATTCGCAGTTTTAGTTTCTTCAAGATTTGGCTTGTGTTGATTCATGAATTGTCAAAATTCTTCGGCAACATGTTCGGGTACCTCATTTTCTTCTTCGTATTCCTCACATTCGTCATCACCTACTTCATTTCGTTCACTCGGTTCATGACGTGACATGACATTGGCAGGTTTTAAATTAATATTACTGAAATCATAAATAAACAAAGTTAGGAAAGTAAAATATAAACAGATAAATAAATAATTTTTCAATAAAAGAGGCTTTTCATTTAAATTGAATGACAAGCACAAACTTTGGCCATGGCCGAGAGCCATTTTGCCTTTTTTTTTTTAAACATCACAAGAGAATTTAAAAGTTTCAAACAAATAACAATTGCATAAAGGGTGGGTCTCGGGCTTCTTCCGGACTACCACCGTTTTAAAAATAAACAAAAACACATGTCCTTTCTACCCAGATGAACGGGAAATCAGGAGTGGTGTGGAGGTCCAGTTCTGCAATTGCTCATCAGGTTCTGCATCACGGATGCTTGATGTTCCAGCCTCTTCCTCGATGACCGCATCAATCTCCTTAAATAGGCCCCAGATTCCTTCCCTGAGACCACCATCGTTGACATTTTCTCGTATCGAAAATGACTGGTATAGATGAGGAAATCGCCTGGCCAATGCTTGATCAACACTCCTATTCGTCATCTCTACTTCATCAGCCTCTATGGGGACATACCCCAAACCAAACTTTGCTGCTTTGGAGGGAATTTGGATAAGCTCGACGATTCCTTGAAAGTACTTCCCCAATCCAAAACCTGGTTCGAAACCATTCTGGAGCATGACGGTAGCAATCATCTTGTACACGGAGGGTATAGGAGGTTGCGGAGCCAAATCATCACCGGTGGCATTTACCAGCTCCACCGTGTAGAAATCACAACCTCGAGAAACCTCGTGAACGACTGACGCATACCCATCAGAATGACTCNATCGTTGACATTTTCTCGTATCGAAAATGACTGGTATAGATGAGGAAATCGCCTGACCAATGCTTGATCAACACTCCTATTCGTCATCTCTACTTCATCAGCCTCTGTGGGGACATACCCCAAACCAAACTTTGCTGCTTTGGAGGGAATTTGGATAAACTCGACGATTCCTTGAAAGTACTTCCCCAATCCAAAACCTGGTTCGAAACCATTCTGGAGCATGACGGTAGCAATCATCTTGTACACGGAGGGTATAGGAGGTTGCGGAGCCAAATCATCACCGGTGGCATTTACCAGCTCCACCGTGTAGAAATCACAACCTCGAGAAACCTCGTGAACGACTGACGCATACCCATCAGAATGACTCCCCTCACCATGAATGATCCAAACAAATGTCATCAATTGGTGAAAGGTAGAAGGCACAGCCCCAACCATGTGGATAAATGGTCTTCTCAGAAGCAAATTGTAGCTGGTATTGATGTCCAACACCTGAAACTCCACATTGAATTCTGCAGGCCCCATCTGAACATCCAAATTTACTGCCCCTATCATGTCTCTTTGCACTCCATCAAAAGCTCTCACATTGACCTGGTTTTGTTGAACCTTTCCCAAGTCGAATTTCAACTGCTTGAGAGTCGAAAGTGGACATATGTTGAGACCGGACCCATCGTCGACCAAAGGGCAACACTTCATCACAAAAGGTGATTCGATGTCCCCGAATGACCGGTGTATCATGGCTGCTAGATTGTCGCTGTTAGTACTCACAGGCACATAAGTGTCATCCAAAGCTCTCATACAGAAATTTGAGCTGGCGTCTTCTCTAGATGCTTCACAATCGAATAATCTTTCGGTTGCATTTTTCTCCAGAACTCCTCCGCTTCGGCCTCACTGATTGGCCTTTTTGCTTGGTCCTTCTTCTGCCCTCTTTGAGTCAACTCTTTCGGTGTGTAGCACCTGCCAGATCTGGTCATACCCTGGGTAACAGTTGTTTCAATCACAAACTTTGGTCGGGCAAGAGTTTTTCGTGGCACCAAGGCAACAGTCTTTTCGGGTGTCAGAATCACAAACTCTTTCTTCTCTCTAATGCTCAACGAAGCTACATCCCTTTCTAGTTCAGCAGGAACAATCAGAACTATTGCCTTTGTCACACACCAATCGCCATCTGTCTCTATCATATTGATAGTGATGCCTCCATGATTTGGCAAAGGATTACTGTTGACATTGGGCGCGACCGTCTGGAGAGAGACCACGTTCTGATCGATCAGGTCTTGGATTTTATGTTTCAAGTTGATACAGTCCTCGGTATCATGTCCAACACTGTTGGAGTGATACGCGCACCTCTGGTCGAGTATGTAAAACTTTGAGCTAATATCAACCGGCTTGGGTCCCACTGGATAAATATATTCTGCCGCGATTAATCGCTCGAACAACTTTGTCCGGCTTTCAATGAGCGGAGTGAAAATTCTAGCAGGCTTCTTCTCAAATCTAGGACGGGAGGGATCGTAATTGCCTTGTTGAGGGGGAGGCATTTAGCGATAATTTGGTGCATTCGAACGGGGGGTTTGATATTTGGGATATGAGTTGGTTTGGTAATTTGGTTGTGGAGCTTGGTAGTTCGGGGGGGGGGGGG
>NC_064282.1:25674665-25828205 GCF_019186545.1 Solanum stenotomum
GGGTATTCTTGTAAAGTGGAGCTGGGGTTCGGTACATTGGGGGAGGAGTCTGGTAATTTGTCTGAACATTGGCACAGTTGGGGGCGACGTTCCGGTAGTGATAAGGTGGAGTTTGGTAAATTGGAGGGGGAGTTTGGTAAATAGTAGGGGGAGTTTGGTAAATGGGAGGAGGGGTATTTTGATAACTGGGGGGAGGATTATTTTGGTAATCAGCTTGTGTATAACAAGTCGGGTACAAACTCTGCGAAGGTCGAGAACGACCTTGGTATGATGAGGTTTTCCTTTGGGTCTTCTTCCTCTCATAGGAGATAGAGGACACATCCTCTCTTTTCTTCGTCAACAAACCTGAAGATCCGGGCGAGGCAGCAACACGGGCAATCTTCCCGGTTCTCAATCCATCTTCGATAGTCTCACCTACCTTGACTATCTCAGCAAATTTTGCACCAACGAGCAACATGATTCTGTCATGATATTCGGGCTCTTGCACCCGCACAAACACTTCGACGATTTCCTTTTCCGACATAGAAGGTCTAACTCTAACTGCCTCCTTCCGCCATCTATATGCAAATTCTCTGTAACTTTCGGTTGGCTTCTGCTTCATCTTCTCCAAGGAGTAACAGTCAGAAACGATCTCCACATTGTAGGCAAATCGTTCGATGAAGTCCTTAGCTAGAGCATTCCAACAAGACCACTGTCTCGTTTCATGAGACGTAAACCAGTCTAGAGCCTCTCCGCTCAAACTTCGGCTAAAAAACCGCATTAACAAAGCTTCGTCTCTCCCAACTCCCACGAGTTGGTCACAGTAGGCCCTCAGGTGTGCTAAGGGGTTCCCTGTTCCTCCGAAGATGTCAAATTTTGGCACCTTGAACCCTCAGGGAGGTCCAAATTCGGATGAATGCACAGGTCTTCGTAACTCAACTCGGCGACCCCAGGAATGCAGTTCAACTCCTTCATGGCTTTTCTAATTTCCTCATTCATATCTATCTTGGCGGTATCTTCCTTTGACCTCCACTCTCTCTCTCTCTCTCCTCATAGTGATCGAGCTCCGAACCATGGGCGTCATGCTCATTGGGGACCGGTATTTGGAAAGTGGCTTTTTGTGGTAGTGGTGGAGCAATAGAGGGACTCTGGCCATTTAAAGGGTCGTGAAAGTTTTGGGGGAAAGTCTGGGGGCTGGTATACTGGTTTTGGTGAAGGATGGAAGTGTGTGGGTTATTAGCGTTTTGGTTGTGAAGGGGTAGGCCAGTTTGGTGGTTTACATTGGGGAGAGGGAGTGGTGCTTGGAGGTTGGTATTTTGAGGAGGGGGTGGTGTTTGATAAGAGGTTGAGGCGTAATGGGGGTTTTGGGTGGTAAGGTCCATGATGGAGGGATTACGAGCAGGGCTTAAAGGCGGGTTCTGAGCTTGTTCCACGTTAGGAGGGAGGGGGAATTTGAGGTAGAGGTCTTCCGTCTAATTGAGCGTTGACAGCAAAAATCGGAAGGGGCAAATCGTGTTTCCTCTGCATCTCGACCCTCATCTCAGCAATTTGTTGCATCAGCTACAGGATCAGTTCATTTTGATCAGCAAGGGCGGGTTGAGCCACCACGACATCAGTAAGGCTGGTTTCTTCGTTGTTATCACCCATTGCTGCTTTTCCCTTTTGTGAACTTTGATTGGGGAAGAAATCTGTAGGACCTTTAGATTTAGTGAAATAAGGATGATCAGCCAGCTTATCGACACAGACCAGTTCTAACTACCTGTTGAGAAAACAACTCAAAGGCAAATATGTTAGTTTTGATTCGGCACAAATAATGCAAAATATCATATAGAAAACAGATAAACACATAAAAGTTGCTTTGTTTGAGAACATGCTAACCCACGAATAATGGGGATTGGCTTTTGAACAAGCAGGAATTTGCTCGTTTTTATGTTGAGGTTGGTGACTCAGAAATGTTAAATTGCGTTGAGCTAAGGTCTTCTTGCTGCATCTCTAGGCATTTGTTGATCTGAACTCAATGTTTCATTGTAAAATGAAAGGAAAAAGAAAATTTATAAAAGATAGGGGCCGGGCCTTGAAAGGCTGCTTACGTATCTCCCAAGGAGAATTCAGGCCCTACGTAGTTCGAATACAAAAGGTAATTTCATTTTCATTTATTCATTTCTTGAAGATTACAAGGAAAGTGAAAAGCAGACAATAAAGCTCTTAAAAGATAAAATGTGCCCCCACTCAGGCCATTCTTTTTCTGATTATCGCATTAATCACGGGGGTAAACTCATATGCTTCGAGGGCTGTTTTCTCATTCCCTTCTCTCCACCGTCCCTGAAGAGGAGGCATATAGACAATTTTCTCCCCAGTATCTTCTTCGGTAGCTTCAGGTCTAGCGCCTTTGAGATCACTGCTAGTGGCCTCTTGGCTGAAGAAAGAGTGCTTTCCATGTGGCTTCTGAAGCATCACGGTTATATCTTTGAGGGCATCGCGCTTCTTCCGCACAACAACTGTCTCCACATCTATAACAACACATTTTCTCATCTTTGCTGCCAATTCCGCGTCTAGTGCCGCATTTGCCGTTCGTGCGATTGCGGTGGCAAACTCCACTTCTATTCTTCTTTCTCTAGTTTCTTGGATCTCTTGTCTGAGCCGCTGTAATTTCATCCTCAAATCTTCCTCAGTTAGCTCTATGTCGATACCCTTTCCTTTTTCCATCTTAACAGCAATTTTACCTTTTCTGAGATGATAGAGTAATATTTCAGGATTTGATAGTAAGATTTTATTTCTGGCTGAGAAACTTAAGACTCATGGAATTTTGGTCGGACATTTGGTAGTGACTTGTATTTGGTATTGGAGAATTTTCTAGAAAATTTCCGAAAAGAAGTAGGCTAAAAATGTCCTCATTCAAAGCAACATATCACATAAACAGTTAAGTCACACAAATATCGCGTCCTAAACATGCATGTGACCCTTTTATGCCCAGGGTAGGCCTAGCGATTTGAAGAATGTATTGCGCTTTTTGAAACAAATTGTTGCATTCCCCAAAATAAGATTCATAAACAATAGAGAATTCATTACAAAGTTAAGCAAATGGATACATTTTTTGCGGAAGGGATAAACTGCAAATACAAGAACATCAATCCCACGCAGGGGAATAAGATAACTAAAATGCTGAAGGACCTGCTCCTTCTCTTGCTTTTTCCACTTCTTCGCGAATGAGAAACTTGTTGGTTATCACATGCGGCTCAGCGAATACAGCTTTGGAAGACATCGACACGCCCTGGAGGGTGTTAAGCTGATCATCCAAGTTCAAGTCCAAATGTATCAGACAGGCTCTCGCGTTAGCTAACTCTTGCGTGGCAATGGATAATGCCCTTTGGCTTTCATAATCTAGATGTTGGAACTCTTGTTCCCTACTCAGGTATTCTTGCTCCCTACGTTGAAACTCTGGCTCTCTTCGATCCCATTCCTACTGAAAATGGTAGGCTTGAATTTGGAGCCTTACCTGGACATCTTCAATTTGTCGGTCCGTGCGTGGCGTCGGGTCAAGTGTACCACGTAAATCGTCTTGTTTTCTGTTTTCTTCCATGCTCTCCTTTAGGTTGACCCGGCCAGTCCATTCTTGAAGAATATCTTTGGCGTAAGGTATCTTGTCACACCCGTTATAGTCAAAGATGTAGCGGCTAGTGTCTCCTTTGAAAGGTAGAATTTGTCTTCTGCCGAATTGCCACATTACCCTGCTAGGATTGTAAGGTCGTACCCCTCTAATGCCAGGAAGGATTAGGAAAGGACACTTAGCCCCTTGAACAACTATTTTTTCTGACATGAAATCTTAAAACATCCATTGTACGTCTTTATCTTTTATGTCGTGGAAGACTTTAGCACATGCTTCCCTGGTGTTGTGGATCTCGAACCTGTTGATGCTCAAATGGAACTCGTAATGGTCGAGGTGGCTTTCCTTTTGTGGTTCGGCTAACTTCTGTTTCTGAGTTTCTGTTGTCATCACTAGATATTTAGACATCCACCATTGCAGCAATATATTACACCCTTGAAAAAATGGAAACCCTTTCTTGCATTGACCCAAAGATCGATAGATGTCATCCAAAATGATCGGGGCCAGGTTGAAGTTCTTCTTGACTCGTCCCTTTTTACCAACACCCTCAAAGATAGTGTGAGTCACCATGACAATCCGAGTATCAATTTTGTTCCCTCCGTCCTGAGGGAATACCATTGTCCCTAAGAGGCATACGACAAATGCTAAGGTTTAAGTTTGACTCCAACTACTGCGACTGAGAAACTCATTTGAAAAATTCTTATAATAGTTCTCATGTCCCCATCGTTCATAGAATTTCAGAAACGGAATACTCGGGGTGTCTAGCCAGTCTGCATTTACCAGTAACAACATGTTCTTCAGTTCTGTGCTGGTCGGCTTATCTGGTAGCAAAATGTGATGATCTGGATGATTTTTTCTTTTCTGGCACGTTCCGACATTGTCTAGGCAAGCTTTGATTTCTTCAATAGTTGGTATCATTTCAACATCTCCGAAGCGAAACACCATCCTCTCATCGTCCCAAAATCGAGTGACCACCTCAATGAACTTAGGCCAGACTCTGAGATTCATTATTGATGGGAGGTGACCTAAGTGAATGGAGAGTTCTCTTTTCTAATATGCATTGAGATTGTACCACCATACACGGAGGAGGTTTGACGTCTCGGTGACCATTTTGAAACTCAAGTGTTGCTTAGCCATCTACAAAAACATACAAATAATTAGATACCCCCCAAACCCAAGACACAACATTTTGTCAAATAGCGCATACATCCTTTAAGCACGTAAGTATGAGCATCTGTTCGGTCTGTGGGCCCTTTGGACTTAAGGTGGTCTTTCTAATTGACCCGACACGCCTTGGGTGTTGGGTCAACTTAGTTCAAATGCTCTAAATTTGGATTTGGTTTGGCTCTACACTAATCTTTACTAAGAGTGGGGTTTATTTGAAGTGGACTGGTGACCCAAGCGGACTAGTTGGGCTGAGACAGTTAACGACCGTTGACTATCCAGTAGCCAACTACATTCTTCAGGGTGTCCCGAGAACAATTTGGTTAACGAACGACTACGGCCCGCATAATCATCCTTTAAGTGAAATAAAGAAAACAATGTCATTTGACGAAATAAATGATATGCATGCAATGACAGTTGATATCACAATTTAAGCAAATAAGGCATATATGAGGTAAAACAATTCAACAAATATTAGCAAATAGTCAAAGACAGTCAAGTCTTTATAGTTAGAACCTAATTGAATCCCCAGTGAAGTCGTCATTTCTGTTGTGTCGTAATTTTACTGTATTTAGAAAAATCACTTTTGAAATGTTAACAATTTGAAAAATATTTAGAAAAAGTCGCCACTTAATTTTTTTTTAAAAGAAATTAAGAAAACTTGTAATTTTCAAAGATTTAAACAGAAAAAATCAATTGAAAATACCAAAGAGGGTTCGGGGTTCAATTTACACTTCGAGAAGGGTTTAAGCATTCGAAGTGCCCGCTAACTTACGGTTGACCTGTGACTTGACCAAAACATATTTTGACTAATTTTTAGGAAAATGATGATTTAGCGTAAAAGTAATAACTTTCAATATATTTGATTAACTTTAAGAAAATAACTAAATAAATGACACACTTTTTATTTTATTTTATTTTATTTTTTAGAGAAAGTGTCCCAAAAATGAAACATTTGACTTGAAATACAAGTGATATTAATAAAACTAGATTAATTAGAATTTATTTAATTCATTTTGAAATAATAATTTAAACCAATTTAATAAATTAAAGCATGAACATCATTTTAAATTAATTGACTGACCCTTTTTGAGAAAATGACCAAGTAAGTATTTTATTTTAATTAATTAAAAAGGCTTTTTAAAGTTTATTTGGGAGAGACCTTAACTTGAAACAATTTTAAACAAACTAAAAGTGTGTTAAAAAAAAACATTAAATAACGTTCTTTTTAATAACAAAGAGCTTTAATTCAATTAATGATATAAGATCTTTATTAGTAAAATAAATGAACACAAAAAGAAGTATTAAAAGTAAACCAACATAACATAAATAACTCATCTTTCGGAGAATCTAATTAAGTTATTTAAAGTTAGAGTTAAATAAGATTAGTCAACACATAATCAAATCATTAGAAGAGTAAGAGAGATAATGAAATTGGGCCCCTTCTTGGGCCAATTTCGCTATATTTTTAAGCTTTAATTCAATTCCCCTTTTTGGTATACAGCTGATGTATATCAGTGTATATCGGATATATACAACTCATTTTTTCGCTTTTCGGGACCTGTACGTCAACTCCAAAGACTTGTTCTTTGATTTCTCAAGGTTGGCTGACTCGATAAAAGAATTTTGGGCTTTCGTAGCTCATTTCGAATTGCAAAGGAGGAAGGAAAAAAAGTCCAAATGGGTGCGCCATAATAAAGAAGAAACGAATTAGTAATTGAACAATCCCCTGATAAATTAAAGAATTATATATGCTCATTAAAGAAGCCAAGAATAATCAATTCATGCACTCGATAATCACAAACCAATCTAGACCCTATTTCTGTCAAAGTACTAATACTTTAATGAAACTCAAATTTGTCTCTAATGAAGAGGAAAAGGGAAGCTTTTGGGGTAAATGTAGTTGAAAGGAAATAAACATAGCATGATCAAATTTCAGCTCCTTAAAATTAGTGAGAACTCAAATAAAATGAAACAAAATGAACAAACCACAAGAGTCACTAATGATAACTAGCAAACAAAAAGCAACTCTAGGCTAAATCAAGGCATCACAACAATTTCAACAAAATCTATATAGAATCAAGTGCTTGATTCTATATATACTTTAGTACTTTAACGGGAAGCTACAACTTACTATAGAAAAGAAAACCAAGGAAGTGATCATTAATGGAAACTAAGAGGAAATCAATGAAAGGAAATCTCAGTCCAAAAGCTGCTAGGTGAGTAGGAAATTGAACCATGCTGCACATCAAGGATGAAAACAAATAGATAGGAGTTGTTTCAAAAGACTAAAAATTGCAACTATTTTTTATTACTAAGAGATTCGAGTTTATACAAATATTTCAGATCCAACTGATGCCAAATAGTTTAAAAGACAAACATCAAAGCAAGCAGAATCATAAAGAAGTAAGACAGGATAGCAGTTTCACGACTTATCAGACTAGTGGATGAAATCAAAGAATGAAGACGACAAGGTTATTGCACCCAGGAAGTAACAATGCTTGAATGAGGTATAACGAACAAAACGAATTCGATAATATTCAAGTAGACATATGAGAAGGAAAGTAACAAAGAAAGCTCAAACTAAGGAGCATAGCGAGAGGTCGGCACTTAAAGAAACATGAAAAAGGTGACTTAAGTAACCTATGAGTTTAAAAGGAAATATCAAACTAAAGGCATATGTAGAAACCAAGAGCTATACAAAGGTATATTTTGAGCCGAAATTCCAAGAAATATTGCTATGTCAGTAGTATATATTTGTTCATATATATAGAGAATTTCTCTAAGGTTAACAATTAGTGGGACAAGCTTGGAGCTGCACTAAAACAAGCAAATTGGGACGTTAGGAAGTATTTACCTAAAGAATATGAACAACAAGATAACACTAGGAACTTGTGAGAAAATTTACACATCTTCTAAACATGAGTAAAATATATATATATATATTAGCAACTTTAGTAAGTAGACACATTTTATTATTACTATTTTTATTTTTTAGGCATCAATCCAACAACATGGCTATAATGCAACTAAAGAGATGGAGAATGTTATTCAAACTAAATCAGCCACAAAGATGAGGAGACGAACATTTTAAGACTAAATTAGAAGCAACTTTGCAAGAGCCAACACAAGTTAAGCCAAACATCCCATGATTCCGAGTTTCCAAATAATGTTCTTAATCGCATAATCTGAAAAAGAAACTAACCATACCTTATACATAATAAGTAGACAATCATACAATTTTATGATGTTCAAAGCGGGGGCTAATTAAAGCCAAATAGTTCACATGAAAATTTGTAAAGAGGCGACTACCGAAAAGTTGTTGAAAAGCTTTAATTTACACCTAAACTCTCAAGTGACAAGGATATCGTGTATATGAAGCGAAACTGCTTATCACATGAATCAGGCAAGTTAAAAATTCAAGAGTAAATAGATATACTATAAATTCATGATACTCTTTTAAGATATTCAAAGGTACAACCAGTAAAGTGTCACAACAAATAGGATTACTTGATTCATTTACAACATATTTGGTGTTTCATACTATTACAACTTCTCGAGAGCCAACAGAGAGACCATAATTAGACATTCCCAGCAAGATAATATGAACATGTAAATGATATTTAAGAAGAAAATGAAGGGGCGACAACAAGATAAAACGAAGAGAGGCATGGCTGAACACCGGAAGCTTACAAACGAGCCAGATTCCTAGACTATAACAATTGGTTATTAGCAAATACAGAGACAATGTTGGCAGTTTCTCATTCTTGAAGTTAAATATCATCACAAATAACAGAGAGATTATTTCAAGAATTACGAAGAATAATGTCTAAAACAGCACAAACATCTTATAAGTATAATCAAACTGAGCATAATGCATTATTTCGAGAATGAATATATATTCGAGAGTGGGGAATATTACCTCTATACGGGCAGTGAACTGAGATAAGACGAGCTACGAACAGAGATTCTTCCACTGCGAGATTTTAATACTAACAACAAACCGATAAATTTAGAACCAGCTACGAACAAAAGTTCTCTCGAAACCTAGGATTTAGGGAATCGTTTGAATTTTTTCTTTTTGTGTAAGATGACTATTGTTTCCGAACTAAGCTCTCAATTCCAGCCCTTTTCACTGAAAGTAGAGAACTATTTATAGGGAGAAGATGGGTGATTTAGGAGGAGAATTTGGTGGATTCTTGAATTTTAAATTCAATTTCCTTTGCCTTTTTTCTTTCAAGGCAACAGTGGAAGATATTCAAAAATCCTTGAAAAGGGGAAAAGCAGGATGACGAAGTGACCATCTACGCCACTAGGTTATGGGTTCTGTAGGGTAGTTGGACGAGCATACTGTTGTGCGCATTTCCTAGGTTTGCAGCGTTCTTCGCTGTTGTCACATGAAGAAGACGAGCGAAGTGGGGTCGTTTGCTGCGTTGTATAGCTCTATGTATGTTTGGACGGGCTGAAGAAGGAAAAAATGGGCTGGGTTATTTTGGAATTATTGTGTAATGTTACTAATGTTTGAGAAAATTGGGTTTGGGCTGCCATTGGATAAGAGGGGCTGCTGACAGAGCTTTTGGGCTTTGATTAAATGGCCCAAAACTTGGTCTCAAATGGGTTAGGGTGGCTAAAATTGCAATAAAAAGGTTAGGCAAACGAATTAACAATCCGACTAAAGATTAATGAATTAATATTAATTAACGAGCTTCTTAATCTTTACAAAATAAAATAATTAACTTAATTATAAACTAATTATTTTAAAATATAAACTATTACTTAAACCAAATTAGTTGACAAAATATTTAACTAAAACTAAAATACTTTTGAGACAATTTTTGAATATTCATAAAATATATCAATTATATATATAAATATGTAAAATATAAGTATTGTCTAAAAGTTATAATAAGTGACATAATTTATTTAAAATAACTCACAAACTATTTTTGAAATTTATAAAACTAATTATTTTAGATCGTTTAAAATGGAAGAAGCTCGATGATTAATTTATATTGGGAGGGTCAAAATTGGGTGTCAACAATAAATATTGTTTTATGCAAACTTAACTACAAAAAAAGCGATTTTCAACAACCACCAAAGTTGATCGTACACACATCTTTCAACATGTTATCAATGACCTTAACACAATCATCCGGACGAATCGTTTAGCACTTAAGCATGATAAAATTCCAAGTCAATACTCGCTACAAATAGAAGTGAACCTGAATCAACCAACACACATTTATAATACCCAAACAATCATAGTTCTTAACAATATCTCCATCCCGCAACATAAATTCCCATGAGCTTAAGTTATAACAAATTTGATCTTTAGAAAAATCAGATACTCATCGAGGGATATGTCCAAGCATACAACCCCTCCAACAACACGATCGAAATGCTAGATTTAGTAATTGTAGATTACCTCTTAAGAATAGTAGAATTGGACCCAATGATCCCCACATTCAACCACACATAATCGATACATGATCTCGACGACTAGAGGAATATTAAGATTGCCGGACAACCACAAATACGCATGGTAGCACTTCTATAAATTCTCATAAGAAAGGTGGTTAGAACCACTAAAATACTTTAACAACTCCAAGACAACACCAATTATGTCATTTGAAATAACCAAATCTTCCCAATCTTCCCACTCAACCAAGAGAACATCGCAGGATTTGGTACCGCTGATCCACCATTAGGGATCCACCCACAAAAGTGAAAACACACTAGAGCATAACTAGTGAATCATACTCACAACACTAACAACCATCATAAACACTCCGACCTTTTACCTTATTATAAACCAACACATTTAAAAATGAAACCTTTCTTAGGTACTTAACAATCAATAGTAGTAAACTTACGACTCACCCCAGGTGTACCTCCTCTCAAATGCTCAATACCGGATACAATTGTTCATTTCTCACCTTTCCAATTCATACCTTGACAAAATACATCACCACGAATGTAGACTCACAATGAAAATTCTGAATTGTAATTTCCACCATATAACACAATCCATTTCTCTATCAACATTAGCTTATACCTTGAAGATTTTTATGAATTCATGGATCTCCGTTTATCATTGATCGCATATCCATCAATCTTATCATATATTTCGCTAAATTTCAATCATACTCATTACTAGACTAAAAAAAAAACCAAGCACTTATCATCACACTCAAGCTAATGTCCGCACACTCTTTTCTCAAGTCTTTTTCGATAGTTTTTTACCAACCTGATGGATCTGTGACACTATTACCATAGCCACAACAAAACAAATGAAATCACGCGTCTTTGAACCCAATTATCTACCCCTCTAAAGATACCTCTTTAGCCTTTGCAATCAAATAAAATATTTTTGTTCTAGCCTCTCTATAAAGGTTGTATTGCATCCCATTATTTTTCTTCATCATGACTCTAACTCTTTTAAATTATATTTAAGTGGTGTCCCACCATCTCTTAGACTTTCCATACAACCACGTTACTCACCAAATATTAGAAAACCATAACCTTAGATACTCGCAAGTCGTAATTACTGTACAAATTTCGCTTAACCAACAATCTTACTATATATTTGCATCCCGTCACAATTCACCACGAACTTTTATTACAATTATGCTCTGTTAGCCCTGGCTATAAATACG
The DNA here is from genome assembly GCF_019186545.1 of Solanum stenotomum. Classification (NCBI taxonomy): domain Eukaryota; kingdom Viridiplantae; phylum Streptophyta; class Magnoliopsida; order Solanales; family Solanaceae; genus Solanum; species Solanum stenotomum. Next base: position 25,686,069 of record NC_064282.1, read on the forward strand.
AAGTCAACCTTTTCATCAACACGACACCTCAAACTCAAGTATACTCATCAAATTTAAAGGACTAACCCAATCTTGGTACACACTTTCTTACTAAAATCTTCAATTTTCTTCACCCAAGTATACTCAATGGAACTTTCTTTATCCATAAGCTTGTCATTCTGATATTAATCCACTCCCTTATGGATTAAGATAAAATCATCAGTCCTCATACTACCCTCCTTGTTCTTAACAAACAAGACAGGAGCACCTTACTTGGAAACACTAGGATGGATGAACCCTTTATCAAGAAGCTCTTGGATTTGAGCTTTAAGCTCTTTTAATTCTGCTGGAGCCATACGATACGAAGGGATGGAAATGGGGCAAGTGTCAGTTTCTAAGTCAATGCAGAAATTTATATCTCTATCCGGAGGCATACCAGACAATTCCATAAGAAACACTTTTTTAAACTCAAACACCACAGGAACAGATTCAATAGAGGGAGACTGAACCTCAACATCCCAAACATGAGCCAAATAAGCCAAACAAGCCTGCCCTATCAGTTTCCTAGCCTGAATGTAGGATATGATCTTAGCTAGCTTAGGCTTGTACACCCCTTCCCACTATAATCTTTCCCTACCGGGGATCTCTAGAGTTACCGACTTAGTATTACAATTAAGCTCAGTATAATATGGGACAATCAAGTCATGCCTAAGATTATATCAAGTCAGCCATATCCAGCATAACCAAATCAACCCAAATCTGAAAATTCATAACCACAATAGGACAACAAGATACACATGGGTGACTATGACTGACTGTTCAACTGGGGTAGAAACATGGATGGGGCTTCAAGTATATCACAAACCACATCAAATCTCAAGGCAATTGAACTAACACGTACGAATAAGTAGAACCCAGACCACACAAAACAATAGCCATTCGGGCACAGAAAAGAGTAGCACTAGTGACCACTGTATCACACACCTCAAACTCGGTTTTGCCCGAAAAAACATATAACTGACCCTTGTCGTCTTGACGGGCAACCTCCTCGCCTGGCTGCACTACTCCTCTACCTGCATTATCATTTCCCCGGCCTCATTGATTTCCTCCTTATATGCCCAGGTTCTCCATAATTCTAGCACACTTTATAACTTATATTCGATTGCTGAATACTGAATTAGATTGCAGGGGTTAGTTCGGGTACAATTCGGGGTCCATAATTGTGACTATGAAAAATATGGCTGAGATTTTATCTTGCCCTGTCCTGCTCTGGAGGGAAAAAATCCTATACTGGCGGTTTCGCGCTGGCAAGATTATCTCGCCCCAGCGGCTCCGACGGATACAGAATCCCTTTTAACAATTTCTGGGGTTCCTCTCTTTTCTATATTTACCCTAGATTTCCCAGTAATAACTAGGCATTTAAGAAAATCCCTTTAGCTAGGACAATCATTGTCTACCCCCCGATCAACCCAATGAAGTACGCATTTTAGAATCCTTTTAATCCGTTTCAACACTACCACATACATATCCCCAGGATATACCCAGACTCTCACACGGTTATCAATTGATCGCAACGTACGCCCAGATTTCTCTCTTACGGACCACATCGTAATTTATCTAGACCCTTGTACCTAATCTCGTGATGACTTTCTTTTCACAACAAATTTCACGACACTCAAACAGTTACAACTTGCAGACAAGTCCAAATTCTTTGATTAGTTTGTTCTATTGACGACCATTACTGATAATATATGTCTTATACGCCCCTAAGGCTAGATACCAATTGGAACCTTCTCAGTTTCAATTAACTTGTTTGTGTCCCTTCAGTCGGGACTACGACGTCTAGTTCACTTCGTTGAGATACCAATTGGAATCGGGAGATACCAATTGGACTCGACTCATACCACAAGCGACAATAGTAGCTAGCGAACCCACAATACTGCTAATTTCAATCATAGAACTTGGTCGAATCCAATTCTTAACCGCCTCAATCTTTAACTGATGGTAACCAGACCTTAAATAAAGCTTAGATAAAATTGATACACATTGCAATTGGTCAAAAAGGTCATCTATCCGAGGCGATGGATACTTGTTCTAAATGGTAACCCTATTCAACTATCGATAGTTTATACACATCCTCTCTTGCTAGTGATGGTGTTACCACTTTTGTTGCTCTAGTTCGTACCATAAAGTGAAGGAGGAAATATACCAATTTGTATCACCCAGAGACCAATTGGATTCAATCCATAGCACGAATGAGTAGAAATAAGTGAGTTTTTCCTAAAGTCCTATAGCCTCTCGAAGAAAAGTACGGATGTAATCGTACCGTTCCGCAAGATTCTACTAGACTCGTTTTGGTACAATGAGATCAACAAACCTAGGGATCTGATACCACCTTTGTCACGACCCAGACCATCATGATTGACACCCACATTAAACCTTCGGTGGGACAACCACTACTACAACCCAACTACACAACTTAACCAAATACTACGCATTTAAAGATATAGAAGAAGGTTTAAATGACAATAAAAATGAAGTCCCCATAAACTCCAAGGTTTTAACAAACAAACAACCAAACTAATATGGAAGAACAACCCCTAGAACCTGAAATCCATTGTACCAAAACTCTTCGAACGACAAGTCTAAGAACAAGGGGTACAACCCTGTAACTAAACGAACACCTTTAACAAATAGTCTGAGTCCGAAGAGAGTGGACTTAAACAAGAAAGATCCATGGCAACCTGAAAGAGCTAGCTCACCCTTAAATCCGGTCACGCTCAATAGTCACCTAGCTGAGGTCTATCAATAGCCACCTGAAGATGCTTTATACTCAACAAAGAAAGAGCAAGTGCAATATCAGTACACAACCACAGTGTACTGGTAGGATCACGCGACTATCTCAATAAGTGAAACACATGCAAGTAACCACAATCATTATAAAACAAGTATATACCGAACATATACACTATTAGTCAACTATTATGAACAACGAACAGTTTCAGGATTCTCACATATCATAGTTATATCAATTTAGAGCAACATACCGTCTTCCAATATCAATTATCATTAGATATTAATGGAATCATCACAAGTAGATACACAACACAATTCAATGGTCCTCTCATGGAACCCACACCCAAATTGTTAGTGTACCAAAATGTGGTACCCGATCTAATATTTATGCCGAAACATGGCAACCGATCCCATATTTATGCCGGAACATGGCAACCGATCCAAGTTAGTGTGTCAGAACGTAACACCCGATCCATTCAACAAACCACAATCATAATCACAATCACAATGTATATTCTCACAATCATACAACAAGAGGTGATTCATGGCATACAATTATTCAATTATCCTCATTTACGATTAGGGTGATCAATAATGAAACATTCGCATACATACATGTATTATAATGAGCAATTACAAACATATATCACACCAACATGAAATCACAACCATCACCTACCTCGAATCCAAGCTTAAATCCCCTAAGACACTTGAATCTTCCTTTTCGGATTCTTCCCGCTTGTTCGTGGTCTAAAAATATACAATTAAAGCAAGGATAAACAATCAAAGGTCTAATTATCCGGATTATAACAAACCCAATAACCCTAGACCAACCCATGATCCTAATACCCAATTTAGGGCTTTTTCCACCATTAGTTTCATATCAAAATCCTTCCCCAACAATAATTACCCACGAATTTATATTCTACGGATCGAAAAATGGATTCGAGGAGTGAAAACCTTACCTTTAGCCTTAAGAATGGTGGAAAACTTTCAAGAAAACCTCTGGGGTCGTTCCTTAGCTCTCAAAGTTGAAAAGTGCATAATAAAACATTTTTAGGGTTTATTTTCGACTTAAGTCGCGACTGTACCGCAACAGCGGGACCCAATCCGCCACAGCGGCCCCGCCCTGGCGGGATAAATCCCACCCTAGCGGCTTGGACGAAACCAGTGAGCAAAATTAAGAATTTCAAACCCCCATTTCACAACACACCTTCATCCCATAACACTCAGAAAATACTCTTTCACGCTTAGATCAGTTTCGGAAGTTCTACTCACCCGAATTCAATTCCTTAAAGTCGTACGGGTTCCTTAACGTCTTAGTTATCTAGTCATATTATCAAAATCATAATTAGATCTCTTATTTGTTACCAGATTTCCCTAGACTTCACTGACTCCCATTTCGTCCAAATCTCGATTAGGCTAGAAAATCCAAAGTTACTACTCAAAAGTTTTCTGGCCCTAATTCTTTTCTCATTGGCTTTTCTATAACGACGGAAACCTGTCGTTACATTACTACGATGATATGTTTTACTTTTTGCATTAGAAATCGGAAGATAAATATTTTTTTAAAAATAATTTTAAGAAAATAAATTAATAGGTTTGACTTAGATTGTTGCCACTTTTAATAATATAATACTCTTCAGATAACAGAAATCCCCTGTATGTGATTACTTTGGTGTAGACAAGATCCTTGGTAATGTCGACCTTCTTAGGATTGTAAACATAATAAGGGCCAGAACCGATGAAAATCACTCCACGAGATCTTGTTGATGAGCTCAAACACACACCAAAATTCTTGTTTAATGTAGGGTTTAAAGCAAGTTGATTGGGAATGGAAAGTAGACTTTCATGTCCAAAACCAACAATTCATGGTAAGACATAATACAATTGAATAATCAAAAAGTACTGTCCTTCCCTCAAATAGGTTAACTTTTAGCTACAAGCAAAAAACATTTTCAATCCACCCATAAGCTTCTACCACCAAGATGGACTAAGAGTTTTATGGGGATTAAAGGAGTTCTTTGACCTACTTCTGTTATGTATTGTAGAGTTGATGCATCTTTGGTGATTGGAAGATATAAGGTTGTTTGTGGTACTTGACATGAACATAGAAAAATAATATTGAGTAGAGGAAAAAAGTGTAATTGGAAAATAAGAGAAATTTGAATGTCTCCATGCCAATGCTAGAGAAAGAGAGCAAATGCTACTATAATTTATTTATACATGATACATCTATATATGAAAGTATGACCCAACTTTGTTTTGAATTTCTGTTTTATTATTCTAATTGCCTTGGGAGTAAAACTCTTTTATGACTCATTAATTTAGTCAGCGTGATCCAGAGGAGAAGTATGGAGTCTCACATGTACATGCCCAATTTGACTAATTTGAATAGATAAAACAGATACTTACTTTGTTTGAATTTGTTTATCCATTGTTTATCTAGTCTTGATTTGTGAGTTTAAGAAAGGAAAGTATAGACTTTTAAATCTAGTGGTATTATTAAACTAAAGATAAGTAGAATATATCAAAATATCCTTTAATTTTGTGACAGGTGGAAAGTTAAAATTAAAAAAATGTTAAAAAGAGAAAGATAATGTACTACATCGAACGGATCGGATTGTGGCACCATATAAGGTATTTCTCGATCTTCTACTTTTATGAGGAGAATGAATCTTTTTCTCAAAGAAGTTGGTCTAAATCTCCTCCAAGTGATTAGGTTTGATATGCAGAGTTGGAAAAAATATTTGTGAACAGAAAAAGAAAACATGTATTTCTATTATTTTAACCATATAATAAAAGAGAATTCAAAAAAATTCTTGCGACATATTTGCTCTAGAAACACGAGAATCATTTCAAATTTAACAATTGAGTTGCAATAGTTGAGCAAATTGCATAGCATAATAGAAGTAAGGGAAATAATTATTAATGTAAAAGTAGTTGAAACTTGTTATTACTATAAGAAATAGGAAATTATACTAGAATGGTACTTTGTCCATAATAGTATTATCGTACTGAGAGCATGATGTTTGTTTAAGCTTGAGTGAGGAGCTGAAACCTATTTTCCTTCCTGGAAGATCAAACACCAATAGGTTCTCTTCCAATTGATATCCTCCTATCACAATTGATGGTAACCATGTTTGGTCTTGTCTCACAAAAGCTAAACACATAACATCCTTACTAACTTGTATCATCGAATTTGCCCCAGAAATCCTCCAAAACACACTCGGTTTGTAGAAGACGATATCTATAGGAGGAACATCTGGTCCAACATTGGTGTTTTTAATGTTTTCAGAACTAAAGCAAGTTGCAAATGGACTCATAGGAGGAGGCTCTACAATTGTCACATTCTTAGGAAGCGCGTTAATGAAAGCAGTTTTAACAGAATCGTAAAAGGTAGTGTGCAAAATTGTGTAAGGTATAGCTGTGCTGATGCTAGTCCCATCAGTTCCATGTCGTTTCTTATTTATAATTAGCAATGTTTTATTTAGTGGCACGTCTTGCCCCGCGACTCGAATGGATGACATTTGGAAATAATACTCATCAGTTTGTAAAAATCCTCTCTTATTTACAAGTAGTTTGGTGTAGGCAAGATCCTTGGAGTTGGAGATGTCGATCTTGTTAGGATTGTAAAGATAATATGGGTTAGGACCGATGAAAATAACGCCACGAGATGAGCTCAAACACATACCAAACTTCCTGCTAAATCTAGGGTCTGAACCAAGTTGATTGGGAACAGTAATTGGAGTTGTTTGTCCAAAACCTGCTACTCCTGTTGAGGCATAACATGCATAATTGAAATCAGAAGCTGTCCTTAAACATATCATAATATTCGTATGGCTATAAGACTTTTGAAATGTGTTAAATGTCATAATATTAAAGTTAAAATAGAAATTTGAAATAAATTAGTTGTATACATAAAACAAAATATATCATTTTTTGGACTGAATTAATAAGAAAATAGTGTCAAGCAAATTAAAATTCCAAAAATATTGATTTAAAGGGAAACATATAAATCGTCCGAAAAAATCATTTACACATTGATATTGTTAGATTAGGTCTTAGGCCTAACTTACACCCCAAAAGCTAGCTCAAAGGGAAGAGGATTGCCCAAGCCTTATAAGGAGTCCACCCATCTCATTAACCACCAATGTGGGACTTTGTCATTCTTTAATAGATATCATTCACCCCCTTATACTTGTTTATAATGAAATCCCCATCCCCCCTCACCCTACCCACCTCACTCCGCTCGGTCTATTAGTGAACCATATCCATCTCTCTAAGAATTGTGAAAGATGTTTCCACCTAAAACGCTCTCTATCAAAGGTGACTTTAATTTATACTCGATGGGACTCGAACCTGAAACCTCTTGGTTAATGATAAATGAGTATTTATCACTTTACCACAACCCTAATTAAAAACAGAGAGGAGTATTTACTAATTCAATTATTAAAAACTGTGTTCCTTCTGTTTCAATTTTGTTTGTTTGATTTTGACTTGATACACAAGTTTAAGAAAATAAAAAAAAAATTAAAATTTTGTGGTCTTAAATTAAAATGTTTCAAAATATCATTTAAGTTTGGCCTCTTAAACATACCATATAGAAATTTAGAATTAGAAATTAAAATTGTCAAAAAAAAAGAAAACAAGACATTTTGTTAAAAAACTGACTAAGAGGACATGCAATATAAGAGAAACAAATTGAAATGGAGAAAGTAATAATTTCAATTTCGATACCTGTGACTCCATTGGCGAGTTTTTCGAGCATATAAGGATCAATAAGGCAAGTGAAAATAAAGCGCGGCGAAGTGACTAGAACCCCAGGAGAAGAACCAATGGTCAATACATCCTCAGCAACTTCAGAACCATCATGATACATTTTCTTGATGGGATTTTCACCCCAAATGTAACAAGTATTGTTGTTGCATCCAGGCTGCAATTCACTTCTAAATTTGCAATCTCCACAGCCATAAGATTTGGCCATAGAGCATTCTGTAGAATTACATACAGCTGATTTGTAAGTTGAACTTGTATGAGTTGTACTATTGGTACAATCCACCCATAAGCTTTTACCACCAAGATGGAGTAAGAGTTTTGTGGGAATTAAAGGAGTTTTTTGACCTACTTCTATAATGTATTGTAGAGTTGATGCATCTTTAGTGACTGGAATGTATAGTACTTCACTTGAGCATTGAAAAATATTGAGTAAAAGAAAAATGACAAGTATAGATAAAGGAATTTTGAATGTCATCATGCTAGAGAAAAAAAGAAAGTAAATGATATAATTAGACCAATGAGGGATTCTAATTTATAGTAGTAATAATAATTGGTTTGTAGTTTTTCCTTTTTTTTATTTTTTCAACGTTACTATAGTCTATATGGACAATATATGAGCTATGACCCACCCATGTTTGAATATCTTTGTTTATTATTGACATTAGTAAAACTCTATAATGCATCCTTATTTCTTACTCTAATTTTTAAAAAATGTATTCTATGTACAAAAAGAAAATAAAAATAATACAATATGTTTTTTAATTTTATTGCATCTGACATTATGTCCTTTAACTTTAAATGTATATAAGTAGATATTTAAATTAATATAGAATTGATAACACTATAGAATATCGCATAGGACACAAATTATCACTATTATGACAAATAGGACGCGTTTATCTACTCTACTAAGACAGTAAGATGAAGATGAAAGTATATGATCACAACTTTGACTTTGAATTAAATCTAGTCAGTATATATATGGAGATATCTCATGCACATGCCAAGTGGACAAGGAAACAGAATTATACGCGTGTTTGAGATTCGTATTGCTCACATCTCATCTCAATTTAGATTTATACGTGTGTTCGATATTCACATCGAAGTCTGATTAAATTTAAATTTATATGTGTGCCTGATATTCATATTAGAGTCTAATTAAATTTTGATTAATGCCAAAATTTCGTATTTAGGCTAAAGTATTTTCTAACAAATGCAATTTCGTACGTAGGGATTCAAATTTACAACCTCTAATTAAATATGAAGAAGTACTTACTACAACACCACAATCTGCCTTCTTTATCCTCGTATCATTATTGAAGTTCTTCAAGCGTTTGTTTTCTTATAACAACTAGAAAAGAGAAACATTTACTTTTTCTTGTTTGGTTTGTGTGAATACGAAGATAGTAAGGAAAATTTAAAGTTGCCTAACTTGTCGGGGAGGACCATGCTGCAATTTTTAGATTTAGTTTTAGTTCCTCTAAAATTAATTTATCGAAGCAATTAATTAAAGTGAAAAATAAATATTGTAATATTTCTTATATTTGCAATTCGAATTGTGTCGATTGTCCCCAAATGTGACTGTTAGTTTCAAGAGACCGTAATTCGAATTGTATATATTATATCTGCAGTTCTTCTACATTGAGAGGCATCTATAAATTATTTTTTATGTTAATGATAACAAGATTAAAAATTATTGCAAGAAAATGAAATAAGGAAGGCAAATAAAACTACAAAGAAAATAAGTGTTATAAAATCAAATTTTGAAAGGAAGTTTATGTATTTATTTCTTTATTTGTTGCATGTAGTCACAATGTAGATCATAAAGTTATCTAACTTGAGTGACTTAATTAATAAAAAATAAACATAAGTGATCTTATTGAAGAATTTGCTATAGTTGAGTTGACTATTTAAGTTGGGAGAAATTACACAAATACAACATTTTAAAAAGTTACAACTAATTTCAGAGAAAATTATAAGGTAGTCTTAATTAATTTGTGATGATACTTGAGTATTTTGCAGCACAACGTCACACTCTCTTCATCTAATTCAAGTAGCACTTTTTTTTTTCTTTTTTGGGAGTTGCTAACGAATTTTTTAAGTTAAATTCAACCAAGTTAACTCAATAATTTAAAGTTTAAATATTCAAAAATTACATCAAAATATTAATAGTTTTAATTCTTATCAAACCAATATGATAAAAAACTATATTTTAAAAGATTTTATAACATAATGTACATAGTTTAAATCTCAAAAAATAGATGTTCCCATATTGTGTTATATCATAAAGAAAATACTTTTGGAGTATGGAAAATTAGTCAGAGTTATATGTTAGGTGTTATAACAATGTGTTGGTCTTTTAGCATTTTAATATTAATCTTTAGTAATATAAATTTGCTATTTTTGGAGTTTAAAGTGCTGCCTTCCCTTACTTTAATTAATTGCTGGCTTTTCAATTGTTGTTGATTGGCAATTCATTGGCTTCTATTGGAATATTTTTATTGGCTGCTTTACTCCATTTTGGAGTTGGTTCTTATGCTACAATTTTTTCAATGAATTGTGCATGTCACAATTCGAGTCTCCATCCCACCGAGACACATTATTTAGAATTATGAGTGGCGCCAAGTTAATCCTTGATATAACATATCAAAGCATATCATATGAAATTAATGCGGAATGAAATACATGCTTAATAAGTCTTAATAATGAAATCAATAAATCTATGATGATTGAACAACTATTGTTTGAAATATGCCTCTAACATTTAGACCGAAGGAAACAAGTTTACCAAAATATGGACCTCAGTTACCTCAAACCAAATAAACAAAAAAACTACTAAAATCCAACTAACAACTAATCCAAGGAATTCCCCGTATGAGGAGGATTCACCAATCGTTGGCTGGAACTGCTACAACCTCACTAGCCACGAGTTTGAGTATGGGCGCTGAAATTTACATCATAAAAGGATGCATCGCAGAGAAAAGTATGCATTAGTATATGGAATGTACTGAGTAAGAAAGGGGCACTAGCATAATCGTAAAAATAACATAACGAGGATAGTGAAATAAGGTTTTCAAATTCATGTACATTAGTAAGAGAACTTGAGGAGAAAACAATTGGGTTCCTCTCTAAATACCATTCAAAATCCTCTTTCAAAAGCATATATAGAGATGAGTCTATTTCAGTAGCCTTGCATAATCATAAATGTAAATAACATACTTAAAAATGAATCAAATAAAGTAAAAGCATATCGTTAAAGATGCATAACTTGGAGAGTTTCTTAAAATCGACATACACCATGTGAGCTCATGATGTTCAACAACTAACCCAGTTGGGAGGGTTGTCCTATACCTTTCCAGAGTATAGAACCATATCATCATATCTATGTGGATCCACTAATCTGAACCTATCAGGGCTAAATGATCAACCGTCAAAGCGGTGAAACATAATTCTACGATGGCACATAGCTATGAGACTTGAATTTTCTAAACATGTGTCCTCTCGGTGCTAAATAGTCCTCCGAAAATAACATATATTTCTCATTGGTATGAAAACCATCTGTCTATTTGAATCATATGTGAAACAAGCTCGAAAGTCATATCTAAAATAACTCGAATTTAGATTGAAATTCATATCATGCTAGTTTTCATGCATACAAGTCATAAGAGTTTGAATGACTATAAAAATCATGTTAAGTTAGCTAGTACAATGAGATTTTAAAGCCAAAGTCAAACAATGAAAACCTAAGCTAATGAAGAAAGATCACAATTTCATAATAAAACTAGTTTTACTTCTACCAATTTTGTGAAATTCTTGAGAATTAATATACTTTAGACATGCGAGTGAATGAATACTCTCATTGAAGCCTTATATATCTGAGAGTAGGGGTGTACAAAATCGAACCGAAAACCGAACCAAACCCCAAACCGAGAAAAAAAACCCGACTAGTGGTTTGGTTTGATTTGGTTTGGTATTGAAAAAAAAACCCGACTATATTTGGGTTGGTTTTGTTTTAACTAAAAAAAACCAACCCGACATTATATATGTAATTTTAAAATTTTATTTTATACATAAAAATATTTACTTTGATATAATTTAAAAATATTTCTCATACTATTTCATAGTTTTTATCTTTTAATATATTATTTCAAGTTTAAAACTTAGAATTCGGAATGGTCCAATAAAGATTATAGTTCATAGATGTTGATAATTATAATAAAACTTAAATCAAAATCAAATTAATACTAATGCAAAAAGAAAATCAATTCAACACTAAGAATGACAATAATATTGAATATTTGTTCTTTAGTTTTACATTGGTTTAGACAATTAAAATACATAATCTAATTTTAATTTTCCTTAAATATTTAGTAATGTAACTAATACTTATTAAACTTATTTTAGCATGATTTAGTACTTTTAAATTATGATCATTTTCATTATGACTTTGCAATATTTATTTATATGATGATTTCATTATTATTTTTTATTGAATATTTTATTGTCATCAGTACTCATCTCATATTTTGTGTTATTTTCTTAAGAAACACCTTAGATAATTGTATTTTGGTTGGACTAAAGAAATAGTTGGAGCACAAGTTAATTATATGTTTGTATGCAAACTTTACCGAAAAAATCCAAAAATCTGAAAAATTCGAGGTTTATTAGTTTGGTATGATTTATAAATTTAAAAATTCGACACAATGGTTTGGTTTGGTAGTTGAAAAATCCGAACCAACCCGAGGTTGAAAAACCCAAAAAAATCCGAATTTTATTAGTTTGATTTGGTTTATAAATTTAATTTTTTTATACAAATGGTTTGGTTTGATATTTGAAAAACCCGAATCAACCCGATCATGTACACCTCTACCTGAGAGATTGAGAATCTAAAGAAAAACTAACTTGAAAAATTTGAAACTGTAGCTTTGCTTTTTCTGAGTTTGGAGAGTTGAGAGCGTAGAAGACAAAGAAAACTAAGTACTTGATGAAATATATTCCCTTAACAGAAGTTAAAACGTCATGGCTTAGACTTAGGAAGAATGAAAAAAGAACAAAATAACTCCAATTAAAAAGTTGTGAGAAACATTTCATGAGGCCATCTACGATCCGTGGTTTGATCTAAGGGCCATAGATCCCATCTGTGGACGTTAAACTAAAATTTTGAGTTTCTGAAGTTCATTCTACAGACCCAAATTATGACCCGTAATCATATCCATGAAAATCAGGTCCAAAAACAAGTTGAGAGACTTCACTTTACAGGCTCAATTTATGTCTTGTAGGTGATTTTACGACCCGTAATTGGATCCATAAGAATTAGACCAAAAAATTGTCTCTGAAGCTGGTTTTATGAGTTTATAGTATGGGTCATACTATAATTTACGATCCATAAATAAGGTTCGTAGTTATCGGACTTTGAAAATTCGGTTGTGGTAGTCTTTGGTAAAACTATCAATAACGTTTTACTCCAAACTCCGTTTGATGCAACTTTGGTGGTGTTGGAAAGAAAACTCAAAAGACTTTAACTAGATAAGTCAAGATACACCTAATAACTTATATACTAAGAGATATGGTCGTTTGAAGTTGACCCTTGCATGAACTAATGCGAAAAACTTAGCAGGTAGGAAGTCTTTGAACTCAACTTATAAGTACTAACCCACTTCCAATACACTCCACACACATAGAAAAGAACCTTAACACATAAGAACAAGTAAGACATCACCCTGTCCTAGCTTATTTACTTACGACGAACAATTTGGATACTACGAGTAGAGTTGCGAGGTGTTACAAGAGCAGAATTCCTTTTGTTCGTTGAATAGTGCAACAATTGTCCATTGATGGCATTTGCTGCCTTCTCATTTTAATATACTATTTATTCCTCCATTATATCTTGTAATTTATGTAACACCTAGCTCATTTATCTACCTAGTTTACTACCCTCATTATCTTCACATTCATTGCAAGGAAGAATTTCTCCCCTATAAATAGTGATGTTCTTCCTTTGTCGAGAGCACAAGAAAATAGAGAGTGCATAAATGTTAGTAAAAAGAGAGTTCTTGTTAGTTAAAATAATATGTTCTTTTTGTGGAGCTTTCGAATTAACTCTTGCCGAGGAGGAGAGTGACTATTGGTCATAGTTGAGGGGGAGTTTGATTTTAAAAGCAAAGTTAAAGGGTATAAATGATTTTCACCCACTGGTGTTGCATTGACTTGTTTGTATCCCTTATTGATGGGTTTGGGATCTTTTTCCCTTCCCATATGGATAAATAAAAGTCTTATTCGGACCAGTCCACTTTAGCCCATAAGCCCAATATTATGTTGCATATATAAGACTTGTTTAAGTCTTATTTTCAGACACAAAAGAGAGAAAAGTCAAGAGAGAGTTGTTTTAAACAGAGAGAGAGAGTTCTCAACATTTGGTTCGTTAATCGTTGGATCGTGCTCAAATTTAAACTGAGAGTTCTCAACATTTGGTTCTTGAATTTCAATGGTGGAGATCGGATTTGGTTGTTTGCAGTTTCTGATTTTGGGGCGTGAACAGTAGTTCATTTTTGGGTGAATTCTCTCTTCTAATTTTCTAGTTTGGTGCAATCTTGTTCCGTTGTTGCTCGTTGTGTGACACTTGTTTTGTTGCCAATTTTGGAGAAAAATATTGTAACTCTTGGTGATTATAGTGGAGCTTTTGATCCTGTGGTCTTTTACTCTTCACATTGAACGGTTTTCATGTAAATCTTTGTGTCTTGTGTGATTGGTTTATTCTTGTCTTTTATTTTTGTTTGGTTGATAAACTTTATGTCCATTCTTCATATTGCTTGATTTAGTTTGTCTTCTCTTGGTTCAAATTGAAAGGAAAAGTTTAGACTTGGGTATTATTCCATTATTATCCTATCGGGCAGTGGTTAGGAAAGGCAAGGCACAAACAAAAATAAATTACTATGTAGTTGTACGCATGTGAAATATTTAATTCGTGACGACGCTTGCAATTCAGTTATTTAATTTGGTACCAATACTAAATGAAGGAAAGTAATTTGCTGCACAACGGCTTGCGGATATTAATTAACTTTATTTTTCATCTCAGTTTATGTGAATTTTGAGCTAAGACATTTGATTTTGACTATAAATTCTTTACAAATTTGAAAACTAACTTCAAAGATATGGTCTAGTGAGACAATCGATTTCAATGTGTTTTGTTAATTGAGTATAATTTGCATATAGCAACCTTGTTATCACTTTAGATGTCAATAGATAGAATTTATTTCAAAATCCACTTGTTTAAGAAGGACAGCTAACCAAATTATTTCAATGACAATTCATGATACAAGTGTATAACTGACTTCTTATAAATTTGAATCATTGAAATATATGCAAGGGCTAATATGATTCTAATAATTCTGACCATTTCTACAAACTGGAGAGAAGGTTTCTTGATATTTTATCCTTTCCTTTACAATGTACCATTTGGCTACAAGTCTAGTGATACACCCAAATTAATTACGCCATTAAAAAGGTATTACTTCTTATTGAAACAAGTACATTGATCCTTTTTGATGTTCTTGAAGACATTCAAAAGAATACAAAAAACGATACAAATCATACACTTGTGCAATGCACGTACACTGATCGTATAGTTTATTATTGAAATAAGAAATTACATAATTAATTGACTAAAATGGTACTTATATTAGCCTAGAATGGTATTATCGTACTTAGAGCATGATGCTTGTTGAAGCTTGAGTGATGAGCTGAAACCTATATTCCTTCTTACTAGGTCAAATACCAAGAGGTTCTCTTCCATTTGATGTCCTCCAATCACAATCGATGGTTCCCATGTTTGGTCTCTTCCCACAAACGCTAAACACATAACATCCTTATTAACTTGTACCACTGAATTTGTCCCATAAATTCTCCAAAATGCACTCGGCTTATGCAACACAAAATCTATCACAGGAACATCTGGTCCAACGTTGGTACTCTTAATGTTTTTCGAACTAAAGCAAAGTCCAAATTGTTTCATAGGAGGCTCTACAATTGTCACATTCTTCGGAAGCGCCTTGATAAAAGCAGTTTTAAAAGCATCATAAATGGTAGTGTGTAAAATTGTGAAAGGTGTAGCTGTGCTTATTCTCGTCCCAGCAACTCCATTTTTCTTATTAATAGATAACAATGTTTTATTTAGTGGAACGTCTTGCCCCGCGATTCGAATGGATGAAACTTGGATATAATACTCTTCAGAAGTCACAAATCCTCCCCTTGTATTTGCGATTAATTTGGTGTAGAGAATATCGTTGGAGATATCGATTTTCTTAGGATTGTAAACATAATATGGACCAGAACCGATGAAAATAACCCCACGAGATTGTGTAGATGAGCTCAAACATATACCAAATTTTTTGGTGAATCTAGAGTCTAAAGCAAGTTGATTGGGAATGGAAACTGGACTTTCACGTCCAAAACCTGCAACTCCTGTTAAGAAATAATACAATTCAATAATTAAAAATTCTACTTTCTCAAATTGGGTTAAAAATTGTATGGTTGACTTCTTACCCTCTACACTTGTTTATGGTGCAATTAAACCCCTTACCTACCTAAGGATGTGTGAGGAGAAGAAAAAATAAATACTCTATTAAAATGACAAAACTTTGCATGTGACATTTTCTTTAATTTGTTCACTATGTAACCCTCTGAGTTATATATTTTAAAGTCAAAAGGAATTAGGTGGGTCCCATTGTGACTTCTATTGTCTATTGGGTCTATCCCTTAAATTTTTTGTGAGCTTTATTTAAAATCCTACCATCTATGTTATGAATGGAGCAGGTAGGTGATGGCTCCTACAGCCTCCTTTTTGTACTTCTAAGGTTCATTCAATAATGTGTAATATAACAAAAAAAAAAGAAGAAGATAAAAATACATGCATATAAATTTAATTTAACAATTAACCAAGTATATGTGACAATTTTAAATTTTAAACTAAGGCATTCACACAATATATGATTCAATACCTGTGACTCCATTCGCGAATTGTCTCATCATATCTTGATCAAGAAGGCAAGAGAAAATAAACCGTGGCCAAGTTACACGAACACCAGGAGTAGAACCAATAGCCAATACATCCTCAGCAATTTCAGCGCGATCGTGAAACGAATTGATCAATGGATTTTCACCCCAAATGTAACACGTATTGTTGCTACATCCAGGTTGCACTTGAGGTTTGAATATGCAATCTCCACAGGCATGAGATTTGGCAAAAGTGCATTGTGTGGAATTACATACTGCTGGTTTGTAAGTTGAACTTTTGTAACCTTTGTCACAATCCACCCATAAGCTTCTACCACCAAGATTGATTAAGAGTTTTATGGGGATTAAAGGAGTTCTTTGACCTACTTCTATGATGTATTCTAGGGTTGATGCATCTTTAGTGACTGGAATGTATAGTACTTCAGATGAGCATAGAAAAATATTGAGTAGAAGGAATAAAAGTAGCATAGATAAAGGAAGTTTGAATGTCACCATGCTAGACAAAGAAAGACAAAAAAGTAAATGGATTATTAGACCAATGAGAAATTCTAAGTATGGAGTTGCAAATTTATAGTAAGAGATAGACGCATTAGACAACTATAGTCTATATGGATTCTTTTGTTTATTTCCGTTGACATTTAGTGAAGCTGTATAATGGTTCCGTATTTCTTACTCTTTCTGGTCCATATTAGATGTCGTGTTTATAAAAAATAGTCCGATCAAGAAAATTAATAACAAAAAATTTAATTTGATAATTACTCAATAAATATAAAGAGAAATTATTATGATTTAAAAAAATAGTAATAGATCAAAATGCAAAATTAAATAAAAATAATTAAATTATATTACTCCCTCTCCGTCCCATTTTATGTGAGGTAGTTTGGCTTGGCATGAAGTTTAAGGAAGAAAGAAAGACTTTTAAAATTTATGGTCCAAAATAATGATAGAAATTTGTGTGGCTGTAAATCATTTCATTAAAGGTAAAATAAATATTTATAGTTAAATTATTACTTAATATAAAAATGTATCATTCTTTTTAGAACTGACTAAAGAAGAAAGTAGATCATATAAATTGGGACAGAAGGAGTAACTTTTAATTCATGTTTTTCTGTGTGCAAAAGAAAGTAAAATGTACAGGAGAGAGTATATGATCACAAGCCAAAACTTTGACTTTGAATAAAATCTAGTCAGCATGGAAGTTATCTCATGCACATGGACAGATTTATACGCGTATTTGAGATTCTTGATGTTGACATCTAATCTCAATTTTCAAACGTGAATTTAGTTAATGCGTTGAATATTTTATTTTTTTATCGACGTTGAAATCTGACTATTTTGAATTTATATCGTATAGGGCTTCATTCGGGAGTAAGGGGTGGGGTAAAGATTTTTTTATATTAGGGCTCAAATCGAAACCTTTGATTAAGGAAGGAGGCCACCCATCATGTGGTGGTTGTTGAATATTTATATTTTCATCGCATTTGTGTTATTATGGGTTCAAAACTTATAGTACTTAATAGTTATTGAAAGTAGTAGAGTTAACTATGTACCAAATTAAATTTTAAGTTTTTCAAAATATCCTTTTAAACAAGAATAGTGGGAGGTTTTTTTTTAGTCTGTTGGCTCAAAAGGTAAATGCAGTTAATTAACCACCACCAGTGTTGATGTACTAGGACTAGCTACCTGATTTGTGAAAATAGATTAAAAACAAAAAAAGACTATTTTGTATCTGTGTGCGGTAACAAAATGGGTGCGGATCTTGTTTATCATAAAAAAATTATGATTAAATATGTAACATGTTTTAAAGGAGATGTGGATTGAATTGATCGACTTGGAGGACCCT
Organism: Solanum stenotomum; assembly: GCF_019186545.1. NCBI lineage: Eukaryota > Viridiplantae > Streptophyta > Magnoliopsida > Solanales > Solanaceae > Solanum > Solanum stenotomum. The sequence continues at coordinate 25,704,478 of NC_064282.1, forward strand.
TCTAGGTGTTTTTATTAAATATTATAAATGCTCATCTGCTAAAGAATGACAAAAGTCCCACGTTGATGGTTAATGAGATGGGTGGACTCCTTATAAAGCTTGGGCAATCCTCCTCCCTTTGAGCTAGCTTTTGGGGTGTGAGTTAGGCCTAAGACCTAGTCTAACATGGTATCAGAGCAGGGCCCGTCTCACCCGATGTTGGGACCCCCAAAATCAAAATTGCCCACGCACCAGATGCTAAGCATTGGGTGTGAGGTGGGGTGTTAAAGAATGACAAAAGTCCCACATCGGTGGTTAATGAGATAGGTGGACTCCTTATAAGGCTTAGGCAATCCTCCTCCCTTTGAGCTAGCTTTTGAGGGGGTGAGTTAGGCCTAAGGCCTAATCTAACATGGTATCAGAGCAGGACCCGTCTCACCCGATGTTGGGGCCCCCAAAATCAAAATTGCCCACGCACCAGATGTTAAGCACTGGGCGTGAGGTAGGGTGTTAAAGAATGACAAAAAGTTCCACATCGATGGTTAATGAGATGGGTGGACTCCTTATAAGGCTTGGGCAATCATCCTCCCTTTGAGCTAGCTTTTGGGGTGTGAGTTAGGTCTAAGACCTAATTTAACATCATCCTTAATCATTTTTAAAGGGAGATAAATATTGTTGAATGTTGAGGCACAGAGCAATAACAAAGGGCAAATTATCTAGGATTTACTTTCTTGCTTTTACTTACTTCATTTCTTTTTTCTTATTTGAATTATTGCTTTGTAATCAGACATTAAATGACTAGAAGTCCTTTTTAGGGGGTTATGACCACACTATGAACGTTGTATAATTTGATATATTGGCTGTTATTGCGGACTTTTACGGTCAAAGTTTTCTCCTCTTATTAATACTTGCTTATTTCTCTGTTACTTACTTGCTTAGCTACCAATAGGTTAATGGATAATTGCTAATGGAATTTGAGATTATAACAAAATTAGAGATAGAACGCGAGATAAGGAAAGTATGATATGTTCTGTGGAACAAATCAGTTAGATTATTCTTGCTGGGGTGGGCTAGGCCTTCTTTTTTGTTTTTTTATCTTTTCAAACTTAAAATTGTATAACATTAAGAAGATGAGAAGATTTTCAAATCAAATATGCCAAATAATGGTGTTGTTTCAATAACACTGGCAAAAAATATAGTGTGATTAGCATGTATCTTGGATACTAGATATATGTATCTCAGTATCTGGTGTGATGCACCCCAGATACGCGAGTGAGATTAGAGAGTGGCGAGGGTGTGAGATTTATCTATGTATCCTAGATAGAGTGTATCTAGAACAAATTAACCTAATTTTGAGTCCATGTATCCCGAGATACATGTATTTGGACGTATCAAAATCTGATAAGATTCGTAATATTACAACATAGCGTACCTTTAAGTAATCAGCTCCTACACTACAGAGATTTCTGTAAGTTACTCTTAATAGCATACCTTTAAGTAATCAGCTCATACACTAGAGAGATTTCTGTAAGTTACTCTTAAATAAATAGTTTTGGCCCATGGGCCGACCCCAACTCAGCCATGATCAAGCCTCAAGGGCCAAAGGATTATAAGCCCTAATTTAAAATGGGCTTGAAAAAATCTATCCCAACCGTACCTCAATAACGAGTTGAATTGGACCGATCCCATGGGCTAAACCTATTTTGACGGCTCTAGATGTAGTGATGATGGTAATTAGAGCTGTCAATATGGGCTGGCCCACCCCATTCGGGCTAACCCATACAGACTTTGAAATTTGACGGGCCAAGCCGGACTAGCCCATTTTTTGTTTGGGCTAGAAAATTGTTGGCTCAGCCCACAAGTATGTGGGCTACGGGCTTTGTCGGACCAACCCTCTTTTCTTAAAAGTATATTTTTTATAATTTTTATTATCATAAATATCGACAAGACAATATTACATGGTGTTAGTGTTATTACTTGTTAATTAAATACACAAATAAAATTATCTTTATAATATTTATTAAGTTTGATTTCAAGTAAAAGTATAAGTAGCTAAATAGAAATATTAACCTAATTGTTTTCCAATGATCGTAATAAAACGCAAAAACTATGACCGATTTTAAATTGTAATATTTCAAACTTTAAACAGATTTGAGTTTAGACGCTTGTTATTTTTAATACTCTATCTTATTTTTATTTGGCCCACGGATTGGCCCTATCCATATTTCTCAAGTCTCACAAATCGACAGACTTATTCAGACCGGGCTAAAAAACCCTTTTCTTAAATGGGCTCCAAAAATCGTAGTTCAGCCCTATCAAATCACAAACTAGGCCAGGCCAGCCCAACGGGCCTATCCTATATTGACGGCTCTAATGGTAATCTAAATATATAGCCGGTTAGAGGATCGATCCATGGACTGCATGACTATAATATCAACTCTTTGAGTCCGCAAAATGATAGATCTCGTAAATTGGTTTATGAATTGTATATAGAAGTTAGAACATCTAATTTATTATCCAAATAGGAAATTATGAAGAATATATAACATAAAACGATATAAGTCATACGCCTATGCAATGCACGGCCACCGACCATATAGTTTATTATTGAAATAGAAAATTACATATATAGAATAGAGGGGCTTAGCGTAGAATGGTATTTTCGTACTGAGAGCATGATGTTTGTTGAAGTTTGAGTGATGAGCTGAAACCAATCTTCTTTCCAGGAAGGTCAAATATCAATAGGTTCTCTTCCAATTGATGTCCTCCTATAACAATTGATGGTTCCCTTTCTTCATCTTGTTTCACAAATGCTAAACACATAACATCCTTACTAACTTGTACCACTGAATTTGTTCCATAAATCCTCCAAAATGCACTCGGCTTATGCAACACAAAATCTATCACAGGAACAGCTGGTCCAACGTTGGTACTTTTAATGTTTTTCGAACTAAAGCAAAGTCCAAATTGTTTCATAGGAGACTCTACAAGTGCCACATTCTTTGGAAGTGCGTTGATGAAAGCAGTTTTAAAAGCATAGTAAATGCTAGGGTGCAAAATTGTGTAAGGTGACGCTGTGCTAATTCTCGTCCCACCATCTATATCTTTTTTATTAATAGACAGCAATGTTTTATTTAGTGGAATATCTTGTCCCGCAATTTTAATGGATGAAACTTGGATATAGTACTCTTGAGTTACCAAAAATGCATTTTTATTTGCGATTAATTTGGTGTAGAGAATATTGTTTGAGATATCGATCTTCTTAGGATTGTAAACATAATATGGACCAGAACCGATGAATATAACTCCACGAGATGTTGTAGATGAGCTCAAACATATACCAAATTTCTTGGTGAATCTAGGATCTAAAGCAAGTTGATTTGGAATGGAAATTGGACTTTCACGTCCAAAACCTGCAATTCCTGATAAGATAGAACACAATTTGAATAATTAAAAAGTGTCCTTTCAAAGAAGAGGTTATATATGGATCTTAATGAAATAATTTATAGTAGCATAAATATTTATTTCATCTTAATGAAATAATTTATAGTAGCATAAATATTTTTTACTCATTTTAGCTCATAAGTTTCAAAAGTCTTTCTTTCTTTCTTTCTTAAATAAAGACATTTAATGTTTATTTTTTTTAAGAATTTCATAATTTTTGTATTTTGTATGATTATATAAGACTTTTGAAATTTAAGAATTTAATTATACATGTCATAACACTTGTGTGGTTAAAAAAAATTTCCTAGGAGACTTCTTGGCCACTAATCACTATACTTGTTTATAGTTGAAATTAACCCCCGTCACCCACCTAACGACGTGTGAGGATAAAAAAACGTGACATTTTTTTAATTTGATCATTATATAAAACTGTTTGTGATTTGTTTGTGCAAGACAAAAGGAATTGCTTGGGGGGCTAGTGAAGAAAAAAGTTGGGGGTGCGGGGTGGGGTGGGGTGTCGTGGGGGCAGAGAAAAGAGGGTTGGTGATGAAGAAAGTTGGGGGTTGGGTTTGGAGGGAGGAATGATTGAGGAAGAAGTTAAGTTTTTTAACTTTTTAAAATTGAATTTTTTTTTAATTTTAATATTTTTAATGTAAAATATTAAATTTATTTGTCTTCAAAATATGTGCAATCATGCATTTTTTCAACTTAGCAACGCTAATGTTACATAAGTTTGGTCAATGATTAGAAGAAATGTCAAATGTTGTAATCTAATTAATAAGTTTAATGATTCGGCAAAATAATAAACAGAAAATTGAACTGATAAATGAAATCAAGTACAATGATTAGTAGTATAATTCAATACCTGTGACTCCATTGGCGAGAAGTCTCACCATATTGGGACTAACAAAACAAGCGAAAATAAACCGCGGCCAAGTTACACGAACACCAGGAGTTGAACCAATAACCAATACATCATCAGCAATTTCAGCGCTATCGTCAAACCAATCGATCAAGGGATTTTCACCCCAAATGTAACAACTATTGTTGTTACATCCAGGCTGCAATTTTGGTTTCAATATGCAGTCACCACAGTAATTAGGATTGGAATAAGTGCATTGTGTAGAATTACATACACCTGGTTTGTAAGTTGAACTTTTAAAACCTTTGTCACAATCCACCCATAAACTTCTTCCACCAAGATGGACTAAAAGTTTTATGGGAATTAAAGGAGTTCTTTGACTTACTTCTGTAATGTATTGTAGAGTTGATGCATCTTTAGTGACGGGAAGGTATAGTACTTCAGATGAGCAGAGAAAAATATTGAGTAGAAGAAATAAGAGAAGCATAGACAAAGGAAATTTGAATGTCATTCTGCTATAGAAGGAAAGAAAGCAAATGGCACAATTAAACCAATACTTACAGAGTTGCAAATTTATAGCAACTGATTGTGGCTTCTTTCTTTTTATTTTTTCAAAAATGTTACTATAGACTAATGGACAATATGACTCATCACCCCACCTTTGTTTGAAAACAATAATGAACCAACAATTGAGAACAACGGTGGTGGTGAAGTGGTAAATACTCCTTCATCTTTAATTAGAAGTTTCGAGTTCAAGTCCCTTTATGTATGAAATCGTCTTTGTTAGGAAGCATTTTATCCTCCAATATAAAATGTTCTGACGCAAACTTAGATTTAATCGGACTCTACTATGAATATCGAAAATCGAATGTAAAACAAAAAAAGAGGGACCGGGGGGGGGGGGGGGGGGNATTATGAAGCTCTACAATGGCTCCTCATTTCTCACTGTCTCTCTCCTATCTATAACTTGGAAAATCTTCAATTATTCCAGCATGGTTAATTAGGATCAAAAGATTGTATTTTGTTATGAAAGAATGTTTTTTGAATTGGATTGATTTTGGTTTGACTTCGGTTTAAATATAAATTCACAAGATCATCCCGTATTTATGCTGGTGTATAAATAGTTCTAGATATTCTTTTAGATACATTTACAAGAAAATTTTACTAACTTTATCTTTTCCCTTAGAATATTTAGGTTTTCTCTTAGAGTTATTTTAGATAGTACACTAGACTATTTTAAATTTTTTGCTAGAAAAATCTCTGATATTCCAAAAGATCAATTTTAACTTTTTTTAAATACTTATTATTTTAAAAAATCAAAATAAAACTAATTATAAGTTTTAAATTTTACAATTACTCAATAAATATAGTTGTGGTAAAAATAATAATAAATTAAAATAATTTAATCAAACCTTTTAGTCGTTTTATGCGTGCAAAACAAAAAAGTAAAATGGACAGGAAAGTCATTATTGCACATGGGCAAGTGGAGTGTAGTAAACCGATTTCATACGCGTGTTCTAGATTCCTCATAATTAGTATGCGACAGACTCTACACAGAAGACATAGAGGGAGAATCGATTTTAAGTCATTCGTGTAGATAACTGCCCTCCAAATCAACTGAGACATCCCGAAGGACATCCAAGTTCATGTTATTAAATTAAATTTTGATAAATCCATATACAATTTTAATTGGTTACACTAAAAGAATAAATCAAAAGTGAAGTATTCATTTAATTTGATAAGTTTAATAGTTATATATTCATCATACTTATTTTATTATGGCTCAAAAATTATACTTCCTCCCTTTTAAAAGAAAAAATATTTTCCTTTTTAGTCTGTTTAAAAATAATTATCATTTTCTCTTTTTAATAATATTTAATTTTAATTTTTTATGTGACATGTGCAATGTCACAAGATTAAAAAAATACTTTGATAGATTTGACATAATTTCAATTTAGTATTACAAGACTGAATTTTTTTAAAAATTATTTTTAACTTTATATTACGTCAAACTATATCATTGTTGCAGGGGCGGCTCAACGTAATTGGGGGGCCTAAAGCGAAATTTTAATTCGCGGTCTAAAATATAAATACACTTCATATACGTATTTATTCAAAAAAAAATAAAATTACACTATTAAGATGAAAATTATTAGTACTTAATATTGTTTTTTGAGTTACTAGTTTTAGGTAAGATTTTATCAACACANATTTATTCAAAAAAAATAAAATTACACTATTAAGATGAAAATTATTAGTACTTAATATTGTTTTTTGAGTTACTAGTTTTAGGTAAGATTTTATCAACACAACATTGAAAAACATCCTTTAAGTGAGACAATTATTATATGCATTGTTAACATAATGATATAAGTAATACGTTGATAAATATTAAATAAAGATAAGAGTTAGAAGTTTAGAATCATAGAATTTCACTCAAAAAGTTGATGACTTGGTACATCTCATTTTAATATGCTTAGAGTAATGCTTGAAACTAAAATTTAAAAAGAAATAAAAAAGAATTTGTAATTCACTTTGTTCAACACTTTTCACTGTTAATTCTTATTTTTAACAAAGTACAAAAGATGTTAAAGTAGATAAAATAATTTATTTAAAAAAAATATATACTTTTTATCATAAATAATTAATTTTTCTATAAAAATTTTAACACATAATTTATTCTTGACAAAAATTTGGGGCCCCCGAAATTTGGGGGCCTAAGGCAAAGGCCTTATTTTTGCAAGCATAGAGCCGGCCCTGCATTGTTGTTGAAATAAAGAAAGTATTAATTAATACTCCCTCTATTTCATGTTAAGATATATTAGGAAAAGAAATGGGACCTTCAGCCCATTTTCTGTAAGTGGCTCAAAATGGCCAAGCATGAAAAGATCTCACATAGCATTTGTCTGCCATGTATTATGTCTCTTAGGAGGCCTAGTTAGGAATAAGTTATTTATGAATTTCTTATCTCGAGATTAATTATTTTAATATTATTATTTCACTTTTAGTATAGAACAAAATCAACACTATCAACTCGGAATATTTATTTCGAATAAGTTATTCTATAATTTTATCTCAATTAAATATGAGATAAATTTATTCTAAAATTAATTATTCGTATATTCAACACAAAAAGAAGGACAATACAATATACGTTTTTTTATATGAGTACTCCATTGTAAACTTTTTGTCAAATATGTGTGACCAATGGATAAAATATTGATAGTGTCATTAAATATTTGTTAAATAAGAATGTATCATATCATTCTTTTTTAGATTTATTAAAAGGAGAGTATATTATATAAACTGGTAAAAATTGAGTGCTTATGTTATTGTATTTGACTCATGTTGATCTAACACAATTTTTAAAACCAACATTTATTAAGAGTGTATTTTACTAAATTAATTTTATTAATGTTACTTTGAAATTCTAGATTTAACGATTATTATTTCAGATAGTTATTTATATTTATATATACTAAGAATAGTATGAGGCAAAAATAAGGAGTAATATTTTCTTGATTTGCTATAATGACAAATTAACCTGGCCCTATTGCTCGTTCTCGGCCCAATAGCTCTTGTCAGCCCAATAACAACTTGTATGACATTAGTATTTACATTGGGCTGGACTTGATTCATAACAGGTGGATCTAGAATTTTCATTTACGGGATTTGTTCCGTTACAAGAGACTTTTTAACTAAAGCTAAATGAAGAAATGTTCACAATGGAATTAAAACCATGGACGTGAGGGTCAATACAGAGTTACTCTATATATATTATAATTTTTTATCGAGAAAGTTTGGGTGAACCCAGAAACCCACCTGGGTCCGCCCCTGAATTCTATGTCTCTTTATATTGACAAATAAATAACCTAAGGAGAAACTTAAAAAACAATTGTATATACCATATACTAATTAATATGAATATATAACTCCATCAAATGCGGTTCTTCACCAATTGTTTTTGACATAATAATAATAATAGGATAATGCTTCCACCATCCCTTTTCTTTCTTCATTTGGACGAAATCATTAACTGGCAGACAATATCTATTAATTATGTGTATCTATAGTCAATGTTCATAGATCCTTGAATTCTTACATGGCAACTTGTATATACTTTAATCAAAATGAACAATATATTATAAAGATTTATGCTTTCTTTCACCTTTCGTTTTGTCCTTTGGCTAATAAAATAACGTCATGTCATAAATCATTAATAATCATATGAAATAAGCTTTACATCACTATAAATCAAGATGCTACATCTCTAAATTCAACTCACTCTATCAATAACGTAACAATGGTTACCAAAATAAATTCTCTATTCTTTTTTCTTTCTTTGATCTTTTTATTTTCCCTCTCCTTAGCTAAAACACCTCCGCGACCTCGAGCTTTTCTTCTTCCAGTAACAAAAGATGCATCCACTAAACAATTTGTCACAACCATTAACCAAAGAACACCCCTTGTCCCAGTCAAACTTACTATCGATCTTGGTCAGCGATTTTTATGGGTTGATTGTGAAAAAGGTTATGTTAGTTCATCTTATAAACCTGTCCCTTGTGGTTCCATCCCTTGTAAACGTTCTTTATCGGGTGCATGTGTTGAATCATGTGTAGGTCCACCTTCACCAGGGTGCAACAATAACACTTGTTCACATATTCCATATAATCCCTTTATTCGTACTAGCACGGGTGGTGAACTTGCTCAAGATGTCGTTTCACTTCAATCAACCGATGGCTCGAATCCTCGTAAATACTTATCAACAAATGGAGTAGTTTTTGATTGTGCTCCTCATTCTCTTCTTGAAGGGCTAGCAAAGAGTGTTAAAGGGATTCTTGGACTTGGGAATGGTTATGTAGGATTTCCCACTCAATTAGCTAATGCTTTTAGTGTACCTCGAAAATTCGCTATATGTTTGACTTCATCCACAACCTCTCGTGGTGTTATCTTCTTTGGTGATAGTCCTTATGTATTTCTTCCTGGAATGGATGTCTCAAAGAGACTTGTTTACACTCCACTTCTCAAGAACCCTGTTAGTACATCGGGGTCATATTTTGAAGGGGAGCCTTCGGTGGATTATTTTATTGGAGTGACATCAATCAAAATAAATGGTAATGTTGTACCAATAAACACCACATTGTTGAACATAACCAAAGATGGCAAAGGTGGAACAAAAATTAGTACGGTTGATCCTTACACGAAATTGGAGACTTCGATTTACAATGCTTTAACAAAGGCATTTGTGAAATCGCTTGCTAAGGTTCCAAGGGTGAAACCCGTGGCACCTTTTAAAGTGTGCTATAATAGAACGAGCTTGGGAAGTACTCGTGTTGGCCCTGGTGTTCCACCTATTGAACTAGTGTTGGGAAACAAAAATGCTACTACATCATGGACTATTTGGGGAGCGAACTCTATGGTGGCGGTGAATAATGATGTGCTCTGTCTTGGATTTGTGGATGGAGGAGTTGAATTTGAACCAACAACTTCTATAGTCATTGGAGCACATCAAATTGAAAACAACCTTTTGCAATTTGACATTGCTAACAAAAAGTTGGGTTTTACTTCTTCACTCTTATTTGGTCAAACAACATGTGCCAACTTCAACTTTACATCCAAACCTTGATGGTATAATAAGGGGTGTGCTTTTATGTAATTTTAGATTCAAATAAATGTTTCTTTTATTTTCAAAGGATGGAGTTATCAAGAATAAATCATGTATTCGACTTTGTTTGGTTGCTGAATGTAGTCCCATTGGTGTCAAGTAGAAAAAAAAGTCTCTGTTAAGAATTCCCACGTCGGAAAATGGATGAAAATTTGGTCTACTCATATGAACTTAAACAATTCTCCCTCATAAGCTAGCTTTTGGGTTAAGTTAGGCTCAAGATCCATCTTTACCGTTTCAATAATTAATATATTGAATAGTGCTACTACTTTAACGTTTTTCAGATATTTGTTGTATCCTTGCTAATAGTAATTAGAATTGCACAGCTACTATCAAAATATTACAAGTGAATGATAATTTAAATAAGATTTGCAATTAATGTTCCACGTTGATTTGTTTACATCCAGAAGGTAAGTGCTGAATCTCAGCTTTGAAGAATAGAGAAGAAGCTACAAGAGCAATTGTATTGATTGAGATCAAAAGGCTACATGTACAAGAGAAAAGGTTGATATTTATAGACTCACTCTGCCTCACTATTTATAACTAACTGAGTGTAACTAATTTTCTTACAAGTTGTTACAACTAGCCAACCTATCCTAACTACCACCTTTAGGCTACACTCTCAAATAACAACATTACATATCACAACATCCCCCTTCAAGCTAGGTGGGGTAAAAATGTTAAGGACTCCTAGCTTGGTCGGTAGATATATAGTCATGTTGTACTTAAGTTAACACATCATCCGACTGTTCTTGAGTAGGTAGATAGTTTATTCTGATTAAGCTTTGTTGCAGTCTTTCCCTTATGAAATGACAGTCGATCTCAAAGTGTTTTGTCCTCTCATGATATACAGAATTTGCAGCGATCTGTATGGATGCATTACTATCACTTTATACCTGCCACTGGCAACTGAACTTTTGCATCTACTTCTTTCAGCATTCCAAGTAGTCAAACTAATTACTCTGAAACAGTGGAGGCAAGGCTCATATATTCAGCTTCAGTTGAGCTCTCTGACTCTAATAAATTACCAATTTTAATCATGTAACCAGTAACAGATCCTCTAGTAAGTAGACAAGAGGCCCAGACAGCATCACAAAATGCAGTAACCATTCCGTCTAAAATACTTGCCAATAGTAAGCCTTGACCAGGTTGTCTTTTTAGGTATCTAATCACTCTCAATGTGAGACTTCTTGGGTTGCTGCAGAAATTGAGTCAGAGTTTGAGGGTTGAAGGTTATATTTGGTCTGATCGTATTGAAATATAGCAACTTGCTAATCAATTTATGATACATTGCCTGATCCAGCAGGGGTCTGATTGATCCTTTCGTAACATGCTCATCATACTGTTTCGATATATGTAAGTTTTAACATTGGAATCAATGGGGGTACCTGCAGGTTTAGCTGCTAAAAGACCAACTTCTACTATAAGCTCTAATGCATATTTTCTTTGGTGGATTAGTATACCCTCTGCTGACCTAAAAAACTCAATATCTACGAAGTATTATAGCTCACCAAAGTCCTTCATCTTAAAAACCTATTGCAGTTCCTTTTTTCTATTCTATCAACTTGAGACTACTCCCAGTTATCAACATGTCATCTACAAATTAAACACAAGTACAACAATATTTCCTTCTTCTGACTTGTTGATGAACAATGAAAAATCATGTTGACTCTGTTTGAATTTGATATTAATGAGAGCTTTAATTTAGTCAACTTATGCATGGTTCCACTGTTTTGGGGCTTGTTTAAGATCACACATGGACTTTGTCAATCTAACACCTTCTTCCCCTGACTGGCAAATCCTTGAGGAAATTGCATGTAAATTTCTTCATCAAGATCACCTTGCAGAAATGCATTGAAGACATTCATATAATGTATATTCCATGCTTTGCAGCAACAATAGACACTATAAACCTTATTGAAACCATTTTAATTACTAATGAAAATGTTTCTTTATAGTCTATTCCTCTTTTTGGTTATATTCCTTAGCAACCAATCAAGCTTCAAACCTCTCTATTTGTCCTGTTGATTTGTACTTGACTTTGTATAACCACCTACAACCTATAGGTCTATTAGTGTCTATTACAGACAACCTTTTGCAAATTCGCATTGCTAACAAAAGGTTGGGATTTACTTGTTCGCTCTTATTTGGTCAAACAACATGTGCCAACTTCAACTTTACATCTACAGCTTGATGGTAAAAACAAAAACAAAATGGTTTGCTTTTGTAATTTTAGATTCAAATAATTATTTTCTTTTATTTTCCAAAGGATGGAGTTGATCTAGAATACATGCATGTATCTGATCGATTTATTGTTTGGTTGTTTAATTTAGTCACAATGGTGTCAATTCGCAAAAGTTTCAATAATTGATTGTGTATATCTCTACTTTGTTTGGATGTTTGTTACCCATTGTATTGTATGTTTCGTATTGTATTGTATTGTATTGATAGTTTAAAGAAAATGTTTGTTTTGATTGTTATTCAAATTTTATTATGTCGTATCGTTAAACTCATCGTTAGATAAATTGAAAAATCTCATTTTGTATAACGATTGATTTAGTGTGATCGCATTTTTATATTAATTTTTTCTTCTCATTTGTCTTTACTTATTTTTTAATTGTCTTATATTATCGTTTGCCCTACCTATTTTGATAGTAGTTCTACGTTGTACCCTACCTTACTTGTAAGTTTATCTTTCAGATTGTTGATGTGCGACATTATGTAATGATGGAGAACAATACAATCTATCAAAGTAGGGTCGAGGATGGGAAGGTGTTCACCCAACACTACAAGAAATCCGGGTTTTTTTTCTGGCGACTAAAGTTGCTAAAAACCCCGAAAGTCGCCACGAAATGTTATTAGTGGCGACCTTTAGGCCGTGGCAAGTTCCTCCATATCTGAAAGTTATATGTGACGACTTTGGATGTTACCACTAAGGGTGTGTTTCGGTATAAAGGAAAATGTTTTTCAGAAAATATTTTTCAATTTTCTCATATATGGTTGGTTCGCTTAAATATTTTGAAAAATACTTTCCAAATCAACTTATTTTCATCAAATTTATGAAAAATAACTTCCCTTAGAAAAGTAAGAAAAAGATTTTCCAAAATCATTTTGAACCTCCTACATCAACTTTTCATCCTAACTTAAGTCTCGGATATCAATTCTCAATACTAACTCTAGATCTGACTTATGATTCTCAATTTGAAACTTGACTCTCGACCTCGATTTGGGATACAACTCTCGAGTTTTGAACTGAATCGGGGTTGGATCTCGAGTTAGAATTAGAAGTCGAATTTTGGGTCGAGTGTCGGGGTTGGGTCTCTGAGTGGGGTTAGGTATCGGGTCAAGTGTCGGGGTTGGGGTCATGTTTAGTTCTCGTGTCTTAGGTCAAGGTCATTTTTTCCATCACGATTTTCTCTTCGAGAGCACTCAGAATCGAGTGTTGGGTGTTAGGGTTGGATTGCATTGCAAAAGTTGGATCTTGAGTTGGATGTTGCAGTTGGAAGCCGGGGTTGGGTCTCGGATCAGATTCAGGCTCGGGTGTCGGAATCGTGTCCTGATTCGGGTTAGGTATTGTGATCGTGTCCTGATTCGGTTCATGGTCATGATCGGGTTCTAGTTTAAATGTCGAGTCCCGTATCAGGAGTAGGGGTCAGGTTCCAAATTGGGTGTCGGAGTCAGATGTCCGATCAATTAGTGAGGTTGACTTTTAGGGTAGAATCTATTTTCCTAAAAAGTATTTTGTACTCTAGACAAATATAAAATATAATTTTGTTAAAAATATTTTTCATTCACCAATCATACATTAAAAAATATTTTCCACTCACTAGTCAACGAGAAAAATAAGTTGAAAACCAACTGATTTTCTAGAAAAATATTTTCTACAAAAACATTTTCCTTCCTACCAAACTTACCCTATGTCTCATTATTTTGACTTATGCATCTTGTATTCTTTGAACAATATGATAATTAAATAACCAAGGGAGAAATTCGGAAAGCGATTGTAGTACTAATTGATATGAATATAATAATAATAGTAGAATGCTTCTTCCATTTCTTTATTTTCTTCATTTGGACGAAATTATGAACTGGCAGGCAATATAATATCTATTACGTAATTATATATAGTCAATGATCATAGATCCTAGAATTCTTAATGGGCAACTTGTATAATCAAGAATCATAGTATTAAATATGCTTTACATCGCTATAAATCAAGATGCTACATCTCCAAATTCTACTCACTTCATCAATAACGTAACAATGGTTATCAAAATAAATTTTATATCCTTGTTTCTTTCTTTGATCCTCTTATTTTCCCTCTCCTTCGCGAAAACGCCTCCGCGACCTCGAGCTTTTCTTCTTCCAGTAATGAAAGATGCATCCACTATACAATTTGTCACAACCATTAACCAAAGAACACCCCTTGTCCCAGTCAAACTTACGATTGATCTTGGTCAACGATTTTTATGGGTTGATTGTGAAAAAGGTTATGTTAGTTCATCTTATAAACCTGTCCCTTGTGGTTCTATCCCTTGTAAACGTTCTTTATCCGGTGCATGTGTTGAATCATGTGTAGGTCCTCCTTCACCAGGGTGCAACAATAACACTTGTTCACATATTCCTTATAATCCCTTTATTCGTACTAGCATGGGTGGTGAACTTGCTCAAGATGTCGTTTCACTTCAATCAACCGATGGCTCGAATCCTCGTAAATATTTATCAACAAATGGAGTAGTTTTTGATTGTGCTCCTCATTCTCTTCTTGAAGGACTAGCAAAGGGAGTTAAAGGGATTCTTGGACTTGGGAATGGTTATGTAGGATTTCCTACTCAATTAGCTAATGCTTTTAGTGTACCTCGAAAATTCGCTATATGTTTGACTTCATCCACAACCTCTCGTGGTGTTATCTTCTTTGGTGATAGTCCTTATGTTTTTCTTCCTGGAATGGATTCCTCAATAAGATTTGATTACACTCCACTTCTCAAAAACCCCGTTAGTACATCAGGTTCGTATTATGAAGGGGAGCCTTCAACGGATTATTTTATTGGAGTGGCGTCTATTAAAATACATAGTATTGTTGTGCCAATAAATACCACATTGTTGAACATTACCAAAGATGGAAAAGGGGGAACAAAAATTAGTACGGTTGAACCTTACACAAAATTAGAGACTTCGATTTATAATGCTTTAACGAAGGCATTTGTTACAGCGCTTGCTAATGTTCCAATGGTGAAACCTGTGGCTCCTTTTAAATTGTGCTATAATAAAACGAGCTTGGGAAGTAATCAGGTTGGCCCTAGTGTTCCACCTATTGAACTAGTGTTGCGTAACAAAAATGCTACTACGTATACATCTTGGTTTATTTGGGGTGCGAATTCTATGGTGGCAGTGAATAATGATGTGGTTTGTTTTGGATTTGTGGATGGTGGAGTTGAATTTGAACCAACTTCTATAGTCATTGGAACACATCAAATTGAAGACAACCTTTTGCAATTTGACATTGCTAACAAAAGGTTGGGTTTTACTTCATCGCTCTTATTTGATGAAATAACATGTGCTAACTTCAACTTTACAACCAAAGCTTGATGGTAAAAAAAAAAAGTGTGCTTTTGTAATTTTAGATTCAAATAAATGTTCAATTTTATTTTCCAAAGGATGAATTGATCAAGAATAAATGTAATCAACTTCGTTTGGTTGTTGAATTTAGACGCAATGGTGTCAATTAGCAAAAGTCCCAATAATTAGTGTATATCTACACCTTGTTTGGATGGTTGTTACCATTGTATTGTTAGTTTAAATAAAATGTTTGTTTTTATTGTTACTTAAATTAATGACGAAAAGTTTCATTTAGTATAGCGATTAATTTGGTGTGATCGCGTTTTTACCTTAATTTTTCCTTCTCTTTTGTCTTTACATGTTATTTAATTATCTTATTGTATCGTTTACCCTACCTTTTTATAGTAATTGTTCTACATTGTACTTTACTTTTCTTGTAGGTTTATCCTTCAAATTATTGATGTGTAGCCTTCTGTAACGACAAAGAACTATACAATCTATAGAAATAGGGTGGGAGCTAGGGGGACGGGAGGGTGTTCACCCAATCCAATTTTTTAATTTTTATGTAGATATATAGATTTTAAATCCTCTAAGCACAAGACTTGAGGTTGGTTTTGTACTGTATTAGAGGGTTTAAAATTCACCTTTAGTTCCAATTTCAAATCTCAAGCATAACATTTTTTTCCAATCCCCTTAGTAATCATGAACTTGCACATTATTCAAACATTGTATTCATTAAATCAATACTCCCTCCGTTTAAAAATGAATGACTTAATTTCCTAGTCTGTTTAAAAAAGAATGACCCCTCTCCTTTTTTGGCAACACTTTAACTTTAACCTTCCACTTGACATGTTTAAGACCACAAGATGTAAAAATATTTTGGTACATTTGACATAACTTTTATTTAGAACCACAAAATTAAAAAGTCTTTTTTCTGTTTTTAAACTTCGTTCGAAGTCAAACTAGATCATTCTTTTTTAAACGAAGAGAATATAATACAATGCAATATATTCTAAAAAATAAGTAACAACCATTTAAACAGAGTAGACTTTTGCTAGTGAGAGCATGTTGACTACTAATTTTAAGTGTGTAAATGGCTTAAATGAGCTTACAAAGCTTGGTGTAGCGGGTTGGGTTAGCATATGATTTCACTTTGTTTATGATAAGATGGCTCGAATCTAACCGTTCAATTTTGGTAGAAGCGAAATCAGATTTTTAATTTTATGGTTTTTATTTTTATAATGAGGATTTCAACTCAAGTGTTAATATTTAGGTTTTAAACTTAATATTTAATTTATACATATTTAATAAATAGTTTGATACAAATACATTATTTGAGCAAAAGTTATTGAGTTCGATCAAATTTACAATCAAATTTCTAGCTCCACCTCTGATTTTTGGTAGTTTAGAGTGGTCAAAATTTCACTTTAATTCGATTATAATGATTTTATAGTTAAAAAGATAGTACTTATTAGCAAAGACGAATTCAGAATTTGAAAACAAAGGGACACCACTAAAGGCAAATGCAGATTATTGACTTGATATAACGCAACACCGTCTCGTCTAAGAATTTTATTAAATACCCATAGAACTTATGTCCTAACGAATAAATATGAATTACATTGTATATATAGTTCGAGGGCTCGTTTTGCGGACCGGCGGTTTAGGCACCACTTTGCATAGTTTAGATTGCGAAACTTGCCACCTATATGTTTTATGCAATTTTTTACTTGCCAACTAATTAAAAACGAAATTGATGTAGCAACGAAGGTTCAAACTCGGGTCGAACAACAGAAGCTCATGAGTCTAAGCTGCCCGCTGGCCAACTGATCCAACCTAAATAAGTCCTTCTAAAATATATGATAATTCTGCAAGGTATTTACACCTATAAATATGAGTTTTTTCAAAGTTAATGAGTGCAGATGTACTTTTAATCCACTAAGTGGGTTAGCCTCTGCTTATTAGTTCGAGAATTTTGACGAAAGAAAAAAAGTCTCAGTTATTTTGCTAAAATATCGAAAGATTGTACATAGTATTCTTTTAAAATGTGTCTTAAAATACATAATTTTGAGTAGGCTACAATTATCAAAGCAACGAATTCATCTGAATCTTGGGACTCATTTAAAGTCGGTTGATTAAAATGATTAAAGGCTACAAAAAAATATATTTTACAAAAAAGTAATTAAGGAAAGCACGAGTTATTAGGAATATTAAAACATTACTTACAAATGAGAAGAAAAGTTGTAATATCCAAAGTGCAAGTTGCATGAGTAAACTATGGAAAAAAAAAATTGGCCAGAAAATTTGGTGAAAATTTTGTCAGAATGATATTTTATCTATGTTATTTTACATTTTTAAATATTTTTACCCTTTTAACTAAAAAATGAAAAAAAGATCAATTTTTTTTAAAAAAAAAATATTACTAGTTGTTTTAATTTTCTGGCCAAATTCTAATCAAAATTTCTGGCCATAATTTAGCACTTCCCGTAAACTAATTATGTATCAATGTCCTATCTGAATTTCTTGTCCCCTTCCACGTTGCCCCTTTACAGACAAAACCTTATTTTATGTAAATCATTTAGCATAGAGTATAGACAAATATGGAAATCTGGATTAACTAAGAAACAGAAGAGTAATAATGACGCAGTCTAAATTCTCAAACTAATCAATAATGCCACCAGTTCTCATTGATGAATATAATTAATGAGATAAGTTAAATTATTTTATTTCTCGAAGTTTGATTTTCATATTAAAATTTTGATTAATTTAAATTTGATATATGCATTCGGAGTTTGAATTCCTTTGTGTTTCTAAAGAAGAAGGTGTGCACACACTTTGAGCAGACCATGGTGCTCCAGCTTCCTTTTCCAAAATCCCATTTGTTCTTTGATGAACGAGGAGAAGAATGAAAATATAATAATATACAATGTAGTTTTATAAATGGGGTTTGAGACGAGTGTTTTACAATTCTTGTATATTGTAGTATTTTTTTTTTCTAGAATATATAAATAAAAGGGATGAGTATCAAAAACACATTTAAATTATTTCTTTTTTTTTTAATTTCATACATAAATTATTAAGAGTGTGAGTTTTATACCTAAACTATCACTTATTAGTTTGAGAAAAACACTTCAGTGGTGTTTTTAATACACTCTCTTTTACTTGCAAATACATTGTCACAAGACATTCCACATGGATAAAATATTTCATCTTGACAAAAATTAAATAAACTATTAATATTAGTTAAAAGCTAAAGATTAAAGTATTCTTATCCAAAAAAAAAAAGAAATAATTTTTTTAAAAAAATTATTATTTTAAAAAAATTAAAATATTTTTGTCACCCCACCCCACCCCCATCCCCGACAAACTCTCCATCCTTTTATTTTTTTAAAATTTCTTTTATAAAATACTTTTAAAAAATTCAGACCTTAGCACCTCCCCCACTCCTTCCTAAAAAAATTCTACTCCACCCATTTAACCCTCCACTCCTAATTTATTTTTATATTTTTTGTACATTTTTCTCATTGTGTGTTAGATATATACATATATTTTTAGAAAGATATATATTCTACTTGCGTATCGAATATAAAAAAACAAAAATTTTATTTTTAAAATAGTCTTGCGAAAAGTAAAAAATACTATTCTAAACTCTCTCTCTCTCTCTCTAAGAGAATTTTTTCTAATAAAAAACTAAAAAATTTGGGGGGTGGGGGAATAGTAATACTTTAATCTTTAACTGTAACTAATACTAATAATTTATTTAATTTTTGTCATGGTGAAATGTTTTGTCCATGTGGAGTGTCATGTGAGAATTTTTTAAATAAAAGAGAGAGTGTATTACATACACCATGATGCATGATGAGAGTGTAATAAAAGAGAGATGTGCATTTTTCAAATTAATAAGTAATAATTTAGGTATGAAACTTTAAAACTGGAAATAATTTATAAGTGTTTTTTACCCTTATCTTTAAATTTTTTTTAAAAAAAAAGCAACTTAAATAGAAAATAACAAGCCATAAATAATTTTTAGATAATCATACTTAAAATTGATATGTAAAGATTTCATAACATATGTTCCAAAATCAACTTTAATTTATTCATTTTTGAAATATATAAATACTAATTAGTGCAAATATTAATTAGTGGGGTGTATGAGACATCATAAATGTAGTGGGGTGAATTCAGATGATATGAATCTTTGATTGATGAAATTTTTAGTTACTTTCATCCGCAGACTTTGCTAGTAAGAGTGAATTCAGATGAACTAATGTATAATAACTTTATACAGGTATCCCGCAATGTTATGACTTCATTCTTCACTTTAATATTTTTCTATCTTCAATTCTCTATTTTCCAAACGTTATGAATATGTAGGTCCTATTAAACGAACTGAAAGATTGGGTAAAGGAATTGGAAAGCGGCATGCAATGTGATCATAGTGATAACATGTGCTGGTGTCATTTCTCGAAAGGTTTTAAGATCCTTGAATCAACTACAAGAAAACACGTCTTGGAGTTCCAATGGTAATTGCCTCATGTGAAATTTTGTTTGTTTTTGTTGAACGTTTACAATACACCTAGCTTTGATTAATCAGTTTCCACTTTAGTAGATCCCTGTATCGTTCTACTCTGTGTACACTTACGAAGCCTCTTTATACTTTATTTTTCAGGCACCTCCATTAGAGAAGCCCCCTTCACTACAAGCTTTATTTGGACAGTTTACAGGCAGACTGTCCAATTTATTTTCCGATTACATAAATAGTTGGAAATTATATCTCATACACCCCACTACATTTATGATGTCTCTTTCAAAAGGATGGGAGAACGGTAACTTTCTCACATAATTGACTAGGCCATTATGACCGTCAGAAAATGAACAACCAAAAGAAAACATATAGTACATTTATTCTTGGCCAACTCCATAGAACATAAAAGAAATTAATTACTATTAGAACACTTCCTTCATCTGAATCTGATATTCAGATTAAAAATCATCAAGCTTTTGATGTAAAATTGAAGTTTCCACATGTTGTTTGACTAAATAAAAGTGATGAAGTATAACCCAATCTTTTGTTAGCAATGTCAAATTGCAAAAAGTTGTTTTCAATTTGATGTGCTCCAATGACTATAGAAGTTGTTGGTTCAAATTCAACTCCTCCATCCACAAATCCAAGACAAAGCACATCATCATTCACCGCCACCATAGAATTCGAACCCCAAATATTCCAAGATGTAGTAGCATTTTTGTTTCCCAACACTAGCTCAATAGGTGGAACACCAGGGCCAACACGAGTACTTCCCAAGCTCGTTCTATTATAGCACACTTTAAAAGGTGCCACGGGTTTCACCCTTGGAACCTTAGCAAGCGATTTAACAAATGCCTTTGTTAAAGCTTTGTAAATCGAAGTCTCTAACTTCGTGTAAGGATCAACTGTACTAATTTTTGTTCCACCTTTGCCATCTTTAGTTATGTCCAACAATGTGGTGTTTATTGGCACGACGTTACCATTTATTTTGATAGATGTTACTCCAATGAAATACTCCACCGAAGGCTCCCCTACAAAATACGACCCTGATGTACTAACAGGGTTATTGAGAAGTGGAGTGTAAACAAGTCTCTTTGAAACATCCATTCCAGGAAGAAAAACATAAGGACTATCACCAAAGAAGATAACACCACGAGAGGTTGTGGATGAAGTCAAACATATAGCGAATTTTCGAGGTACACGAAAAGCATTAGCCAATTGAGTGGGAAATCCTACATAACCATTTCCAAGTCCAAGAATCCCTTTGACTCCCTTTGCTAGTTTCTCAAGAAGGAAAGTAGAACCACAGCCAAAAACTACTCCATTTGTTGAAAAGTATTTACGAGGATTCGAACCATCGGTTGATTGAAGTGAAACAACTTCTTCAGCAAGTTCACCAGTAGTGCTAGTACGAATAAAGGGGTTATAAATAGTTTGTCCACAAGTGTTATTGTTGCACCCTGGTGAAGGAGAACCTACACATGATTCAGTACACGCACCGGAGAAAGAACGTTTACAAGGGATGGAGCCACAAGGGACAGGTTTATAAGATGAACTAACATAACCTTTATCACAATCAACCCATAAAAATTGTTGACCAAGATCAATCGAAAGTTTGGCTGGGACAAGGGGTGTTCTTTGGTAAATGGTTGTGATAAATTGTTTAGTGGATGCATCTTTGGTTACTGGAAGAAGAAAGGCTCGAGGTTTCGGAGGTGTTTTGGCTGAGGAGAGAGAGAACAAGAGGAGCAAAGAAAGAAACAATAAGGATAGAGAACTTACTTTGGGAACCATTGTTACGTTATGGATGGAGTGAGTTGAATTGGGAGATGTAGCATCTTCATTTATAGTGATGCGATGCTTATTTAATTAATTTTAATTTTTTTGGAGCCGTTGGGTAACTGTTTTGGGCGGACTAATCTGGATTCACGTCGAAGATAAAATATTTCTGACAGAAGAATTAATTTTATTTGCAAAGGGGCAGAGGAAAGCAGAAATGGTTTTATTACTCATTTGTTTTAGTCTATACCAGTGGACATGTAGAGAATCCAAGGAATGATGAATATTGAGTGAGTATAGTGTATACTAAGGGTTCATTTGGTAGAGTGTATAAAAATAATACCTAATAAAGTCATTAATAATATATGTATTAGTTATACTTGTATTAGTTATGCGTAAATTCTTCGTTATGCATTGTTTGATTTGGTGTATTAAAAATAGTGTGCATTGTATAAAATATTTGTATTGTAACAAATTTTGCATTCAAATTTTAAAAGACATTTATTTTAATAAAGAATATATATAACTTTACTTTTGTTTAAGTCTATCACATGTATTTCAAATTAATCCGTATATAAATTGCAAGTACCAACCTTTTCAGAAATATAATATATAAATATAATTCTCTCGTCCCACATAAATCCAATGTACACATGTTGGTATTGATTAAAGTAGATCTAGACAACTACAGACTTCACGATGACTTGTGATTCCTATTCAAACAGAAATTAAAGCACAACCAGAGTGGAAAGAGATATATATAAAGATACAAACAAATTGATTATGTGCAATATTAATCGCAAATACATTAAAATTATAAGCCACTTGTAATAATATGAAGTTTTAAATTAGAAAGGAAAACAGTAGTAGGTGGAAAACAGTATTTAGCAACTAACTACTAAACAATGGGCAATCTTTATAAGACAGCATCCAATGCTTATATCTTTGCATTTTGATATCCTTATTCAACAATATTTTAGCAGATTACAAGGAAAACTGTGGACCAATGGCAACTGTGTTTCATAATTTACAATGATGAATTCATATTTTATAATATG
Organism: Solanum stenotomum; assembly: GCF_019186545.1. NCBI lineage: Eukaryota > Viridiplantae > Streptophyta > Magnoliopsida > Solanales > Solanaceae > Solanum > Solanum stenotomum. Next base: position 25,727,349 of record NC_064282.1, read on the forward strand.
CATGGTTCCTAGTTGGCATATTCTTATTAGCTCATTTTATCTTTCTCATCATGTTTCATAACTTTTTTTTTACATAGTTGATACTGTTTTCTTTTGTTGTTTTTTTTTTTTGCATAAAGAGTGACCTCTAGTACTCTCCATAGTCCAAATTAAATCATCTAAAATTTCATTTGTTTGTACTTAATAAAAAACTTAACAAATCTATTAATTACTTAGATTTGAATCTTAAGTATCAAGTGTATTTATTTTATGACTTTATAAGTGTATTTATTTTATGATTTTATAATATATATTTATTCAAGGATCCTTACAAAGTTTGTAGTTCACCGTTGTTCAATGGTAAACTATCACCATTGTTAGTTATCACTTTATAACCATCATTAGCAACCACCATTAATATAGTCATCAATCACTACTGATAATCATCACTATCAACCACCATTATATAACGTTATCATTCACTATTATCACTAGTTATTACTGTTGTCCACCATATTAGCTCCCACCAGGAGCGGCTCTAATGAGTTGGGACAAGGCAAGTTGTTAGCCCCCAAATTTGCAGCCACATTTTCCCCATCAAAATAGGTTAGAGTTTTTTTTAGAAAAAATTATTGAGTACTATTTTAATATATAAAAAATAATCATATAAAAAATAAAAAAATATTAGGAGAAGTTTAAGAGAGTCCGGAGCTAAAACGGTAAAAAAAATTGTCAAAAATTCCAAAAGAGCACATCAATTTTTTTTTAACCAAAAGGGAAAAATCGCTCCTGACGAAGCGATTTTCTTCTGACACAATGATGTCGTTAAAAATAAAAATCGCCGCCCTAGCAGCGATTTTGTCCAAAAACTTTTTTTCTTTTTTTTTTTATTAAATATCGTTGTCGCCACAGCAGCGATTTTAAGTCTAATTTTTTTTTCCTTACATCGCTGCAGGGGCATCGTTTTTCATGCCTATTGTTGATGTATACTCAATAAAATTGTTGAAGCGTGAGGAAAATTGAATTATATATCATAAATAATAATAAAAGAATATTGAATTAAAAAAAAAACTTCAAAAAGGGCAAGATTAAACACATCAAAAAAAATTATGTTTTTTTTTTTAATTTTATCAAAATCGTTGGAATTATAGCGATTTTAAAAAAAATCTTAACCAATATCACTGCTATAGCAGCGATTTAACTTCTTCTTTTTTTTTTTGAGAAAATCGCAGCGATTTTTATTTTTTTTTAACGGAACAACGTCAACTTTTGTCAGAAGAAAATTGCTCCTGATGGAGCGATTTTGTCCTTTTGGTTAAAAAAATTTTGATGTGCCGTTCTAGTTTTTTAAAAGAAAAAAGTTAACATTTTGGCTCCGGACTCAAGTTCAAGCCATTTGTAGTACAATGTGTCAAGAAAGATTTATCTGGTTGATTATTATCAATTGAATAAGAGTATTAGCAACTTTGCTTCTTAAATCGCTAGAAGGAGAGTATAAAAAAACTATCAAATAATTATAATTTTTATTTTTTTTTGGTGAGCTAGTTTTTCCAACGGGTAATGAAATTATGGAGGAAATTCTTTGGTTAGAGTAGTATAAACAACACATGTTTTTGTGTAGAATTTGTTATTGTTGACAAATGTCATTAAACCAAAAGAGGCCTTTAGCGGCAATAAATTTTCCTTTTCGTGGTAATACTTATTGCCGCAAAAATATTTAGCGGCATTTAATCAAATGCCATTGCATCCAATGTCGCTAAAGCCTTTAGCGGCATTTATAACGAGTGCCGGTAAAGACCAATATTATTGCCGCTAAAAGTAATTACTTTTTGCGGCATTTATTTAGAGGCAATTACTATTGCCATTAAAACTAACCTTAGAAATGTAATATCAAGCCTATTTTGTGCCTTTCGTAATTGCCGGTAAAGATACAACAATTGCCAGTAAAGGAGACTTATTTTAGTGGCATTTACCATGAAAAATAAAATTAGCCATGAATTCACCCTAATCACATATTTAGTTAATCACTATTTTAAAACTACAAAATAAAATTCACAAGAGAAATAAGCTCAAAGGCAACAATAGACGAATTTACCAATTTCAAAACAATGTCATTCACTTAACAACATTCAAACTCAATACATCCACTTCTTTGTCTATCCATGGTAAAAAAAAAATTTATGAATTATCGAAAAGAAAAGAATGCATTCAACAGTGTAGAAACAAAGAAATTGATCAACAAATTTTTACACTAGATAAATTATGGCACCCTCCCGCGGGATCACGAGCATATGCAATCTGTGTCAATTGTTCTGTTTTTGCAAATGCTTCAACATCAACTGGAATTAGATCTGCCTTGATCCAACACCAGGCTCTTGTTTCAAACTATAAATTTCCTATGACAGTTAAAAGCTTTGACACCTTGACTGCTTATGGATTCAAATTCTCAAATTTCTCTGTCCACTCAAAGTTCTTCTCATGCTCTCTAAACTTTTTAGCATATCCAACAATTGCCTCGGCCAATGGATGCTCACTATTTACCTAAATGGAACCAAGTGATAGTTATCAGTCTCACATGTTAGTATGGACAAATCGATTTGTTCCTCTTGATAAAAGATTCTAGTTAATTAAAATTGGTATAGAGGTATATTGTGCCACTACTTTTAACTGGATACTATGTGACATATGCAAGATGATAAAGAAAATCTACATAGATTAGATGTCTATAAAACTAGCTAGCAGTGTATGACTAGCATAAGAAACAAAGTGATAGGATAGTCCAACACTAGAAAAACAAAATTGAGAAGGGGGACCGATTAATGTTATAGTTTTGGAAGAACTTAAAATAAAGAAGAATAAATAAAGGAATCTGCTTGAAAAGATACCTGTAATGCCCTTGAGTTTTGCAAGTGAATCAGGAAGTTTTATTAACCTTCAGGTTCATTGCACTGAGTTCTTCTCCTGATCTCAGTGACATTTATTGAGACTGGCATACCTTGTAAGTGTATGTTAAGTCCATGATTGAGAAGCACCATTACACGTTCTCCGTGCCTTTTTAATGCTGCTATATGCTAATGCAATGTAGAGAGAGCACAAATTTGACAAACTCAGATATCATAAGTATATGAAAATATTAAGATTGAGCTCTGAATTGACACACTTGGAAGATCATTAATGAACCTGAAGGAAGTTCTTCATCATTGTTGTCACACCCCTTTTTTTGGCGCACAGTGGATATGATTTTTTCAATTTAAGTGATGTTATTGCTTAAAGAGTCGTCACTTGAAATTGAGTTATGGTGTTTCAAGTCACGTTTTAGTTTAATCCCTAATCAAAAGGAAATGACTCTTTATATGGCCTGCAAACTAGAAATTCAGGTAAGAAATTCTGTTGACCGAGGGGAAGGTATTAGACATTCCTCGAGTCTCATGGTTCTAGCACGGTCACTTGTATTGACTTATACTTATCTTAATATATTTTGGATAATTTGTGTCTAGAGGCCATGATTTGCTTATTTATTTATTTTCTTTTTTATTGTTGAATTTTTATTAGTTTAAATCTAGATGCAAAACCGCATTCTTGGTCTTGACATTTAGAGGCATAACTTTCTTTTCCTCACGAGTGCATCACACCTAATTATCTGATAGTATTCAGTATGATAATATGAATACTTGCAATGCTTGTCATGGTGATATTTGTTCTTGTGAAAATGATGAATTTTATAAATTGCAACCTCAATTTGAAGATTTGAATATGAATACTATTACATCTGATAATGTGATAGAACTTTTAAAAGAAGTTACTGATAATAATCTTCGTGAAAAAATTATTCAATTAGCCGTTAATAATAATGCTAGTTCTAGTTCTTCAAAAAAATCGAAAAAAGAAGAAGATGAAATTAAAAAATTAAAAAATGAGATTAAATCTCTTAAACAAAATCAAATGATTTGTGATCATAGACTTACTCAGATTGAAACTGTTAATAACAAAGGAAAAAATATTGCTGAAGATGATGCTCTTGCAAAACCTATTAATCTTGATCCTAGACAAGGTATGTTTTTAGGAATGATGCAAATTGTTACTGCTTATAAATTGTATGTTAAATGCACCATCTTAATTGATAATAGTTTTTCAATAATTGATATTGCTATGATTGATAGCGGAGCCGATGTTAGTTATATTCAAGAAGGTCTTGTACCTACTAAGTATTTTGAAACACAACTCACATGGTTAAATATGCTTCTGGACATGCTTTAGATATCAAGTATAAATTATCTAATACTTGTATTTGCCAGAATAAAGTCTGCATTCTACATTTCTTTTTCTTGGTTAAAAATCAGTTATACCTTCCAATTATACTTGGAACCCCCCATATAAATGTTGTCTATCCATTTACTAGCATAACTGCTAAAGGATTTACTGCTACTTATGAAAATAGAAATATAAATTATACTTTTATCACTGATTCTATTTCTCGTGATATAAATGCTTTGATTAATATGAAACAAAGGCATGTTGATTCTTTACAACTAGAATTGTTTAGTATAAATATATTTGGTACTTTGAAATCAACCAAAGTACAGGAAAAAATAAAATTGATTTCTGAACAAATTGCTATTGATATTTGTGTTGATCATCCGAGTGCTTTTTGAAATCGGAAAAAGCATATTGTTACTCTTCCATATGAAGATGATTTTTCTGAGAATGATATTCCCTAATTCTCGTCCTTGTCAGATGAACACCGAATTGGTAGAACTTTGCAAAAAAGAAATTGATAATTTGTTACAAAAGGGTTTGATAGAACCTTCAAACTCACCTTGATCTTGCACAACCTTTTATGTCAATAATGTTGTTGAAAGGGAACGAGGTGTCCCTAGACTGGTTATCAATTATAAACCTTTAAACAAATATTTGAAATGGATTAGATATCCTATTCCAAACAAAAGAGATTTATTGTCAAGATTATATGATGCCAATATATTTTCAAAATTTAATTTAAAATCAGGATATTGGCAGATCCAAATATTTAAAGAGCATGCTTATAGAACAACTTTTAATGTCCCATTTGTACAGTATGAATGGAATGCTATGCCATTTGGTTTGAAAAATGTCCCCTTCTGAATTTCAGAAAATCATGAATGACATTTTTAATCCATATTTGGATTTTACCAATATTTATATTGATGATGTTTTAGTATTCTCAAAAACATTGAAAATCCACATTAAGCATCTTGATATCTTTAAGAAAATTGTTATACAAAATGGTTTGGTCATCTCTAAATCAAAAATGAGTTTGTTTCAAACTGATGTTTGATTTCTAGGACATCATATTTGCCAAGGAAAGGTTACCCCGATTCAAAGATCTATTGACTTTGCGTCAAAATTTCCTGATGTTATTACTTATAGAACTCAATTACAAATGTTCTTAGGGAGTTTAAATTACATATCTCCTTTTTATAAAAAATTATCTCGTTATTTGGCCCCTTTATATGACAGGCTGAAAAAGGATTATAAATCACCATGGACATAGTCATACCAAGTTGGTAAAGGATATTAAACTTCGAGTTCAATTCTTATCTTGCTTAACTCTTGCTAACCCTGCTTGGCAAAAAATTATTGAGATAGATGCGTCTAATATCGATTATGGTGGGATATTAAAACAAATAAATCTCAATGATAAAAATGAGTATTTGATCAGATTTCATTCTAGAAAATGGAGTGAGACCCATAAAAAATTTGCTACGGTGGCTCATGAGATGTTAACCATTGTTAAATGTGTATTGAAATTTCAGGATGATTTATATAATCAAAAGTTTTTGATAAAAACTGATGCTCAATCGGTTAAATACATGTTTAACAAAGATTTTAAACATGATGCTTCAAAATTGATATTTGTTAGGTGGCAAGCCCAGTTAGCTCCTTTTGATTTCAATATTGAATATAAAAAAGGAAGAGATAACTCTCTTCCAGACTTTTTATCTCGAGAATATTTAAATTCATCATGAGTTTCTATACAACATTTGTTGATGAAAAAACTTTAGTTACTATTCTAAAGATTACTCCCCTTAATAAAGATTTGCAAGAATTGATAATATGCAAAATTATCAACAATACTATTAGAGAAGATTTCTCTATACATGTTTATGAAGAAATTATGTCTATCGATGATGATGATATATTCGAATAAGGCAAAATGTTATGTTTGCAGGATGGACCCTCCTTGGATTACTAAGGGCAAAGGTAAGGGAGATAATACAAGGGGAAGGGGAAGGGGAAGGGGAAGGGGAAGATCATCATACGGATCCTCTTCTAACGCCCCAGTTATACAAAGAGGAAGAATGAGTTTGATAAACTCAAAAATCTCCCAAAGTGAGGCTTCTTCTTCGGTACATCTGGAAGATATCCCAGAAGACAGTCTGTTATACACACATCTGCAGGCTTATTTGTCGCAAAAGCAAAATGATACTTTTGCATCAATAGCCAAAGAAGACAATGATGATATCAAGTCTTATGAAAAAAAGAAATGATATTTCTTTTAGAAAACTCTGAGATACAGAGGAAAGAAGAACCCTGGAAGATATTTCAGCAGTACCTAATCAACGGTTTATATTTTCCAGGTGAGTCATACAAAATTCGATCGTATTACGAAACCATTATGATAAGTACTGATAGTGTTGAATTCCAACACTTTTCAGGCTACAATACCAGTGAGAATGTTTATAACTTCTCAAAAATGATAATTAAACAGATTATATCTGTTGAAGATTGGGGTATCTCAACCATGAAAGAAAGGCAAATCAGCCTAAACAAAATTGTTATGAGTTTCACATACTGGACTACATTCAGGCCTTTGATAAAGTCATCTATTATAATAATGATAGACACAAACATACATAGTTTATAAAGGTATGTGCAATGATATTTGCAGGATCAATTCCTAATTGGTTTTTAAATTGGTGGTCATTTCATGGCCTAACTATAAAAATATGACCTGATCCATTTCTCAAATTATATAAAGAATGGGTTAAAGTTTCTCTAGACCTTAATGAGTTATACAATACAGATCATATCTGTTATCATGAAAAAATAGACCAGATTTATTTCTTCATTGAATTCTCTGTCCCTTGGATTCACAAATGGACCCCGAAAGTGGGATTCACCGATGAACAAATTTCTTGCTTATACAAAATTTCTTATAATAATTTTTGGGATAAATTAATGAAAAAGGATCCCAAAACAAAAACGTTATATGGGCAAGAACTGTTGGATCTTATTTCAAAAAGGATCCAAGAATATGGTATTACTCCCCAAAAGGGAATAATTGTTGATATCTCGGTCGGGCATATTGCCAGAAAAATCTCCATTCAAGATGGAGATAAAGAAGCAACGATCAACAGCTACTTGGAAGAAGTCAAGAGGAGTCTACTCCTCAACATCACTCAATATGAGAACTCAGACACTTCTATGAGAAGTGAAACAAGCGAAGACGCTACCGATTATATCCAAGAAGCTCAACCTGTTGAAGCAACTACATCAAAAGATACTCTGAGAAAGACGGAGGATTTACTCAGAAAATTAAAGGAAAAAGACAAACTGTAAAGGCATCTCTATAGTAAAAAGCCATTAACAGTAGATACACTGTTGATCAACAATAGATACACTGTTTAGGGGACAGATGAGACCCAACATTATTGTACAAAGATACTAAATGTTTTTTATTTTTCTATAAATAAGTTTGTTTTTCATTTCATTAGGTAGAAGCTTAGACGCACATCTCTCTACTTTCTCTCTCCAACTGTAAATCTCTCTTGTAAAGCTCTCAGTTTACCGGATATTGGCCGAAAGTAAATACAACTTGTATAGTTCAATCATAGGCCTTGGAGTTGGCCATCGTTATAAGGTATTATATTATTTCTGATTACATCTTTTAGTATTTCTCCGATCTGAGCTGTGACTATGTCCGGCAAAAGATTCATATCTATGTCGGATAACTAACTTCTCTTTTATTTACCATGAAAGATCTAGACTTTATCAAAATATAAATAAATTTATATATGGTTTTTTGACTTGGTTCTGAGATGGTGGTACAGTCAGATTCGATACTATTTGTATTGGTTTTTTCTTTGTGACTTCGTCTAGCCAGTCGTGGTTCTAAGCCCATTAAGGAGTTGAAAAGGGCGCCTATACCCGATTAGAACTGATAGACACATGACTCAATAAAAATATGTATTAAATCTTGACAGATCCCTTGCTCGGGTAAAAGGATAGATCCTTCCATACAGTCATAAAACTATATAAAAATTTGTACATATTTCAGTTCGAATTTATTCCTTGAATTCGGATACTAATAAACTAGATTGAAGTTGACCACGCGGATTACCGCCAGTCTTAATATAATATACTTTTTAAACTAATAAAAAGTTAAGCAGCTAATAGTAAAAAAAATATTGCTTATTTATTAAACTAAATTAAAATAAAACATATAATCCTTTTATAAATTTTCATTTCTTTTTAAAAAAAAAATTGAAAAAAATAAAAAAGAAAAGAAAAAGGAAAAACTAATAATAATAACATAAAAATAAAATAAATTAAAACCTACCAAAAAATATGATTATGTTTTTGTTGTTTTCAAATCCTTTAATATAAAGTTAATAAAATAAGGTAAAAGTCAAAATATTTAATTTAGATTTTTATAAAAATATTTAAGCTCTAAAAATGGGGTAAAACTTAAGTTCGATAAAAAATTATGTGTCTACAATTGTGATGTTATCCTCCTGCTTGCTCTTCATTTCTTCAATCAAAGAACTAACTATGTATAAACACAACATGTAATTTTAGTTACTTTCACTTGCCCTGGCTCGGAAAAGAGTAGTGTGAGACTAAACTGGGATCAGTAAGCATGGGTCACACCACCTTCATTTATCCAATTGGTAGAAAAGTAGTGCGACATTAAATTGGAAATAACTGGTCCTGCAACACATAAAAAAAGAAAACGGACATGCCTAACTATTTTGAAATTAACAAACAAAGGTGCTCATTATAACAGAAAAAACATTCTAATGAGATAAACTGCAGATAATCATTTCAACGAACCATATAATAATAATGTTCAAAGAAAGACATAGTTATACTGTCTAAAAAGCCATCAGTTCTCGTCACATAATTTTTTACTTCCATAGCATTCAATAGAGGCCACATGGTGCAGCCGGATGTCTTCCCAAAACGAAAAGATAATACAAAGGGCAAGGATAAGTTGAAATAGCTGGGCTCATTTAAACGTTATTTCCCATGGGCATTCTCTTGGATTTTAACAAGAAGCATTACTTCTCTTCTTGAGATTGTCAACACTTTCTAGTAGTCACCTGGTCATGACCCAACAACTGAATAAAAAAAATGAAAATTGAGGGATACCTTGAACTAGATGATAAGCATTGATAAACATAAACGTTTTAACTTCAGTGACTCTGACAATGGAAACCCCAATAGTAGCTTATAGCTCAAACTTGATTGCAGACCGATAAACATGCTTGGAAATGTTGTTCAGATGAAAGTTATTTTTTGGAAAATATTTGTGTCAGGATACTTGACTTGGTTTTGTCATCATTTTCTAATTTCTTTGCTAGTAACGTAGATTAATCTAGTCTTGGACAATTTGACATCTCTAGTACTCCAGTCTTACAGCAAGTGGGGGCTTATGTTACACATAGACCACCCGAGAGTAAGTCAAGAAATCAAGAAGAATTTTAAGTGATGGAGAGCTTTATTTGAGTTTATTCTTCGTTAATTCAAAGTTTAAAACTCACTCACTTGATTTAATTTTGCTAACATTCGGACTCTTTTATGTCAAACGAACAATATAACTTAGCTGGAGGACCTACGTGAGAAGATGCCAAATTACATTTGGGACCCTAGGAAGATTCCAATATATCGAAGAGGGAAATACTCAATTAGGATTATGCTATGAACTTGTCTCTTATTTCTTAGTTGCTAAGATTAATTTGGAACCTCCCTCCATTCTTCCTTTATATTTATACTTCTTTCTTTTGAAGGATTTGTTACTAGTTTGGAGCAATTAGAATGATGAACTCTTATAATTGTATGTGTAATTCCAATTATCCATTTCAATACAATATGGGTTCATTACAAAGACACTGCCAACAAAAATAAGACAAGTGATTGTGTCAACATGACAAGTGCAACTTACCCACAATGCAGAGTCATTGGCTCTTTTATGTCAAACGAAGCATTCCTCTCCACCAAAGAAGGGTACCCACCAAATGCAGAACCCCTGTGAGTTTCAGTCTTCATGGGAATTTGCTCGTGGAAATAAGTTAAATGTTGAAGCCCGGGTGACACTGACGGGACTCTAGGCATACGAGCTATTGCTTGCTCCACAGGAACCATAGCATACAGGACATGCTGAATGAAAATGAAAGAGAGCACAACCCAGATTACAACATTATGTCAAGTGCTGATCAAAGCAAAGGATATAATACAACTTTGTGAAGCTAAGAAATAAGATAGGGTTGGAAACATGTGAATTTTACACTTACGTCAAGGCCCAATTTGCCTCCTATCATCAGGTGGAGGAGGAGGAAATGCAAAATTTTGACAAGGATCGGGAAAAGCAGTAGAATCTTTAGTCTGTATCATAGCCAAAGCATGGGGAGGAGGAAGCTGGGCATTATGCTCACCACATACCATAACCTTCCTGGGCAATAATGCAGATAGATGGTATGTGCTATTTTCAAACCACTCCTTGAAGTCCAATTCAGAACTCCTTGATGCATCTGCAAAAATCTTGTAAGAAAATCAGGAAATGCATCTCATAAAAAATTACAAAAGTAACTTCAATACTAAATAAAATGCAGTATACAAGTGATGATGGTTTTGCCACTTTTCACGAAAAAATAAGGGTAGCACGACACTACCATGTATTCTTTTTTTCTCTGGGGTGGCGTTGCAGCAAAAGGAGAAGGTATTTATCCCCTGTTGAGCTGTGAAATCAAAACTAGTCCATAAGCTAGACTAGTTTGAATTGTCCCTATAAGGTATTTATCCTGCAAGGAAATCTGCAAATTAGGATAAGCATTAAAATAAACTAGTCCATAAGCTAGACTAGTTTGAATTGTCCCTATAAGAGATTTCTTCCAATTATGATTTCTACCATCCCGTAAAGCTGCTATAAAGCTTTCTGATAGCCCTCTTAAAGTAAGAGGCTTAAAAGCAACTTGCACTAAACCTACATGCATGAATCTATAAATATCCCTATAAGGGACTAAATCATTATCAGATAATAATCGGAAAGTCTGATTATCACTATCAATAGTGATAGTTTCTTCCATGGTTTTAACCACCTGTTTGAGACCTAGTTTCTCAAAAGTATCCATCTGATATATGATTCTAGGTTAAATTCGAGGAATAGTCCACTTATTAAGTAGATCAAGATATTGCGGTATATCATATTCTTTTTTTCTATTGTTTTTAACAGTAGACTTCTTCTTTATGATGTTCATTAAAGAAACTGTGTTGAACTATAACACCTATAGTTACTATAAGTCCTGGCTTTGATACCAAAACGAAAATGGATCTTACAACAGTCAGACTATTAGGGACCTTTACGAACATAGCTAGTCCTGGCAACAGTGTATGAAAGTCCCTACTATCCGGGTCCGCCCTCCACATGGGTAATCCAACGGATTCCTTCGGCGACCTTTCATAAACTGGCCTGGGTTAGCTATGTCTGACCTTAATCTAACTGGCTTAATCTATCTACATAATAGATACAATGCCATCTTATAATAACTTTGTATGCTACAGCTCAACACAAACAATTTAGCCCATCATTGGGCTGGTGAACATAAAGAAATATAATAAAAATTAGTAGGAAATAGTACCTTTGGACGAAATCTTCCAAACCAAATTGCAAATTTTTATTGAAAATGACTTGGAAAATATTACAAGGGTGAGAGAGAATTCTGAAAAGAGATGGGGGTTCTGAACCTGCCTCTTACTAATACAAACATCTTCTTATATATAAGTTTCAAACCAAAAACGAATAAAAAGAGTGGCCCACAATTTTATACATTGGCCAATAAACAAACGATAAGACCGACAAACCCCTATGGTCTTCACATGGTCTTATTTTATTTTTGTAAGCCGACAATGCTTTCGGCTACTTTATAAAAGTAACTTTAACTATTTTGGCCTCTTATGACATGTGACCAAATAATGCAGGAATCTTATGCTTTTCCTTTTCCTTTATCACCAGTTGTGCTTGAACTAGAGGATTCCTCTAGTTGTTGTTGATATTTCTGGAGAATAGTTTCCAGATCTATCTCTTCATCTTCAATATCGTGTCCTTCCCCAGCAATGCATGTATCATCTTCTTTATCATCATCATTTGTATGGCTTGCTGATGCCATGGTGATATCATATTTTATATCTATGTCAAGATTTTTCATTAAATCTTTCTTTACTTCCTCCATATATATGGCTATAGCTTCTGACTTAGAAATAAGTTTTTTCTTCATTTGAAGTTTTCTTGTAATCCTTTTAAATGGACTCAGATCTTCCATGACTTGAGGTTCCATATTAGCAGTATCATAATACTTACTAATTTTTACATTTATTAAATCAATAATCTCTTGGCCATGTAACTTGCCTTCAGGATTTTTCTGAAGTAATTTACTTCAGAACTTAGTATAAAAAGCCCTTTGTAAACAAGGAAATCCATTTGAAGTATTATGAACTTCAATTGACCATTTCATAATCCAGGGAATAGAAAATTCAATAAATAAATACATTAGAGATATTCCTTCAAAGAATATATTTTCTTCCTGTAAACTTGTCAATTTTGGGGATATGTCTACCCATTTTAATTATAATTTATTGTATGATTCTGGTAAAATTTTTACCGAAGGACCATATAGAATCCACCATTTGCAAAACCAGTTAGGAATATTCCTATCAAAAATATTAGAATATATTTTAATAAACCATGAATGCTTCCTATTAGCATTCTCATATAACAGGATCTTATTAAATTCATCAATATAATTCCAGTAATTGTATTTTACTGTCACTTTCTGTTGTAAGATCCGTCAACTTTGGCAAATCCTAATTGGGCTAAAACAGTTGAAACTGATGCTTCAGATATAGGATATGGGGGAGTTTTAACCCAATATTGTCCTAACAGTAAGCATCATTATATTGTCCAATTTTATTCTGGCAAATGGAATGATGCCCAGAAAAACTATGCTACTATAGCTAAAGAAATCTTGGCTACAGTTAAATGTGTTCTTAAGTTCCAAGGCGATCTTTATAATCAAAAGTTTTTAGTAAAAACTGATTGCCAAGCAGCTAGATTTATGTTTAATAAAGACTATAAACAAGATGTTTCTAAGCAAATGTTTGCTAGATGGCAAGCTCTTTTAGCACCTTTCGATTTTGAATTACAGTATAAGAAAGGTGAAGATAATAGTCTCCCTGATTTTCTTACTAGAGAATAGCTAGACTAATAATTTGTTTTCTTTTTCAGGATGAGACCAGCATGGCCTCCTCCATCCAGGAGAGGAAGAGGAGGAAAGACAAACCCAGGAAAAGGAGGTCATATCCTCGCTCAACAAGGCAACAGGACACTAACATCATTTAATGTTAGTAATTCAACTGCTTCATCAAGTGGAACCAGTGGCATTAATATAGCCCACCCGATGTATCAGGAGTTTATGAATTTTATGAAATCAAAGAAAGAATTGGATAATAATCCACCGTCATACTCCTCAATCCTAATGGATGATGAGAACATAGAAGTCTTTGATATGAATGATAAAAAAGAAGTTATACCTTCTTTTAGAAGAAAATGATCTCAAATGGAGAAATGAGCCATGGCAAATAATGGCTAGGTATTTGGATACGGTATCTTATACTACTACTGTTTACAAATACAGAATGCATTATGAGATAATACTCTTATCTACAGGGTGTGAATTTCAGCACTTCTATCCCGCTAACACCAAGAAAGTTTATAACTTTTCAAAAATGATTATAAAAAAGATTATAGCACCTGAAGAGTGGGGTATGAGTACATTGAAGGAATTGGATTATATCCACCCAGAACAGAAGGTGGCAGTAAAATACAATTACTGAGATTATATTGATGGATTTAATAAGGTCCTGTTATATGAGAATGCTAATAGGAAGCATTCATGGTTTATTAAAATATGTTCTAATATTTTTTATAGGAATATTCCTAACTGGTTTTGTAAATGGTGGATTCTATATGGTCCTTCGGTAAAAATTTTACCAGAATCATACAAGAAATTATATTTAGAATGGATAGACATATCCCCAAAATTGACAAGTTTACAGGAAGAAAATATATTCTTCGAAGGAATATCTCTAATGTATTTCTTTATTGAATTTTCTATTCCCTGGATTATGAAATGGTCAATTGAAGTTCATAATACTTCAGAGGGATTTCCTTGTTTACAAAGGACTTTTTATACTAAGTTCTGAAGTAAATTACTTCAGAAAAATCCTGAAGGCAAGTTACATGGCCAAGAGATTATTGATTTAATAAATGTAAAAATTAGTAAGTATTATGATACTGCTAATATGGAACCCCAAGTCATGGAAGATCTAAGTCCATTTAAAAGGATTACAAGAAAACTTCAAATGAAGAAAGGACTTATTTCTAAGTCAGAAGCAATAGCCATATCTATGGAGGAAGTAAAGAAAGATTTAATGAAAAATCTTGACATAGATATAAAAGATGATATCTCCATGGCATCAGCAAGTCATACAAATGATGATGATAAAGAAGATAATACATGCATTGCTTGGGAAGGACAAGATATTGAAGATGAAGAGATAGATCTGGAAACTATTCTCCAGAAATATCAACAACAACTAGAGGAATCCTCTAGTGCAAGCACAGCTGGCGATAAAGGAAAAGGAAAAGCATAAGATTCCTGCATTATTTGGTCACATGTCATAAGAGGACAAAATAATTAAAGTTACTTTTATAAAGTAGCCGAAAGCATTGTCGGCTTACAAAAATAAAATAAGACCATGTGAATACCATAGGGGTTTGTCAGTCTTATCGTTTGTTTATTGGCCAATGTATAAAATTATGGGCCACTCTTTTTATTCGTTTTTGGTTTGAAACTTCTATATAAGAAGATGTTTGTATTAGTAAGAGGCAGGTTCAGAACCCCTCTCTTTTTTAAGAATTCTCTCTCACCCTTGTAATATTTTCCAAGTAATTTTCAATAAAAGTTTGCAATTTGGTTTGGAAGATTTCGTCCAAAGGTACTATTTCCTACTAATTTTTATTATATTTCTTTATGTTCACCAGCCCAATGATGGGCTAAATTGTTTGTGTTGAGCTGTAACATACTAAGTTATTATAAGGTGGCGTTGTATCTATTATGTAGATAGATTAAGCCAGTTAGATTAAGGTCAGACATAGCTAACCCAGGCCAGTTTATGAAAGGTCGCCGAAGGAATCCATTAGATTACCCATGTGGAGGGCGGACCCGAATAGTAGGGACTTTCATATACTGTTGTCAAGACTAGCTATGTTCATAAAAGTCCCTAATAGTCTGACTGTTGTAAGATCCGTTTTCGTTTATAATCCTTTTATAAATTTTCATTTCTTTTTTAAAAAAAAAAATGAAAAAATAAAAAAGAAAAGAAGAAGAAAAAAAAATAATAATAACATAAAAATAAAATAAAATAAAACCTACCCAAAAATATGATTATGTTTTTGTTGTTTTCAAATCCTTTAATACAAAGTTAATAAAATAAGGTAAAAGTCAAAATGTTTAATTTAGATTTTTATAACAATATATAAGCTCTAAAAATGGTGTAAAACTTAAGTTCGATAAAAAATTACGTGTCTACAATTGTGATGTTATCCTCCTGCCTGCTCTTCATTTCTTCAATCAAAGAACTAACTATATATAAACACAACATGTAATTTTAGTTACTTTCACTTGCCGTGGCTCGAAAAAGAGTAGTGTGAAACTAAACTGGGATCAGTAAGCATGGGTCACACCACCTTCATTTATCCAATTAGTAGAAAAGTAGTGCGACACTAAACTGGAAATAACTGGTCCTGCAACACATAAAAAAAGATAACGGACATGCCTAACTACTTTGAAATTAACAAACAAAGGTGCTCATTATAACAGAAAAAACATTCTAATGAAATAAACTGCAGATAATCATTTCAACGAACCATATAATAATAATGTTCAAAGAAAGACATAGTTATACTGTCTAAAAAGCCATCAGTTCTCATCACATAATTTTTTACTTCCATAGCATTCAAGAGAGGCCCCATGGTGCAGTCGGATGTCTTCCCAAAACAAAAAGATAATACAAAGGGCAAGGATAAGTTGTAATAGCTGGGCTCATATAAACGTTATTTCCCATGGGCATTCTCTTGGATTTTAACAAGAAGTATTACTTCTCTTCTTGAGATTATCAACACTTTCTAGTAGTCACCTGGTCATGACCCAACAATTGAATTAAAAAAATGAAAATTGAGGGATACCTTGAACTAGATGATAAGCAATGATAAACATAAACGTTTTAACTTCAGTGACTCTGACAGTGGAAACCCCAATAGTAGCTTATAGCTCAAACTTGATCTTGGAAATGTTGTTCAGATGAAAGTTATTTTTTGGAAAATATTTGTGTCAGGATACTTGACTTGGTTTTGTCATCATTTTCTAATTCTTTGCTAGTAATGTAGATTAATCTAGTCTTGGACAATTTGACATCTCTGGTACTTCAGTCTTACAGCAAGTGGGGGCTTATGTTACACATAGACCACCCGAGAGTAAGTCAAGAAATCAAGAAGAATTTTAAGTGATGGAGAGCTTTATTTAAGTCTATTCTTCATTAATTCAAAGTTTAAAACTCACTCACTTGATTTAATTTTGCCAACATTCGGACTCTTTTATGTCAAACGAACAATAAGACATCGACTCTTTTATCCACCTCCTTTGCAGAATACCAGAAAAAGAGATGAATTAGCGGATCATAGGGCTAAGTCGAAGCATGCCTGAACCTTCTTCGTCGGAGACTGAGTTAATATACAATCCCACTTTGGAGACTTCCCTTGGGGATAGGTAGGATATGGTGCCACAAATTGTAGTTTACTCGGCATGCGTCGATTCTTTGCTGGAGAAGCCCAGATCACTAGTTTTGGACTATCTTGAAACCTTAGCTGGAGGACCTACGTGAGAAGATGCCAAATTACATTTGGGACCCTGGAAAGATTCCTATATATAGAAGAGGGAAATACTCAATTAGGATTATGCTATGAAGTTGTCTCTTATTTCTTAGTTGCTTAGATTAATTTGGAACCTCCCTCCATTCTTCCTTTTTATTTCTACTTCTTTCTTTTGAAGGATTTGTTACTAGTTTGGAGCAATTAGAATGATGAACTCTTATAATTGTATGTGTAATTCCAATTATCCATTTCAATACAATATGGGTTCATTACGAAGACACTGCCAACAAAAATAAGACAAGTGACTGTGTCAACATGACAAGTGCAACTTACCCACAATGCAGAGTCATTGGCTTTTATGTCAAACGAAGCATTCCTCTCCACCAAAGAAGGGTACCCACCAAATGCAGAACCCTTGTGAGGTTCAGTCTTCATGGGAATTTGCTCATGGAAATAAGTTAAATGCTGAAGCCTGGGTGACACTGACGGGACTCTAGGCATACGAGCTATTGCTTGCTCCACAGGAACGTAGCATACAGGACATGCTGAATGAAAATGAAAGAGAGCACAACCCAGATTACAACATTATGTCAAGTGCTGATCAAAGCAAAGGATATAATACAAATTTGTGAAGCTAAGAAATAAGATAAGGTTGGAAACATGTGTATTTTACACTTACGTCAAGGCCCAATTTGCCTCCTATCACCAGGTGGAGGAGGAGGAAGTGCAAAATTTCGACAAGGATTGGGAAAAGCAGTAGAATCTTTAGTCTGTATCATAGCCAAAGCATGGGGAGGAGGAAGCTGGGCATTATGCTCACCACATACCACAACCTTCCTGGGCAATAATGCAGATAGATGGTATGTGCTGTTTTCAAACCACTCCTTGAAGTCCAATTCAGAACTCCTTGATGCATCTGCAAAAATCTTGTAAGAAAATCAGGAAATGCATCTCATAAAAAATTGCAAAAGTAACTTCAATACTAAATAAAATGCAGTATACAAGTGATGATGGTTTTGCCACTTTTCACGAAAAATTAGGGTAGCACGACACTACCATGCATTCTTATTTTCTCTTTGTTGGACATGAAATAGATCGATACTCCAATGGTGCTCGAAAGAAGAAAGACAAAGTAAGAGTAAACAAACAATTCACTGTAAATCTAAGATTGCAGTAGTGAGACAAATTAAGTGCAGTTCTGATTTCACAGCTCAACAGGGGATAAATACCTTCTCCTTTTGCTGCAACGCCACCCCAGAGAAAAAAAAAACTGAATAAAATGGATATTAGTAGTCACCAAACGGCATGGCCGTACAGTTCGAATTCAATTCGATCTAATATGAGGCAATCGACGATGATGAATTTTCTTACACGAATACAGGCTGCTGAGGTGAGCTCTGGAAGAGACATCTGAGGCTTTGATTCGTCTTTCTTCTCATCAGTACCGATGCGCTGAATTCCACCGTGTTGTGCCGAACTCCACCACCGTTGTGCCAGATTCCACCGCCGCTGTACCAAACTCCATTGTAGTTGCGCCGATTTCCATCGCCGTCGTGCTGATTTCCATGGCCGACCATTTGAATTTCGTTGAAGGGCGAATATGGAGGAAAATTCAAAGTAAAAAGGAATTGGGGGAAAATTAAAAAATATTACAAATTGACTTTCACTCTATCCTCTTTTACTGGCTAAAGTTTAAATGCCGGGAATAGTATAGTTTATATAATGTATTAGTGGCAATTTTGCCACTAAATAAATGTTAAATTTGACAAGATTTAAAGATGAATTAATGTGAAGATTTGATAGTTAGGAAGATAATTCTTCATTGGTACAAAAGTCAAGATAACATCTTTTATAGGTGAAATTTAGGTAAACCATAAAATGGTTTCACAAGGTAAATCTTGACATTTTGACACATTGTGATGTAGGAAGAATTCACTCCTATAAATAGGTAGTTCCTAATTCATTTGTAACACACCTCTCACTTGCCTTCTCATCTTCAAAGACATTTGATCTTCTTTCTCTCTTGTAGTATTTCACTTGTACTCTTTTGAAGTGAAATAAATATTGGTTGGTTGTGTCCGAGGTGTAGGCAAAAGAAAACAAAAGTTTGCCGAACCTCGTTAATTTCTGGTGTTCTTTTTATTATTGTCTCATCTACTATTTATTAGCTACCTTTAGATATAGCAATTGTGATTTCATCACTCTCTATATATTCGGCTTCCGCAACAATAAATGCCAAAGCATCTTTTGTTGTAGTGTGTGTATTTTATGCCATGTTTTCTTGGAGTAATTATTCAGATTTTATGCCTTTAACTCAATTGCATGATCCGGAAAAAGGCTATCTTGTTGATGATTGTATTATAGTGGAAGTCGAGCTGAAAATTGTGTTTGAGCATAGCGTGAAAAGCTTATCTTAAATTGGACCTTATGTTTGATCAATCATTGATGTAAGAGTCTTCCCTATATTATACGACACTTGTTAGTTCTCAATTTGATGTCCTTGGTAATCGATTTTTCTCCACCATCCACAAATCCTAAGCAAATTAAACATAAGTTATTATAGTAGATCATAAACCTTAAAAAACATCATTGACTTGGACAAAAAATGTCCAAACACACCACACAAACAAACTAAATAACACAACATTTTACACAATCTCTCGTCCTCCCACATCTTGACCCTGAGTCGACCCAAAATTGAAGTTGGCACACGTAGTTTGCTGGAACAAGAGCGAGTTACTGAAACCAACCCTCTTGTTATCAATATCAATTTGTACCAAATTATCTTCAATTTGATGTCCTCCTATCACAATCGATGTAGTCGGATTTTCTCCACCATTTACAAATCCTAAGCAAAGCACTTCATCTGTAACGGCCACCATTGAGTTAGCTCCAGAGATAATAAACGAAGGTGTCTCGCCATTTTTACCTTGTAAAACAAATTCAATATTTGGAACACCAGGGCCAACTCTAGTACTAGGTAAACTACTACTTTTGTAACACATCTCAAATGGTGCAACTTTTTTAACTCTAGGTATAGTTAGTGAGTGAACAAATGCCTTAACTAATGCCTTGTAAATTGAACTCTCCAACTTAGTATATGGATCAATTGTACTAATCTTTGTGCCCCCTTGTCCATTTTCTTTATTTATTTCCAATAATAAGTTATTTATAGGAACCAAATCACCGTTAACTTTAATAGATTTTACTCCAATAAAATAATCCGTTGATGGCTCACCCCCAAACGATGATCCAGCAGTACTAATCGGGTTTGTTAGAAGAGGTGTGTAAAGAAGGTTTTTGGACACATCAATGTTAGGAAGTAATACATATGGACCTTCACCAATAAATATAACTCCAGGAGAATTTGTCGAAGAGCTCAAACAAAGACCGATTTTTCTAGGTCTAGAGAAACGAAAAATTAATTGATTTGGAATGGCTACATAGCCATTCCCAAATCCAGCTATTCCCTTAACCCCCTTAGCTAAACCTTTAAGTAGTGAAGTATCCGCGCAACCAAACACAACCTTACCGGGCTTTAGATACGGGCCGGGCTTCAGCCCGTCCGTATCCTGGATGGTAATAACATCCTCATTAAGGCCGGTACCTGTGCTGGTACGAGAAACAGGATTGTATGCAAGATGTGAGCAAGTACAATCTTTATTAGGATGTCCGGGTGATGAGCCCGTACAATTACCATCACACGCTCCAGAATGCGAAAGTCTACAGAACAAGGTGTCACAAATGAGAGGTGTTAGGGTTGAACTAACATAGCCATTTTGACAATCCACCCAAATGAAACGTCCACCAAGGTCTACCGTTAGTTTTATGGGGACAAGGGGAGTTCTTTGGTTAATGACTGTCACGTATTGCTTAGTGGCCGCGTCTTTGGTTACTGGAAGAAGAGCACGGCGTTTACCGGGCTGGGCTGTGGAGGAGCTGATGAAGAGAAGGAGGAGAGTTAAAAAGAGAGACAAAGGAATATGTGTTGAAGCCATTGTAGGAGTTAAAAAGAGGAGTGTGTGAAGAAGTGGATAGCATAAACATGTTTATTTATAGTAGAGCAAGGTTTCCTTGAGTGGTTAAAAATAATAATCATCGGTCGTCTCAATTTATGTGGTAATTTGATCAGAATAATAGTTTGAGAAAGTTTTCTTTTCGAGATCTCATAGTCTAAAACAAATAACAAATACTCATATGGTAACATTAATTCATCTTAATCAATCACGAAGTCAGGAATTTTGTTAAGGTATTCCAGATTTAATATAAATATATGTATATAGAATATTTTCTTACTTATAATTTTCATATAAATAGCATAAATCACCAAGGGGTTCAATTGATCATCTTTGAGTATACATGGCTACGCTACTGATCTTAATGAAAATAAAATAACATTTTAAAAATAAATTATTTTAAAATATAAAAAGATGGTATAATTTCTTTTGAATAAATTAAAAAATCACGTAAATCAAGATAAATGGAGTGCTGTAATGAATTACTAGTATATTCCCAAAGGCCACATGAACATGTCTCTTAGTTCTTTTTTCTATTTATAAATAAGTTGGATTGAACTTCAACTTGATAAACAAGTTGGAATTAAAAATAACAAATCCTCCTACTTTCAATTATATTTCGTGTAAAGAGAAAACCTATGTCAAGACGTGATAGAAATTGACAGAAAACAATTACAAAATCACAAGGCTAGGCCAAAAATCTCTTATTTCTCAATTATGTAGTAAAGGAAAATCTAATTAGTCCTTTTTTTGTGTGTGTGGTGCGCGCGTGTGGGGTGGGTGCATGACATTTGATAAATTCTTCAATCACACGTGAAGGACAGAAGATCTCAATCAACTGAGCTACTCGCTCAACCCAATTAATCTTCCTTTTCATTTTTTCTTCAAAAACCAATATATTTCCTTTTCCTGTTTTGTCCCTTCTTTTCTCCTTTATCATTGCTTGAATTCAGCAAGGCATTATACCAAAGAGAATTTAGTGGCAATAGAATATTTTTCTTTTATCGATTATATTTATTGACACTAGAATAATTAGGATAGAGCTTTGACATTGAATTAAATAATGTAATTTTATTAGTTAAAAGTTGTTGATGGAAAATACATATCATTTAATCATGATTTAAAATGATAAAATAGGTTAGTTACATGGAATGGACTTTCACTTTTTAACTAATAAGATAATATTACAGAAAAAAAATTGTAACAAAAATGTCATTCCATTTTTCTAATTACTATGCTACCTTACGTGGGATTACAAGTAGTGATTTTATGTGATGCTTAGCCTAAAGTTGAGTGACCTTATTATTATTATTTATAAAAAATAATGTATTGACTTTTTGTGATCCTAGCTAGTAAATTGGATGTCTTTTTTTTAACCACAAAATGGTTTGGTGATTTTGATATAATAAAATGATAGCTCAATGGCCATATTTGCAATCAACTAGTGATAAAATTATGTTTTATATTCATTCATTTGGTACAAACACACTATTTTGAGTGTTTTTTTTTTTCGATTAGAACAAATATATTTTATTTATATACAATATGCATCCATACAAAACCAACGGCCTAAAATATTATCAGATATTTTATACAAATCTTTCCCCTCTCAATTTATCGTACGACAGAGTATTTGTCAGGGGTGGCTGGTAAGGCTTAAAAAAAAAGTCTTTTACCTTATGCCCCCAATTTTAGGGGGGCTCAATTTTTAGTTAATTAGGTAGGATTAAATTTAAAAAAATAATATTAGAACTAAGACAATAAATGCAAAACGCCCCATTTTTTAGTTAATTAGGAAGGATTAAATTTTAAAAAAGAAATTGTTAGAACCAAGACAATAAATGCAAAATAGCTCAATGAAGTGATAGTATGATAGATATGATTATGACTTTTTGACTTTTCAATAAAAAGTTATGTACTTTTTTTTTAATGTACAAGTTATCTTTTTTTTTTTGCCTTATTTTTTTCTAATTTTATTTTTATATTTCTATCCTTCTCCCTTCTATTTCTTCTCACTTTCTTTTTTCTAATCTACATCTCTCTCTTATTCAAAGCTTAAAAATTTACTCATTCTATTGATAGTTTATATTTTAAATTTGGAGAAAACTATATTGCAGCAGCCCGATTCATTTTTGGAAATCAAGTCTTCTCATAGCTTTTGAATTCGGTAATATCATTCTAATTTCTAATATTATTTTTGTTTTGTGTCTTATGTTTATTATATTTTTTATTTGATATTGTAAATAGTGTTTTAAAATATTTGTTAGATTTTGATGTTGCTATAGATCAATTAAGAGGCTTAGTTTCTTTTTTTAAAACATATAGAGAAGAAGGATTTACAAGTACTATGATTTCAGCTAAGGAAATTGCATTAAGATGAATATAGAACCTGTATTTCGTAAGAAACGTGTAATTTATAGAAAAAAACAATTTGATGAGAATGTTGATAATGAAATCACAAGATCTCTTGAAGAATCATTTAGAGTTGATTACTTCTTATACATAGTAGACCAAGCCATCTTTTCACTTCAAAATAGATTTGAACTATTTGAAGTATATAAAAATATTTTTAGTTTTCTATTTAGTGGGAAAAACTTGAGATCATTAGATGATGAGAATTTGAAAAAATATTGTCTTAAACTTGAATGTTCCTTAAAACATAATACTCACTCCGATAATGACGGTTTAGACTTATTTTCTAAATTAAAAGTGTTAAGGGAAATCATAAAAGTAGAAGACAATACTCTAATTGAGATACTCAATCAAATAAAAAGACTTGATTCTTTTCCAAATGCTTACATTGCTTATAGAATAATGTTAACAATTTCCGTAACAGTCGCCTCAGCCGAAAGAAGTTTTTCAAAATTAAAAATAATAAAATATTATTTAAGATCGATAATGTCTCAAGAAAGATTAAGTGGTTTGGCTATATTATCGATTGAAAAAGAATTATTAGAAGAGATTGACTACACAAAAATTATTAACAACTTTGCATCTCAAAAAGCTAGAAAAATAGATTTAAAATAAACATTTATAATTTTTTTTAAGGCCTCTAGTTTGATTTTGGCCTTAGGCCACCAACGCGTTTGAGCCGCCCCTGGTATTTGTCAAGGGACAAATGAGGATACAAACCTAGCTGTCTTTTTGTAATTGTAACTAAAATAGGAAAAACCTAATCTTTTTCTATTTGCATAAATAAATATATTTTCGAGGATAACGCTATTTTACTTGCCAAAAGACACATGAAAGTGGGAAGCATACCTGTCTTATGTCTATGTCCTTTTTTTTTTTAAGAGTAGTAGGTAGAACCAAAATTTATTTATTTTTTTCCATTATCTTTTTGCTGAAGAAGTAGGTAAGAAATAAAAAAGGCAAATGATTAACGACAAAATTGCTTTAATTAGACTGACATATAAAGATCTAAGCATAGATTCCCTGAGAATTAAAAAAATTAATAAAAAGTAAATTAATAGGAAATGAAAAAGAATGCATTATCATAGGCCTTAAATTACGGGTCTATTGTTATTTTATGTTTTTTTTTTAATTGTTCACTTTCAAAAAGGAAAATTTGTTTCTCATACAAATTTCAATTACAAAATTTTTAAATTCTCTATTATTGAAAATGTATGAGGATTTTTTTTTTGTTTGGATTTTCCATTACTTACTTTCAACTAATTCAAATACAACAATAATAATATACTCAGTCTAATTTCATAATTAAAAAAATCATTGAAGAAAAAACACTTTCAATTAAAAGTAATTCTAATTTCAAAGCTCGAACTTGAAATCGAATAAAAGAGCACTATTCATCACTTTATCATAAATTTATTTAATAATTTATTAGGCCACTTGCATATAATATTGTCCAAATGAATTCACGGTGTTTAATTAATTAATGAATTTGTTGCATGTGCCAATAAATTATATAGCTTTTCTAATACATTAAAAACACGAAAATGTTGGCAATGTGTTTCCCTTTTAATAAATTTAAATGATTCCCCTTACAAGAAACTAATTAAAATATTAACAAGTTGCCACTTAATTATACTGAGGACAGCAGTCGCTATTTCTTTACAATTTTCCGTACTTTATTACTTACTTTGAACAGGATTTGCATGCGACCAAATAATGATGTTTAATCGGTTCATATTGATGTATAGTCATTAAATGATACTTTCTCCGTTTCACAAAAAATGACTTAATTTAACTTGACACGAAGTTTAAAAAATAAAGAAAACTTTAAAATCTTATGGTCATAAATTAAAATTATGTCAAATGTACAAAATTGTCTTTTAATCTTGTAACCTTAAATATGCCATGAAAAGCTGAAATTAAAATATTACCAAAAAAAAAGAGGTCATTCTTTTTTAATATATTGCCATAGTCACAATCATAATTGCAAAAAAAAAAAAAAAGCGGCAGTTTTGGTAATTACATTACAAGAAGTAAGATACGGTAAACCTCATTGAATTAGTATAGTTGAAATCATGAAATATCATTATTTTGTAGAGCTATTAGTTAATCGATAAANAACTTTAAAATCTTATGGTCATAAATTAAAAAATTATGTCAAATGTACAAAATTGTCTTTTAATCTTGTAACCTTAAACATGCCATGAAAAGCTGAAATTAAAATATTACCAAAAAAAAAAGGTCATTCTTTTTTAATATATTTCCATAGTCACAATCATAATTGCAAAAAAAAAAAAAAAAGCGGCAGTTTTGGTAATTACATTACAAGAAGTAAGATACGGTAAACCTCATTGAATTAGTATAGTTGAAATCATGAAATATCATTATTTTGTAGAGCTATTATTTAATCGATAAATTAATATTTATTAATTTAAAGAGAGTTTTGAGATTCAACCTTGTGATGTCAGTGGCGGATCCAGAATTTTCACGAAGTGGGTTCAAGATATAAAAATATACCTAATATTATTTGTAATTTTTATGAGGCTAACATCATACATATCTGACTATACTAAACAATGTTAATACATTTGAAAAAAAATTACATTGATTTATAAATGAGACGGTAAATAACAAGATGGACGAAAAACTAGGCTTCAATATAAACTAAGAAGATAAAAGAATATTATGAATGATTTCTCTTCATTCAACATTTAACAATTAAAAACAAAATATTAAACAAAATAATTATAACCTTAATTTTAGAATCGAATACATGGAAATATACCTAATATTATTTGTAATTGTTTGTTGATTTTAGAATGATAAGGAATTTTTTAGTGAAGAAATAAAAAATAACCACAATAATCATACATGTATATATAAAGACTAGAATCAAGAGCGAAAAACATATTTGATGGATATTGACTATTGATGCGAGATTTAAGAGATGGGGAGGAATTTTTTCCTTCAATAAAAAAAAATATGCTCAAAATTTTGGGGGGACAAGTAAGAGAGGTTCAAGAAGATTTCAACAAAGAAGAAGACAAAAGGGTTTTTAGAATTGAGAATAATAGGGATTAGTGCCTTTTTAGTTGAGTTTTTTAAAAAAAAAAAAAATTAAAAACAAAAAGGACAAAAGTTGTTGACTATTGGACTTTTAATTGTAAAAGTAAAAAGTTGTTTCTTTGATTTTTTTCAAATAAAATCATAACCAAACTAAATACTATCTGTTTTCAAAAATCTAAAACCAAACCAAACCAAATCCAAATAAAATCGATTTTATTTTATCGATTTGGTTTGATTTTTTGATTTGGATCGGTTTTTATCCAAACCGTGAACACCCCTAGTTTCTAAGTAACTAAAAGGAAAAAAGTTACACCTACATTGAGGACAAAACGGTGTGTGAACGTTTTATATATCAAAAAACGAATTAAAACTAAAATGCGGCAATGGGGATTCTATACCAGGTTGGCTGGGAAAATTGAACTCCCTCAACCACTCGGCTAAGCTTCAGACTTGTGTTAGTGGGTTTAAAATTTAATATATACATATAAAATTTTAAAAACTGATTAAATATACATATTTATATAGTGTTATTTTTCAACGAAGGGGGTTCATATGAACCCACTTGAACCACTATAGGTCCGCCCCTGTGTGATGCTAGAATAATAAGAATTTCCAAGATGTATTATCGCAACAGATTTTATCGAAGGCTATGAAGTGGGACAAGTTGAAAATGATCTTTTTAGAAATATTGCCAAGCTGAACGT
This sequence comes from Solanum stenotomum, assembly GCF_019186545.1. Lineage (NCBI taxonomy): Eukaryota > Viridiplantae > Streptophyta > Magnoliopsida > Solanales > Solanaceae > Solanum > Solanum stenotomum. The sequence continues at coordinate 25,754,771 of NC_064282.1, forward strand.
TCACAATTAAATACCAGGCCTGTCCAATTATCCCACAGAAAAGGATCAATACTATTGTGAACACGGATAGCCCAGAGACCGGCCAAGCTGCTGGGCCTGGGGCTAAACCACCAAGAGGCCAAAGAATTGGACAGTCCAATAATAAAGGAAAAATTACTTGGATGAGTACCTTTTAATAAATAATTATTGATTTTAGTGATACTTTTTATTTATTACTCCATCCGTCCCAATTTATATGACTTACTTTCCTTTTTAGTCAGTCCCAAAAAGAATGACACATTTCTATATTAAGTAACAATTTGACTATAAAATGTCAATTTTACCCTTAATAAAATGATTTACAACCACATAAATTTCTATCATTCATTTTGAATCACAAGTTTTAAAAGTCTTCCTTTCTTTCTTAAATTTCGTGCCGATTCAAACTACCTCACATAAAATGGGACAGAGGAAGTACTATTTATAGTAATACATAACAATACTATGATAAATCTGCAATATGTATTAAAAGTGAATTATGTATGCAATATATATGTAATATAACTATTTTAAAATACATTATGCTTGTTTGGTAAGAAATCGACACATTGTATTAAAATATGTGATAAATATATTATCCATTAATAAAACTTGTATTGTATGAGTTTTGTAAATTGTTTTCTGCAATATGTATTAAAACTGTATTATAAATATATTAAAAGTGATCAAGTAGAAAAAAAATGTTTTTGATATAAATGATAAATATTTCTTAATATAGTATATTTATGTAAGTTTTAAATTTGTTTGGGATTTAAGTTGAGTAGAGTTTAAATGATTGTGATCAGCGATTTTTGGAAAATTATGCGTATATTGTGAAGAAATTGTCTATTCCTCTTATCTTCTTTCTAATAGTCTAATCTCACATCCTCATTTTTATCTATATATCCTTTGTTACTGGCTAATTCAGTGTCTTCTATTATAATTCAGTAATTTTAAATGTTGTTGTAATTTGGATATTAGTTAATCTATAAGGCTTGAGTGTATCCTCCTGATCTTCAATATACACTAAAGTGATCATCAACAAAAAGATTTGGCCTAATCCATTGATGGCCCCTTAAAATTGGCACGAAGTTTCACTTAGACATCTCAAGTGGTCGATGTTCAATTTAGACACCTCATGTAGGGTCTTGCTATGTCATTTTGACACTTTTTGCTTACATGGCTTAGTGTGCGCAATACAATCATTGAGTGTGCGTGAAAAACCGTTTTAGTCGTTTTCTTAATTATTTTTTTCTTCTTCTTTCCCATTTTCAGCCACCATTTCTACAAACTATCCAACATGGTGAATAAAAATAATTATAGTAAAATGATGAAAAATGATGGAAACTATTTTAGAAATTTAGGAATAGACCCATTTCAAGATTTAAATATTAAATTATTCATGAGATTCTTTCTTAAAAGAATTTATTATTTACTGAGAAGTAAGTTTAATTTTTGGTGAATTCTAAACATGTTAATTAGGATAAAGAAACAACAAAATATTTGAAGAAGACACTAATAAAAAAGAACAACGTGTAGATGGGTGTGTTCCCAGATGTTTTAGGAAAAAAAAAAGATAAAAGGTATTTGGAGAAGACAATGCGTGGGGTGGGGGATCATGTAGGGGGATTTTATTGGCTTAAGTCTTTTTTTTTTAAAAAAAATTATTTGGGCCAAAATCCATATGTCATTGATTCATTGGTTACTTAATATTTTTACCCAAAATTCATTATCTAACAATTATTTTCGTCGTTTGATTAGCCACTTTATACGTCATTTGCAAGTGTAACATATCCACCTCATATATTTTTATTGATTGGAAAAAGGGTGTCAAAATAACACGGCGAGATCCTACGTGAGGTATCTAAAATAAACATCTCTCACTTGAAGTGTCTAAGTGAAACTTCGTGCCAACTTTAAGGGGTCACCGATGGATTAGGCCAAAAGATAAACATATGTAACACGCAATAAGTATTTGTCTACATACATAAAGTAAAGTAGCATTAACATACAAAAAGTAGTGAACATACTTTTTAGCATTCTAGCCTTAGTACAATATCATGTAACATCACAACAATTTTATCTGAATTTGTTGCTGCAACTGACTAAATCAGGTGACATGTACACATACTTAAATCCCATTCTTTTCTTCACAAGATCAAATTCCAACAAATTCTCTTCAATTTGCATCCCTCCAAGAACAATCGACGTTTCAGCATTTTCACCACCATCCAAAAATCCTAGACACAACAAATCACTACTATCATTAATAGTAGGAGATGCCATGAAATTGTTCATAGAAAGATCCCAAGTTGTACTATTATTATGATGAACACCTTGCAAAACAAGACTAACTTGAGGGATTACAAGCCCGGTTAAAGTAGCTGAATTCGACAAGTTAAAGCATAACTCAAATGGACTAATAGGCTTTGCTATTGGAACTTTAGCAATAGCTTTAAGAAACGTGTCCTTAAACGCCTTGTAAATTGAAGATTCCATTGTACCATAAGGAACAACAGTGCTAATTTTTGTTCCTCCAACTCCATTAGTCATGTTAATAGCTAGTAACTTATTATCAATCGGTACAATCTTCCCATTTACTAAGATTTTTTCGATTCCAATGAAATATTCAACCGATGGCTCACCTGGAAAATAAGCCCCCGCGGTACTAACAGGATTTTTGAGCAGAGGAGTGTAAGTTAGTACCTCATTAGATGCATAATATGATCGTCGTTCACCAAACAAAATAACACCATTTGATTTAGTGTTACCACTCAAACAAATAGCGAATTTTCGAGGTAAATGAAAAGCTCTAGCTAATTGTGAAGGAAGTCCAGTGTAACCATTTCCAAGTCCAGCCATACCTTTAACTCCATAGGCTAATTTTTCTAACAAAAAATCTCCAGGACAATTAAACATCACTCCACTAGTTGATGATAACAACATTTTGGACCCATTATTATTATTTGTACTATTAATGGACCATAATGCAATAACATCTTGAGCAAGTTCACCATCAGTGCTAGATCTTTTTATAGGATTATATGGAATATGTGAACATGTGTAATTGTTGCACCCTGGCCTAGGAGGAACAGGACAACTAGATCCATAACACCCTTGTGAACCTGAGAGTTTGCATGGTCTTGAACCACATGGAACATTTTTGTAAGATGAACTAATGTAGTCATTCTCACAATCCATCCATAGAAATCGTCCGCCGAGGTCAACGGTTAAATTGACAGGGACAAGAGGGGTTCTTTGGTATATCTGAGTAACATATTGTTCTGTAATTTCATCTTTGAATACAGGAAGGAAAAGAAGAGGGTGGTGTTTGTGAGATTTTTTGGCTATGGAGTAATTTGATGAGCAAATAAAAAGAAGAAAACACAATAAAAGTTGAGGGATTTTCATGGTGGAGAGAATTGTGATTCTTTGATACAATGAAAGTATGTTTTAAAGGAGAATTGTTGAATAACGCCTAAAAATGGGCACGTGAAAGTGAGGGGTGCAAATTTGGACGTATAAACAATTTTCATGCAAAAGCAAAAAAGGTAGCTGTCCAATTTTCTTAAGAACCTGAAATGATGGGTCATGTACAATTTCCTCCGTTTAAAAAAAAATAACTTACTTTAATTTGATATTGAGTTTAAGAAAATAAAAAAGACTTTTTAATTTTGTAGTTCTAAATTAAATTTATGTCAAATGTATTGGGTATATAGTAAGAATTAATGGGAAATGGAGAAACAATGAAAGGAGGGAATATGAAGTATTCTCTTATGCTTTAGGAAAAAACAATTCTCCATTATTGGTGGTGGAAACAAAAGTTCAAGTGTTTAAATAAGGAAGCACTTCTACTAGTTGTTAAAAGGGTTGTAAAGAGGGACCCCCTCGTGCTGTCGTTGTCGTCGCTTGGCTTTGGCTTTGGAAAATGACCGATCGAGAAACCAAAAGGTTATAACCTTTTAGGAACAAACAATCATGTATTAGTGACTGTTCTGAAAGGTTGCAAACTTATAAATACATGTGATTCCTCAAACTTTTCACTTACAAAAATTGTGAACTTCTTCTTTTTCTGCACAGTGAAATATTCATCTGCTTTGCTTCTGTTGAGTGACTCGCTAGCACCATTGTTTTTGTATCAATACACTGGTGAATAGAATCATTTTATCCTGGGAGGGTCTATTCATTTAAATCTCGGGTATTATAGGAGAATAATTTCCTTAAGGGGACACTGTTCATCAGTGGACTCAATTGTTTTCCTTTCTATTTCATTCTACTGTTACAGATCCCGGTATGTTTTTACGATCATCAATTTCTGTTTATGTTATTAATTTTTTTGTTAAATACATGATTTAAATTTTATTATTTATGTTTCTGCATAGTTATTGTTATAAGTATTTGTTAGTACAAATTAAATAACAAAATGTACTAAAATATCTTTTAATCTTGAAACTTTAATATAATTACGTGAAAAACTGAAAGTGTTATCAATAAAGCAAAGGAGTCTTTTTCTTTTAAATATACTAAAAAAAAAGTAGATTATTCTTTTTGAAACATGAAAACTATTCTTACATGCTTTAGATTGTTTGGCAACCTATTTGGATAGTTGAAAATGCTTATATTAAGAAAAGTGAGACGTTTGATCAAGTTTTTAAGAGAAAAATAAATTCTAAAGAACTATCTTTTTGAAGTTAAAGTAGTTTTTCTTCAAAAACAGTTTCTTAAAAAATAACTTAAAAACACTTTTAAAAATTTAGTTAAACATTAATTGTTGCTTAAAGTATTATTTAAATTTATTGACCAAATACAAATTGTTCCTCACCAAAATACTTTTTTGAAATAGTCTTAAAGAAAAATATTTTTAAAAATATACTGACTTTAGAAATTTGACCAAACAAACTATAGTAGAAATTATGTACCTATACAAAACACATTTTTACTAGCAAACGGCTTTACGTTAAAACGGCTTTCCATTTCCAGCACTGGCACTAAGAGCTAAAATTCTATCCTTGAACAATTGTTTTTCTTTTCTTTTATCTTTTACACCTTTCAATTTAGCTATCCTTTTTTATATATACTTAGCCAATATCTTATTCCTTTGTTGTCATTTTGTCAAAAGAAGTAATAGTCACCTCCACTGCCAGCTTAAGCCGTATAAATAAAGAAATGAGCATAATTAGAAGAGATTCTTATTTTTTTCTATCACTTGACCAAGATTATAATTTAAGTGGGGAAAAAAATATTCTATTATTGGGGTTTTTAGAAACTTAAAAATTTACAAATGGATATTGTGCTAATTTGGTAATTTCATTTTACAAATACTTGACTTATAAATATCATTGATATTTATTAAACGAGTCTATATAAGAAAAATATTTGTTATGTTGACCAAAATAGTTTGGTCATTTAAAGTAATAGTAGTCAAATTTAAAATTATATACTTTGGTCTCATTTGTTTCTATTAAGATTAAGACGTTTGAATTTGAATACACATTTGAATATTAAGATTTGCATTAAGCATAAGTGTCTAAATTTAAATACGCATCTGAATATTAAGATGCGGTCTTTAAATCTGAACTCGCTCTATTAATCTAGTCCCAGTCTTTCCAGCAAGTGAGCGAGTGGTCACAGAATTTGAAGCCTAACAGAAGATAGAATGAAGAACTCTAGATTTTCAAATGGAATTTCATTCCCTTTCAAAATGTGTATTTCTGTACATCCCAGCTCTGTTATTTATACAAGTATATTCCATGAAATAAAATATCCTAACCAACTCTGACGCCTCTAACAAAATTATGTACAGCTAATCCTATTCTAGAATCTTCTAATATTCCAACAGATAAGAATAAAAGTAAAACAAATTTATGTATAAGGGTAATGGACATCTGTCAAATATAGATCAAATCAATAGCTGATCCAAAAGCTTATTATATATGACCCGGCCCATAAGTTTCAGGACATTTGAATTAGGTGCCAATTTTATTTAGCGCCTTATTCGTCTCTTCCTCTAATAATAATGTTGCTTTGGCGACAAAGCCCAAAAAACAAGGTAAGAAAGGTGGGGAACATCGGCCTCACACAAAAAGATTTGTCTAAGCAATTTCTTTGAGATTTTTTTATTAGGTTCAACCACTATAACTGTTTGGAACCCACAAATCATTCCGATCAGGGGATCAGAATTTCTTCGAATATATTCTTGAATTCGACTCCGAGAAACCTTTTTTGAGCGAGCCAAAAAGCGCTCTAAAAAGGGTCTTGGGACAAAGAAGTACATACAAGTTGTGCCAAAGGAGAAAGTCAATACGTATCATGATAAATAAAACGAGTGATTACAATTATTTGTTTTCAATATTTGAATGTGCATATGAAATCAAACATTGTATTAATAAAATGTTATAAAAATTTCATTTCAACAAAAAATAATATTTTTTTATTAAAAATCATAATTATCCAGCATAACATAAAAAAATCACGAATAAAAATATTTTATAGGCACAATATAATATCAAAAAGATCAAAAAGTTCAATAAGTATGATAGATAATAGTCAAAAAATAATAAATAAGGTATCACATTATCTACGCCTAACATATATTTTAGCTATTAGAAAAATTAAAGAATTCCTATCTTTTTCACAAAATATATCTATTGTATAATGGCTCTTCCCATCCAAGTCCATCTAATTTTTACATATATTTTTCAAATGTAGGTGCACTATTTTTTTAATTAATAACTCCAAAGCAGTAATTATCTTCTCATCAATTTCAATTGAGACGAATAATTTTTTTTTTCCAACTGAAATTGAAGATTGGGATGGAGAATTGTTAGGAGCTCCATTTTTTTGTCACCAACTAGTTCAACAACAATAATATATTAGTGTTATCACACAAATGAGTTTGATAATCAAAGAATCTCAATATTGGCCTGAGACAAAATTCTAAGAAGAGACCTCAAATATGTATACATAGTTATTATTTTTAATTATGGATAGTATTTTTTAATTCAAAAATCTTGATGAACATTAATACACTAAAAATATCATTGCAACAAGTGTTCTTGACAAACATCAATACACCTTAAGAAAATTATTAATATAAAGAAATATTTGTAAAGATTATGAAAACTTACCAGTTTAAGAGGAATTTTTTTGTGTTTGATTGAGAAAAGAGACGAAGAAAGTTTGTAGCTGTGAGAGGAAAAGTCATGCAAAGACTGGAAGAGGCGATACAATATTATTTTATAACTTATTAAATAAGTCTGAATGTTGTTAAGACTCTTCTACAGATCTGATCTGTTCAGACCTTTTCAGATTCATTAAGAGACTTTTTGAAAAAAGAAGCAAATGGACTTAATTGGCTGAATTTGAATCATTCAGATTCAGACCTAAAAACCAAGCAGACTTAATGGGCTGAATCTGAATGATTAAGATTCAGACCTCCATTAAGGGCAAACAAATGAGGCCTTAAAAGAAGGGGAATAAGTATACGTCACTGTTGACGTACTTGTTCCCTATAATTAGAATCGATTTAAAGGGTATTTTGGTCATTTAATAATTTTCACTTTAATTTTCTATTTTAATAAACTAAGATAAAGTCATTATTTTCATTCAATACTATTTTTATCATTAAATAACTACATAAAGTATTACTACCTATGTCCCAATTTATATGACTTACTTTCCTTTTAGTCAGTCCCAAAAATAATATTACATTTTTAAGTAGGGGTGTTCGTGGTTCGATTTGGATCGGTTATTGATTAAAACCAAAACCAAACCAATCTAGTCGGTTTTTTAAATTTCTAAAACCAAACCAAAAAAATAACCGTCGTTTGGTTATTGTCGGTTTGGTTTAGTTTGAAGTAATAATTTCTTTATGAGGAAGTACGTATCTCGATAGTCACAAACCCTAGTACATGAACAATCCACAAAAAGCTATTGTCGGGTCAATTAAGCAATTAAGTGATACTAGAGTTATCATTATACGAACAAAATGATTCAATTAAGAGAAAGTGTGACTATTTTATGTGAAGATTGATAGGTAAAGTTTAATGGATTTTAATGGACTTAGACTTAGGATTGTTATAGTTGGGTTTGAGAAAATGGTAGAGTAAAGACTTAAGTTAATTAAAATTTAACAAAATATTTATATTTTATTTATGAATAATATATAAATAACTATAAAATCTATATATCTAATTTATCGGTTCGATTTGATTATTTTTGCGGTTGTTTTTTAGTAAAACCAAAACCAAACCAAATAATATCGGTTTTCAAAAATTTAAAACCAAACCAAACCAATTATTGGGTTTTTTTTATCGGTTTGGTTCGAATTGCGGTTCGATTTGGTTTTTTAACCATAACCATAAACAACCCTATTTTTAAGTAACAATTTGACTTTAAAATATTCATTTTATCCTTAGTGAAATGATTTATAGCCACACAATTTTCTATCACTCATTTTAGGCCAAAATTTTTAAAAGTCTTCCTTCCTTTCTTAAAATTCGTGTCGGGTCAAAATACCTCACATAAAATAGAACAGAGACAGTAATAGCCAAATTTTAAATTTTAAAATATAATCAATAAAGTTAATTAATGAAATAAACTCCTAATAAAAATTGAGTGTCTTATAAAAATAAATAGTATCATTCTTTTTTAGTAAACAATTTTTGATAGTCAAATAAATTCAATTGACTGAAAAGAGATATAAAGAATAACTTAGTCAAATAGCATCTTATTGAATAGTTTTTTTAAAAAAGTGATTTATTACCATTATACGAGCAACTACAAGAAAATGATTTTGTCAAACACATATACGTTCATAAGATCTTTTAGGGAAATAATTGTTTTGGTCCCTATATTGTGATCTTATTATAATTTTAGTCCTTATAATATCAACTTCTCCCATTTAACCTTTAATTAAGCAAGGAGAATAATTTTGATCCTTTTACTTACTACAATTACAAATATAAATAGATATATCATTACCGTCAAGAGCAATTATGATATATATATATATATATATATATATATATGCATTATCCACACCCAAATTAAGGAATAGTTTTCAACGCACAAATCACAAGAAATCTTATAGATCCAATTATTACAAAGTGTCCAAAGACAAACTTTGAACATTATTAAAATTCAATACATTAATAAACAACTTAGGTTCACACTACCTAAGCAATTGAAGTGAAATTAAAATTGGCACATGTAGTTTGTCTGAAAAGGATTGAAGATGTGAATCCCAATCTTGATGCTGCATGATCAAATTGCAAAAGATTGTCTTCAATTGTATGTCCTCCAATCACAATTGAAGTCCTTGAGTTAACACCACCATCCAAAACTCCAAGGCACAATACATTTTCACTAACTTGTACCATTGAATTTGCTCCAAAAATAGTCCAAACAACATTCTCATTTTGTAAAACAAGATCAATTGATGGCACTGCTGGTCCAACTCTTGTACTTCCAATATTTCTTGAATCAAAACAAACCCTAAATGGTGCCACGGCTGCGACCCTAGTCACATTAGCAAGTTCCTTCACAAAGAAATTTGTAATAGCATTGTATAGTGAAGTCTCCAAGATTGTGTAAGGATTGACTGTGCTAATTTTTGTTCCACCAACACCTTGATTGTCAATTGACAACAAAGTTGTGTTTATTGGTACAACTTTTTGGTTAATCTTGATGGATTTTACACCAATAAAGTATTCAGAAGATGGTTGACCTGATGAAAAGGCTGAGGCTGTACTTACTGGATTTATAAAAAGTGGAGTGTATTGAAAGTCATTATTTGAGAATTCTCTATTAGGTAAGAAAAAATAAGGACCATCTCCAAAAAGTACAACACCTTTAGAGTTACTAGAAGTCAAACAAAGAGCAAATTTTCTAGGGAAACTAAATTCAGCTGAGAATTGAGAAGGAAGAGATATTCTTGTTCTTCCAAGACCAGCCATACCCTTAACACCACTAGCAAGACCTTGTAAAAGAAATGTAGCACCACAAACAAAAAGGAAATTTTTATCACTTACGCTCCTACCAGGATTTTTTCCATTAGATGATTGTACTGACACAATATCAGAAGCTAACTCTCCACTAGTAGCGGTTCGTGTAACCGTGTTGTCAGGAAGTAGACCACACGTGTTATTATTACAACCCGGTCTAGGTGGAGAAAAGCATTCTCCACAACCAGACGCTCCGCCCAATGAGCACTGGGCGGAGCGACATCGGGCCGGTTTATAAGAGGAAGAAACATAACCTTGGTCACAATCAACCCATAAAAATTGGCCACCAAGATCAAGAGTTAAACTTATAGGGACAAGAGGTGTTCTTTGTTGGATTTGTGTAAGGTATTGGAGAGTTGAAGCATCTTTTGTGACTGGGATAATTAGACTTTTGGGACGGAAAGAAGTTTGATTTTGAGCTATAGTTGAAGTAATGAAAAGAAGAGAACACAAAAGAATGGCATGTAAACAATAAGAAGAGGCCATGATTAATTTAATTATTTGTTGTGTGATGGTGTTGTAATAGAGGAAAATAATGGAGTTTATATAGTTTTGAAAAATACATAAAAAATAATGATAATGAATACGTGCAAACTTGGAGCGTTTATGACAATGAGTTTTATTTGCCAACTCAACAAAAAATCAAGAAACGTAGAGGCTTTGATTTTTGACTTTATATGCTTGATTTGACTTTAATTTGTCATTTTATTTAATTTTTTTATTTTTCTATGTTGTAATTGAAATTGAAATCTAGATATGCCTTACAAAAATCACACCGACATTATCTTTAAAAGTAATTGCCTGGATCTATCGTGCGTGTCAAAGATTATGTATGATATTAAAGTGGATTAACTAAACTAAGACGGGTATAGTTGATTCTCGCCGCTTGTTTCAAACTAAGACATATCATTATTATTATTGTAATTATTGAAGTTGTTCCAGATTTTAAAAAAGACACTTTAACTTTGCAATCGTCCTATTACCTGACTAAACAATTTTGAATAGATATTATTATGGGCAAATTATAGAAATCGCATACTTTTTTTTGAATAGATATTATTATGGGCAAATTATAGAAATCGCATACTTTTAAGGCAACATTATAATTTATCCCTTAAAAGTTTATAATTACAGAAATCCCTCATTTTTCCGCATCAGATTAGTGTATCAGCGCTTATATTATTGTATCCCACGCATCAGATTAATGTATCAGCGTTTATATTATTGTATCTCGCGCATCAGATTAATGTATCAGCGCTTATATTATTGTATCTCGCGCATGTATCAACACTTATATAGCTCTGATACATTAATTTGATGCGCGAGATACAATAATATAAGCGTTGATACATTAATCTGATGCACGAAAATGAGGGATTTTGGAGATTTGTAAAACTTATAGCGGATAATGGTAATAAGTAAACTAAAAGGTGGGATTTCTGTAATTTTTCCTATTATTATATCATTTTTTGTTCACCTGACATAGAGAGTGGTGTGCATTCTCCCAAAGAGAGTGAGCAACCTAAAATAACTAATATAATTTTATTTTTACAAATACTTTATTATAAAATATATTTTCTTATTATTTCAACTTTTTTTCCTTTTTATATTTTTCTCTTTCTTTTTCTTTCTTTCTCCAAAATTCATTGTCATCTCCATTGAAGCTTCTCACTTTCATTGTCACCATTTTTACACTTTCATTGTCACCATTTTTACCACAACTTCACCTTCCTTTTTTTACTACTATTAGTTTTACTCTCTTTAATTTTAAAACTTTAACTAAATATTTTCTTACATTTCGAACAGTTTGATAAACTCATTAGATTTCAAGATGATTAGAAAGTATCATATAGTTTTTTTTATCCGATTTCAATTAAATTCTTTCAATTTTCGGGGAATTCATTGATTCTTTTAAAATTATCATTTCTAATTTTGAATTTATATGAAATGAAATAGTTGATGATATCTTCAAAATTTTAAATTTTCTGAGAAAAATAATTAATTTTGTTATCAATAATTCAACAAAGTCTAAAAATAGTATGAACTCTATAAAGAATTTGACCGGAGAAGAAGAAGAAAAAGAAAAGAAAAAAAATGGGAGTGGGGTTCAACTTGACGTGGTGGGTGGGGTGAGGGTGGGAGGTGAAGAAAAAGAAAGAAAATGAAGGGATGAATCACTTGAAAGTTGGAGGTGGAAGATGAAGTGAAATTTAAGATGAAATCAAAATTAAAATAAGTCAAAAAGTAAAAGAGAGAGAGAAAAAAAAAAGATAAAGAAAAATTTTAAAATGAAAAAAAAATAATTTAATTAAATTAACATGTGTCATGTAATGATTGGTGTTACACACTTGCTTCTTAAAATATGAGACTGATCGAAAAATAATACTATAATATATGTTCAAATTTGTTTAGTGAAGTAATAGGACGATTGCAAAGTTAAGATATCTTTTTAAAAATTCTAAACAATTTCAGTGATGACTTTATGTCTTTACTCTTATTATTTTGTTGTATGCATCAACTAATAAGGACGGGTCTAGCTTGATGAAAGAGTTTAATTATGTATACCTCTCATTAAAATTTATACATTATGGAAATAGGAAAACTATTTTTTTCCATTATATATAAATTGTTATATCCATTATTATTCCTATTTTTTTTATTAAAGATATTTTTAAGTCATTGGTTTAAAATGTTTGATAATGTTCTTTATGTTTGTACATCGAAAAATTAATTTTTTAAGATGAGGAAGATGCTAAATGGTTATAATTTGAAAGAGGTGCTTCTGAGATATGCTTACTTTGAAGTTTGATTATTGCAATTAAAAAATAATCTTTTGACTATATTATCAAAGACGTGCGTAAAGTTTGAATTCTAAAATGACGAAGATATGTTTTCAAAATATATAAAAACAAAAATACTGTTCATCACTTGCTTAAAGTGGTGATAAATTAAAATTAGTTTGTGAAGTCATAATACATTTAATTTGTGTAAGTTTTGGTTGTTTATTGATTCGTTTATTTATTAATTCAGTTCGTTTCAGCTAGTTCAAGTGATTTATGAAAATTGTTATCAAAATATTCATATAAGATTCCAAAATTTTATAAAAGAACAAATAAAATAACTAGATCTTAGTAACAGTTGAGTGAATTAAGTTATCACCAACATTTTACACTGTTTAAACCCAATTCAGTTTTGCTCAAGTAACTTTTGAACGGATCAATAACCGCTTAACTATAATTTAACTTATTTTAATTTGTCCAAATTCAATTCAATCCAATTTATCTATCTGTATTGACTTGGCCTGATTTTCAAATGATATACTCTAATTAATTGGTAATTAATTGACAGACTGATTCTTTTTTTTAAATACAAATATATATTACTTTTCCAATACTTCATATTTTATTTATTTATTTATTTCTCAATACGTAATACGTGACGCTTATATAATGTGTTGTGATGAAACAAATCCCTTGATTTTAGCCTTCTGAATTTCTCCCCCATTCTATTGCTTTTTTTCAGTATATTTACTAACTTCCCGATGTGGTGTGGATAAAAATAAAGGTGTCTAAAGGAAAATAATATTCCAATGGCCGACAAGAATATTATTATTATACGGTGAAATGATTACCCTAACTCGAAAAATAGTTCATTAAATGACCAACAGGAAAAAAAGAAATGAATTTCTATGGTAATTTTGACATCCTCTTGTTGGGGTTCATGATTTGATTAAAAATTGAATTAAATTAATTAATTTTTATTTTATTGTAAGTTTGAGTTGGTTTGATTTTAAATTTTCTTAAAATGATAATATTTTGGTTTACTTTTATTATTTATACAAATTTCATATATTATAAAATTTGTATACATGCATGTATATACTAATTTTTATAAATAATATAAATATTTTGTTTACTTTTTATGAAAATATTATGTATCTCTAATAGGCTAATGAACTAATTTTTATAAATAATTATAAATATTTTGTATAGTTTCTTATGAAAAAATTATATATTTTTAATAGGTTAATGAACTTTACATCTCATAAATAAATAAATTCATGAATCCAAACTAATTTAGTTAAAACTATCAATAAGATTGCCTATAAAAAAATTGTTCGTATGATCAAAGTTTTTAGAGTTTAATATACTTTTTCACAATTCAAAAAAAGTATCGCCAGTATAGTCACCACACTCAAGATGAAGCTAGGTGGGATTTCGTGGATTCAGACAAATTCAATAACTTGATCATATATTTATACTAAAAAATTAAATAAATATATATGTATATTAACTTGTGAATTCCTAATAAAATTGATGATTTAGTGGTAAAGAAAGGGTCGTGAAAATATTTTCCACACTAGAGTTATAAGTTATGGTTTCAAACCCCACTTTCAACAAAAAATTAAGTTTCTCTTCCTAAAATAATATGTACACATGTTAGAACCCTCAAATTCTTAGTTCTGGGTCCACCCTAAAAATTTAATAACACAAATGAATNCAACATAAAATATGTTTTGAAAAAAAATACAAAAAATTCCACTGATTCTTGAAATTAATCTATCGTAAAAATACTATAAATCATGATAATTGACAACATAAAATATTTCAAAAATGTTGTATGTGGATAGTCTTATTATGCCTTAAATACCATCAAAGAAAGTACAGGTTTGTGATAAAAAAACTTATTTTTTTATCCACGCAAACAATCGCTTCAAAAACTCAATTATTAGCCCCAAAACATACCATTTATATTATTGGGCCCGTGCTAACATTATCAAGTATTTAACACAAAAGCCACTAAATTTTGAGATACTAACTAAAAAGTCACAGAATCAAAAAATGCTAAACTTCTCAATGGTATCTTTTTAAATTATTATTTTTTAACTCTAACAAATAAAAATTTGGAAAAATTACAGAAATTTCACCTTTTAATTTACTTATTACCATTATCCCTTATAAGTTTTACAAATCTCCAAAATCCCTCATTTTCGCGTATCAGATTAGTATATCAACGCTTATATTATTGTATCTCGCGCATCAGATTAATGTATAAGCGCTTATTATTGTATCTCGCGCATGTATCAACACTTATATTATTGTATCTCGCGCATCAGATTAATGTATCAGCGCTTATATTATTGTATCAATTTGAGGGATTTCTGTAATTATAAACTTTTAAGGGATATATTGTAATTTTGCTTTTAAAAGTATGTGATTTCTGTAATTTGCCCAAAAAATTTTAATTAAAAGTTCTGATTCGATTAGACCCAAAACCTAAATTCACGTGTAGAAAGTAAAATATTTTTTTAAAACAACGATCCTCTGTATCAATTTCTCTATGTCAGGGTGAACAAATATAGAGCTAATTGATACACAGTAGATCAATACATCTCCAACTCTACCTTCTATTTTACTCTCCAAATATAGAGTTTTCTATTTTTTCAGACAACCAACTCTAACCCAATTCTCTATTTTACATTTTTACTCTCTAAAAAGAAATCTTTTTTTCTCTCCTCAATATTATATTATTATTTCTATCTCATTTTTATTTCTTCTTTCATAATATAAATCATTTCTTCTTTTTGCAAATAATAATCTATATAATCTTCGTATAATATAAATATTGTTCTTTTCAAACTTTTCATTAAATATAAAATCATATTTTATTCTAAATTTCTAAATAAAATAAATTACAACAAATATTATGTATAATACATACTAACAAACAATTCAAATAAAAGTGAAATCATTGACGAAATACAATTACATAATAAATAATGCATTATCGTAAAAATTAATTTTAAATTTTACATAAATACTCGACTTTCAAGACTATTATGTTGCTCCCATAATGCTCTATTAATTCATTACGGAGTTCAAAATGAGTAATTTTTTGTCCATATTTTTTTTATGTGTAGCAAAAAATTGTTTAAATTAACAATTTCATCTTGTATCCAATAATTTCATGTACTAATTTACTTTCGCAAAAAGTATTTTCATGCTCATTAAAAAGTGTAGTTTAATAATTTATCACTATAACATAAAAGTAGATTGCTTGAATTATCATGTAGATTTTGTGTATTCTTCGTAGTGAAAAATAATTATAATTTAAAATTAAATATTTAAAGTGACAATTTCTTTTAAAAAAATTTGTTAATTCGTGATGAAAATAGTATACTTATCAATATTATGTTTTTTTAGATGTTATATTACTTAGAAAATAATTCAACTATTAAATACTTAATTAATAGTCTCATATAATATAAATAATATTAAAATAATTTGAAATTACATATTTAAAGTGATTTTTTAACAAATAAAATAGAAAATTATTAATTCGGATAAAAATAGTAACTTGTCAATAATATGATTTTAGATGTTATATAGAAAATTAATTACAAATAATAAAGACTTAATTAATGATACAATAGAAATAATATTAAAACTAATCAAAAAGTGTAATAGAGAGGTGAATAATAGTTCTCCAAATTTGGAGAACTACTATTCACCTCTCTATAAATGGAGGATAGAGAGTAATATGGAGGGAGTTGGTGTAACAAACCAAAATCCTCACTATATTAATAAGAGCACTGGAACACTATTATAACTTTAAGATTCTAATTGCAATAATCAAACTACCGAATAACAATGAAAATATTGAAATAAGAAGTAACTAAAAATAGAGATAAAAATGGAGATGAGAAACTTAGACTCAAGAAGAAGAGGAGACGACAAACATTTTCTTCAATATGCCTAAACCCTCCTTTCAAACTTATTCTTCCTTTTAACCAAATGCTAATCGGGCCTCGATCCCAAATAAAACACTCCAACATTTTACTTGGCCCAATCTCATTCACCACTTCTAACTCATAGGCCTTTATAAAGCTAGCTTAGTTCACAACAATACATCCACCCCCAAAAAGAACCTTGTCCTCAAGGTTCGAGTCGGAAAATGTCATCTGGAAACTTGGAGTATAATGAGCTTGGCTAGAGAAGGCAAAACCATGTAGGAATAACATCATAATTTGGTTGGCAGCTTGGAGTAGTCTAGACATTGTTGCATAATTCTTGCTTACCTTTGGAATAACATGGCAAGAAAGTTTAATAATGTGTGATGTGTCTAAAAGAACAATGCACCAAAAGATCTCACCCAAATTTATAGAAGCACTCGCACTTATAGAAGCAATGCTAACAGCAACATAAGGGATCTTTATCATACTTTTTAACAGCAAACAACATATACAACTAACAGTGGCTGCAATGCCCTTCTTATTCCATTCTTCATTAATATCAATTCCTTTACTAATAGCTGAAATATTCACCTTGAAGCATCGATGAATAGTGTTAGAAACTCGCATTCCACCAAACCTCTCCATTGGAACTGATATCAACCAATTACAATCACACTCTTTCTGATTTACAGTAAAATTCTTCGACATTATCAATTGGAGTTCAGGTATAACCTTCCCGACAATCACACACTTGTTCAAGAGGATTACAAAAACTAATGTCGTACCTAAGCCATGAGGTAATCTTTGATGTGCAACCCATTCTACCGTCTCAAGGACCCCATAAATGTTACCTGTCGAAGGGTGCTCAACCTGAAACTTTACCTTATATCCATTCCTTAATACTATACTTTGAACTCCAGTAACATGGTAGCAAGCACAATTATATAGTGAAGATGCAAAACTAATGTGTGCTTGAAATTGGCTGCCAAAACCTCATGTTTTATATCATAGTAATACTCATGTAAGACTAGTGTATATGCAGTTGACAGACAGGTGAACAAAATGCAGTTATAGACAATGAAGCACTCATTAGACAAGTAGGAGTTTACACACCGTGATTGTCCAGGATCCCACACTCTACTCATTGAGTTTGAATAGGCAATTAGGAAAAACCTGACAATACACCCTAGTAATAACATTTCCTTCGTGTTGTATATTGTATAAGTTGTTAGATCCCTGAACTCGAAACGTATTCCTGGATCCCAGAAACAAGGATCCATTGCCCTCGCTGGAATGGTTACAGTCAGGAAATTAGCAGCAGGAGAAAATGGAAATGGACTCAACTTATGTTGACCGTCGAATTCCTCAATAGATTTTTCATTGTCAGCTTCAAGATATACGTCAACATAATGCATCACACTTGTTGGAATGGAAACCTCATTCTCTAGAAAAAAGTTATCAAGACTTAGAGCTTCAACAAACTTTTTCCCTTGAAAAGATATTGTTTACTTTTGTTAATCAATGGGTCACTATCTACTTGGTCGCGTATCACAGTAAGTGTAGAGTGTAGCAATGCACTGGAAGAAATCGTGCTTGACCTAGTCATCCAACCCAAAAAAATGACACTCTGTAGAGACAAAGCCAGACTGTCGCATATTCTGTGCGCACCTATACCAAACGACAAGAATATCGGAAGATTGCACTCCTGCCCAGTATCAACCCAATTGCATTTGGGTATGCGAAAGTCAAGGAAAAACAACACTTCAACTTGGTCACCCCAGCGAAATTGTTCAAGAGAATTATGCTAATAGGGAACTGTGCGAAGCCATATAATATCAGCAAATGGATAGTCAACTTCAACAAGTCGAGAATTGCATTCGATATCACAGTACCTTGGCAAGCAAAAACAACCAACAAACCAGATGTATGCAGTGACGGAGACTTTTCAAACAATGCTACATTATCGTGTGAATTTTCCTCCTCACCACTATTAGATCCGTCTGTATCATGCAACTCTGTAAGAGGTAACTTCATTTCTTTGTTGAAGCTATCATTGTACACTGGGGTTGTTTGGTACAAAGATGCATAACGCAGGGATTACTAACGCATGTATTAGTAATGCAAGGATTAGTAACGCAGGGTTTAGTAATGCAGAGATTGATTTTTATCAAGTGTTTGGTTCATTGATTCCAACCTAATTTTATGTTTGGTTTAAGACTCTAGAAAAAACTTCTTTCCTATTATACCCTTGAGTTATTATGAGATTTTCTATTTCAATTAACTAGTCAAGTTAAGTACTAAAATATATAAAAAAATATTATTAATTTTGACGTGTGATGTGCCACTATCCTTGTTAGCACGATATATTTCTAATTTTTTGTTGGTCAAATATACTTTAAACTTAACATAAATTTAAGGCTACTTAAATTGTTCAACTAGACGAAACTTATTTTTTTTTTAAAAAAGAAAACAAATAGTTCATGTGGTCAATAGACGTACTACATTAAAAAAATATTGGAAAAAAAAATCAACCCAATATAGATTAGTTTGTGAAATCATCAAATTACATGAAATGAATTTGGAGAGTTTAAAAGAATATTTATAACTATTCTAATATAAATAAAAAAGAACATTAAATTACATAAGAAATTTAGGAAAAAAGATTTGGGGATAATTTAGTCATTTAGGGGTCTTATCCAAGGATTGTTAAACCTGGATTAGTTATCCCTCCCTTTTCTAGGGATAAAATAAGACCTTGTATGAGGTATAACTAATCCATGGATTAAGTTAACTAAAGTAACCAAACAATGTTTTTGTTGGATTAAAATTTAATCCATGGACTATTTTGATTAATACCTCCTACCAAACGGGTCCTTAGTCTACTATAGTTACAGAATGTTCAACCTCATGGACAATAGCTTTCAGATCATGAATGTTGGAACTCACTGTTGTGTGGGAAATTTGTCGAACACCTGATCTTCGGTAATGAAAGAAGGTTCATGTACCAAATTGGCTTTTACTGAGTTTGCATTCCCAATTAATGGAGTCTCAATTTCTTAAAATGGTTCAACTTCAACATCATTTTTAGTAATCAATGCAACAGACTCTACAAATTTGTAGTTCACTGGCAATTTATCGAACACATGGTACGTCTGTAAGCTTCCAGTGTCATAGGCTGAGGCAGGGGACTGTAGAGAATTAGCTAGACGCCCCAACACTTCTCTGTTGGTTTGTTGTCGAAAACGCTGGGCGAATCTATCCTTTGAAATGCTTCCAATCGAAAAATAGCTTGTTGCGAAACAACCAATTGAACTAGATTAGAGCTTCACCATTAAGATAGAATGAATGAAGAGGTAACCAATACTCCTCGTCAAAGCCAAGGAAGGTGAAGCACTGCTCCGCCCGATAAAGCCAGCCCTCTGGACTGCCAGTGCCACAAAATCGATCCAATATCACCACTTTCATTAGACTACGTCAATGAAAGCACCAATGTAACAAACCAAAATCCTCACTATATTAATAAGAGCACTGGAACACTATTATAACTTTAAGATTCTAATTGCAATAGCCAAACTATCGAATAACAATAGATAACAATGGAAATATTGAAATAACAAGTAACTAAAGAAAGAGATAAGAATGGAGATGAGAAACTTAAACTCTAAAAGAAGAGGAAATGACAAACATTTTCTTCAATATGCATAAACCCTCCTTCCAAACTCATTCTTCCTTTTAACCAAATGTTAATCGGGCTTGGATCCCAAATAAAACACTCCAACATTTTACTTGGCCCAATCTCATTCACGACTTCTAACTCATAGGCCTTTATAGAGCTAGCTTGGTTCACAACAGTTGGAGAACCCATTCTCTATTTTACTCTCTAAATATAGAAAATAGAGAGTAAAATACAGATGAGTTGGAGATGATCTAAGTGAACAAATATAAAACGAAACAAATAAAATTTGAACTCTCAATTGGAATGCCAATCTAGGAGACTAGAATCAGATAAAAGCCCAACACTTTTGGTGTCCAACAAGAAGCAAGATTGTCCATTCAACCTACTATATCCCACACAATTTCCAAAGAGAATTTTACTTTGATAATCGAAATTATAATCATAATTATTAAAAATATTTGCACTTAATTACGTCAAATAATAATATTTGATCAGTTATAGCATATTAATATATATATTTTTTTAAAAGTGAATACCTTCTTTATTTTAGCTAAAGTTAAATGAGTATAACTGACCCCAAAATAAGATAAGTACCCCTCAGGTATGTTATCACTTTCATTTCCATTCTTCTGCCATTTTCAAAAACCTGATTCACTCTCTAATGATTTTATCTTACGTAGATAAGTTGATTAAAAAACATGATACTAATAAGCCACAAAATCTGATGTATGTAATTAATTAAAGGAAGAGACATAATATTTTCATTAACTTATCTACGTAATGGATACTGTGCAAAAACATCCAACATATGCATCAGAAGTGTCTAATAAAAGCACTTTATCACGTGTTTAATTGAAACAATCCAGAATTGAAGTGTCTAAATGAATTTTCTAAGAAATTTAAGGAGTTATCATGTATTCATCCTTTACAATATGTTATCGGGGGTATGTAATTGACTAATTGTGTATCTTATGTGTCACTGGACATACAGTGCAACATACAAATGATGTTACACATGTGTTTTGTAATACTCCTGAACATTAATCTGGAATTGCAAAGACATATTCAGGATTTTGAGATGATAGGTGCACTATTAAAAAAATGTTGGTTTAAGATATAAATTTGATCGGTTCGACATTTAGGTTTTTACTACTGAAAATCGTTAAAATTTTAATATTATATATATATATATATATAAAATGTCAAAAGTTCTACCAATTACCATTTAGAGAAGTGTTATCTAATTTTAGAAAGAAAAATAAAACAAGATAAATATAAAATTCAAATTTCTAACCTCACGTCTAGAGGTGCACCCAATCATTATCGCATTATGTGATACTCCGAGTGTGAGTTCACACATCTATATTTTATTTTATTTTTTACACAGTAACACTACTGTATATGATATCGGGAGGGAAGCATGGGTTCACGTGAACCCGNGTGTTTTGTAATACTCCTGAACATTAATCTGAAATTGCAAAGGCATATTCAGGATTTTGAGATGATAGATGCACTATTACAAAAATGTTGGTCTAAGATATAAATTTGATCGGTTTGACATTTAGGTTTTCACTAATGAAAATCGTTAAAATTTTAATATTACATATATATATATATATATATATATATATATAAAATTAATTAATTAAAATGTCAAAAGTTCTACCAATTACCACTTAGAGAAGTGTTATCTAATTTTAGAAAGAAAAATAATTCAAATTTCTAACCTCACGTATAGAGGTGCACCCAATCATTATCACATTATGTGATACTCCAATTGTTGGTTCACACATCTATATTTTATTTTATTTTTTAAACTATAACACTACTGTATATGATATCAGGAGGGAAGCATGGGTTCACGTGAACCCGATGATCCCCCTTGGATACACCTTTGTGGAATTGTGTTTGGAAAATGAGGAGTACACGATTATAACCCCTTTCACACTCATGTCACGTCGAGGTACTGCAGAAAAAAAAAACATTCGATCCAATTTATCGTAATCATTAGTTAACATATTGGTTAACCACATTCTGAAACACGAAAAAAATTATTGACTCATCAAATTAACTGCTGAGCCATGGAAAAAATTCAACAAAAGACAAACAAATCCACTATCCGTTTTATGTCAAAGCAATACGTGGAATAACTCTCAATATAACAGTAAAAGCAAGTTGTGTAGGTGAATCGACTCATCAAGTTTAACTTGTTAAACTAAGTTAAGTGCAAAAATTTAAGAGTGATTTATACATTGTCTCTATATAAATTATCTTTACTAGAATAGATGGAGTACTACAAAACAATACATCAAATTAATAGCAAAGGAACATAGTGAAAATTAGAATAAGAACATAGTAAAAATCAGTTCTTACATATCAAAACTTTCTCACAACTCAAAAAGTGAGTCAAGAAACACTATCTCACAATAAACTAATACTCCTCTAATATTCTAAGATTGGCCAAGTTATGATGATCTATAAGAGCCAATACAAGTTCTTAACATAACTATACAAAGGGGAATTGTCTTTGGTTTAAGGATTCATGTCAAGTATCAAAAACTGAAGAATCCTTTGTGAACATGAAGTCAGAACAACTTGTTTCCACCATTGCCAATGAAGAAGTAAATCCAAGCATAGAAGTTCCCAAATTAAACTCCAAAAGATTATCCTCCAACTGGTGACCCCCTATAACAATTGATGCCTTTTGGTTAACCCCTCCATCCAAGAATCCCAAACACATCACTTCATCACTTACTTTCACCATTGAATTACTCTCATATATCCTCCACTTAACCATCTCACTTTGCAACACAAGATCAATACTTGGCACATTTAGCCCCTCTACTTTTGTGCTAAAGCAAAGCCCAAATGGTGCTATAGGTTCTACCTTAGTCAATCCCATGGAAAAACCAAATATTTCATAAGATTCCACAAATGTCTTGTAAATTGAGGTCTTCATAGTTGTAAAAGGGGAAATTGTACTAATCTTTGTTCCTCCATGACCTTCTCCATCCATTGTAAGCAAAGATGTGTTCAAAGATAGTTTATTTCCATTAATTTTGAGGGATTTGACATTTATGTAATACTCTTCTAAAACCCCATCTCTAGATGAAATCAGAGGTGTATAAAGCATGGATCTTGAAACATCATGACTCAAAAGTGACAAATAAGGACTTTCACCAGAAATTATAGCACCATTTGAAGAAGACAAACAAATAGCAAATTTCCTTTGAAAACCAAATGTATCAGACAACTGAGATGGCAATGCAATTCTTGAATTTCCAAGCCCTAACATACCTTTAGCACCTCTAGCAAGTCCTTGTAACAGAGTAGATGATGTACAAGAAAACAGGAATTGATGAATTGAAGCTACTGAACCTGTTTTCAACTCATCTATAAACTCCACAGCAAACATATCCTCTGCTAATTCCCCTGTTGCAGCTAATCTTGTAAAGGGGTTTTCTGATTTCAAACCACAGATCTTGTTGTCATTAGTACAGCCATTAGGCTTAGCCATGGAACATTTGAGTGAATTACAGGGTACAAGTTTTTGACTTGAAGAATCAGAAGTCAAGCCACAATCAGCCCATAGAAACGAACCTCCAAGATTTACAACTAATTTGATGGGAGCAAGATGATTAGCACCCATGTAGAGTTGAGTAACATATTGAAAAGTAGATGGATCTTTGTTTACAGGGAGAATGATGGCTTTTGGTAAAAAGGGTCCATGAGAAACAGAGAAAGAAATCAAGAAAAAGAAGGGGAAGAGAGGAAGGAATTGAACAAGTGAAGCCATTTTTTTTTTTTTAGTTTGTAGAAACAGTGTGGAGAGAAAAACCCTATAAAAACATGTGCTGTTTTGGCTGTGAGATGCTGCGGAGAGGCGCCACAGTTGGTGTGGAAGGTAAATAATGGTTGTTAAAAAAATGCGTGGATAAGGCCTAAGGAAAAATGTTAAATGTCATTTTCTTTGCTGACTAGGTTACACGGTTTAATATCACGATAAGTTTGTATATATTTTAACTAATTTCACGAGATATTTATCACTTTTTATGAAGAATAAATAATTCTATTTGTCAAAACTAGGACAGATGTGAAAAAAGTTCCCTTTTGTCTATGTTAAGATTTGAACCTGAAAATTGATTTTGAAAGAAAATTTTTTATTTATAAACTCAAATGTTCTAGAATCTTAATTCAAGTTTTCTTTATTTTGTATGTTTCTGTATTTTCTAAAGCTGGAAAGAACTACCAACATCCTTATTTATAAAAAGTAAAAAATCAAATAAAACTAGGACTAAAAACCTAATTAGGATAAACAATTCCTAACAACTTAGGAATTCTATTCTAATTTTGAATTACTATTTCAACTGTTTTCAACCACTTCATTGATCAATTGGCCAAACAGTTATACTTTTTTGCAATCCTCCACCATGAAAAAAGGACAGAAATGTCATTTTTTTTTATTGTCCAGGCATGGTCAATTTTTTAAAAGTTTTTTTACAAGTGTTTGTTTATTGTGGTCAATTAAAAGCAAAGTCTTTTAAAAAGATTTTGGCATGTGAAACAGCGACTTTTTTTTCCAATTAGTTATTGGAAATGCATATGTGGGAAGGGAGTATATCCAAATTCCAAAAGCATATCCAATTGCTGGGGAGATGTAAGTTTTGTTCTTATCACTTATGTACACCTCATTTTGATTATCTAAAATATATACTTTTCCTTTATAAGAATATGCTCACACCTTTCCATATTATTTAATACTCAACTTTATCATTAATTAAGAGATAATAGTAATAATAATGCCAAAAAAGAGATTAAAAAGTTATGTTAAATATCTGTCATGTGAATTAAATGGCTGAATATTATAATATTATTATTATTATCCGAATAAAAAAAAAATAGAGCAGTTTGGTTACTGCGGAGGAGGTGTCTAGTCAGCAATAACAAGTCTACTTTTTTATTTCAGTTTTTGGTCAGTAAAAGAGATAAATTATTTTCAATGCTTCCTACTTTTATTTTAGTATATTAAATTATTGAAACATACCTTACTAAGAAAAGAATAATAAGGAAAAAATAAAATAAGGGCCAATATAAAGGGTGTGTTTACTGTTTAGTGTGGCAGAGTAAGCTTTTTCAAAGAATTTGATTTCTTATTACCAAATGGTTAATAATTTTGGAATTTTTTTTTATTAAAAAAAGAAAATAAGTATATTAAAAATGAAAATAAAATAAAATAACTTCACTATTGAAAGTTGAAAAATAAAACTTATATAGGTGGTTTACGACTTTACGTTAGTAATCTTCCTCTTCTCTTTATCTTTCAATACACTTTATCTTCTCACATTCCACCAATTTCACTCTACCCTTAGAGTGCTTAAATAAAGTACTTAAATAAATATTTTTAAAAATAATTTTCTTTTATTTATCATATATCAATAAATAAGTAAAACCTGCATATTTTTTTAAAAAATAAATAAAGTCAATATACCCAATAATTAATGCATTAATATATGGTAAGGGATTGAATATGTCTAAAGAATAAACATCCAATTGCACAAAGTTTTTCAAATAGCCCATCGATTGAAGATGATTCATTGGGCAAGAACTTCGACCATTGATTCTTTGGAAAATTAAGTAGTGCAAGTGGAAGTTGGCTATTGTTTTGATTGACTAATTGGGTGTAATGTTCTATTGTGATTTTTTTTTTTTATGAAAAAAATTTATTTTCGAAGTAAAAACTAATATTAAAAATTAGAGTTGATTTGGACACAAATACATACTGAAATTATTATTATTATTATTATTATTATTTGGATGGAAAATACTTTTTTTTTTTTCCTAACTTTTAAAAATTCTAGAATTTAACTTTAAATTAAATTTCAAAAATTTATAGTTAAATCTATTTTAGAGAGCTTAATTATAAAAAAATTCATGATCAAACAAGTCGGGTAGGTGACTTATCTTCTTCCACGTCATAAGTTGTCCTACTCTTTTCTCTAGTCTTCTTGCTATCCACACAATGTGATCATCTTATATATATTTAGAAGACCATATTATTTTAAAAAAAATCTAATAATATATTTTGGTCTTATCACTTATCACTGCCTCATTTTATTTATTTTTTTTATGACAAGGAAAATCCGCAGCCGCTATTCTTTGGATGCACACAGGGTAAAATCCCCGCTATTATGCGATAGCTTGCAAATCAC
This sequence comes from Solanum stenotomum, assembly GCF_019186545.1. NCBI lineage: Eukaryota > Viridiplantae > Streptophyta > Magnoliopsida > Solanales > Solanaceae > Solanum > Solanum stenotomum. The sequence continues at coordinate 25,781,411 of NC_064282.1, forward strand.
ATAAGAGAAATAACCCGTACTAGGCAAGCCCAATGCGACGAGTATTCATTATTTTTGGATTTCTCATGCATTTTTATTTTAGAGTTGAGAACAGATAACAGTTTTATGTCTAAATTGTAACACGTGTTTTTTTCGAAATATACACAGAGTTCAATAAAGTATACTAGCTCCATCAAAGTCTAAAGGGCTGGTAACGTGAATTTGGAATTCAAATTTAAAATTTGTGTTTGTTTATGTATTTGAACAAAACTAGAGGTAGAAATTTCAGTTTTGAATTTGTAATTTTATTATTAATTTTTAAAAATAAAACTGATCTTGTATGGCAAAGATACCATGAAATTGTCACAGAACAAAAAGGAGGAAAAATTAAAAATAGAAATTGGCGTTCAAATGTATCACATTATGAATCTGGTCCATTAGTCTGTTACGATACATAATGAACCTGGTTCTTGAGTTGGTTACGATTCACATCATTAGTTAGTTATTTTGTGATGAACTGATATAGCAGTTTGTTAGAATTCTAAGAATTCAATTAGAAGATATTTTGTAGATTGGGGCTATAAATAGCATCACATTCTCTTTTAGGGTTGAATGTGTTAGAAAAATAATAGGAAATATAATTGAAGAATTAATTCAACCTCAGTGTAACAGTCTGCACTATAGAGTTTGTCGCTTTGCCACTGTTATTTCATGCATTTAACAACTTCTCAACTTCTCACATAACAGAATGTAGTACCACTTGAATCAAGGCTCTAAAAAGAAGGCTTATAATCGTGCTTTAGCAACACAAAGTAACTTGTTATTACTTGTTGATCTTGTATTGTTAGAGTGTATACCAACTCAAAGTTGGGTTTCCATCACTTGTGTTTTGTTTAAGAATTTTAGCCTTATTCATTCAAACCTTTATTATACTATATCTTTTGAAACTAAATTTTACAAGATGAATATTAATCATGAACAAATCTTTGATATAGGCATATCACATATATCATTATTATCTCAACAGCTTAGAATGGTTGCATCAGTTGTGACCACAACATTTTAAAATCATATTTTTTCAACCATTTCATTTCTTTTAAAGCATTTATATGCTAAATATATTCCTATTCCACTATGGAATTCAAGTCTATTTTGATGCAAAACTTATGACACCTTCATACATGTTAAAAACCAACCTATATGGATTTTATCATTTTTATTAGAAGATTTACTATTTATAGACCAACACACCAATTCATTTATGTATGAATGGTCATGTCTATACAAAAATTATCTTACACTAGATTCATGAAAAGACATAAAATTTCAAGTGACACTACTTCATGAAATTACATAATATTTCTTCGAAGGCTTATAGCCTCATTATCATAACACTAGCAATTTAATCAACTAGTTATCGCTAAAATTATCAAATTATAAATATAACTATCATGTCAAATACATCAAAAATATATCTTATAGGTGTTGAACAAATAATTTATATCTTAAACTTCGTCAAATATTATTGACTATTAATCATAATTCAAACACTCCCACACTTTAAATGATTCAAATGTCCTTTTTATAACTTGTGTGGACATCTAATTATCATCAACATATCATGTTGTCAAATTTATAGTGTTTCAATAATATAAGTCATGAGTATTTAATAAGAAGACAAAGTCTTCAACCTTTAATGAACACAAAATGATCTAATAAATATTTATCATTACTCTAAATTTCAAATTATTCTAATAACTTTCAAATATAGATATTATCCATCAAAATAAAGAAATTCATATACATCATCTAATAACTTGAAAACAAACTTCACATGGTCTTTATGCAACACAATATGTCATAATAATTTGCTTTGTCCCAAATAACAAATTTATAATAAGCAAACCAAAATTGTTATTCCTAAACTTATTTAAAATTCATTTCAAGATCATCACAAGAGAATTAGTTATACTAATATTTATGAAAATAATTTCTCAAAAATTTTGAAGGATGAAATTTATAATTAAATAATAAGCAAAATTAAGAAAATAGAACCAGATATCTAGTGATCAATATCAAACAACTGCAACCAGTCATAAATTTCCTTAATGAGACTGTGCATTCAGAGACACTCTTGTACAACATGTTTAGTATTTGCTTGTCCCTTTGTCAAAAAAACATTATTAGCCTCATGACTGATTGCGGTTGTCTGATTTTAATCACTAGATATGTTATTGAGTGAATTAGAAACTATTGTTGTTATTGGAAATTTCCTATTAATGATGAAAACTCAACTTGGTTCTCAAGTTAAGATAATAAGATCTAATAATGACACAGAATTCATTAACACTAAATATAAAGAGTTGTTTCATAAGTTATGAATATTGCATCAAAATAGTTGTCCTCACAGTACACCACAACAAAAATAGTGTGGTGGAGAGGAACTACAAACACATTCTTAATGTAGCCAGAGCCATCAGATTCTAATCCCAAATGCCTATTAAATACTAGGGATATTGCATCAACGGAACAGTTTACTTGATAAATCGATTACCTTCATTATCCATTGCTAACAAAAGTCCTTATGACAAACAACCAACCTTGTCTCATTTGAGATTCATAGGTTGTCTTTGTTATGCATCTGCATTACCAAAGAATGACAAGTTTTCAAAATTTTCTACTGTCCTTATGGGGTACTCAGAGTTGCAAAAGAGATATACTTATTGTTGGTTATTAAAATAAAAAAGATCTTTGTGAATAGGGATGTGATCTTCAAGGAAGAGTGTTTTCCATTTGCTCGATTGATGCCAAACACACATGCTTTCTCAACTCTCTTTAGATCTCCTTTGGAACACGTTGATCATCTGATGCAAAGTGGTGAACTAGCTGATGAAGTTCCTAATGAACTTGTTTGTGAGGATGCAATGTTGCCTCATTCACCTAATGAGGAGCCTCAAGAAAGTTTAGTAACACTTGAAGTCACATCACCTCATATGAAAGTTAGTCATATGGTGTTGCCTTTCATATAGATCCTTCTGTGAGAAGAACCACAAGGATCATTCAACAACCTAAGGCTATGCTGCTGCTACTAGTCATAAACAAAACAACACTAGACATCCCCTGACCAATTGTCTATTCTATGACAATGTAACTCCATGTTATCAAAGTTATTTGTCTAAATTTTTTGATTGTGTGGAGCCTAAATTCTTCAGACAGGTAGACAAAAATAAGAAATGGATTCAAGTTATGAAGTTAGAAATTCAAGCTCTTGAGGATAATAAAACCTGGATGGTAGTTGATTTTTCAAGAGGGGAGAAAATTATTGGTTCAAAGTAGATGTATAAGATCAAATACCAAGTAAATGGTGAAGAGGAGAAATTCAAAGCAAAGCTAGTAGCTAAGGGTTGTAGTTATCAAGAAGGCTTAGAGTAATATGACACTTTTTCTCATGTTGCTAAGATGGTGATAGTAAGGTGTGCTATTGCCTTAGCACATGATATGTGGTTAAGTCTGGTGAATCCTTAGTGTCTTGAAAGTCAAAGAAACAACAATCTGTTTCTGGGAGTTCAACTGAAGCTAGCAGAGTGTAGGAATATCTGTAGTTGCTGAGATTACTTGGCTAGTGGGCTTTTTTAATAAGTTGGTAATGCACATTCAGTTACATGTTACTATATTGAGTAATAGTAAGTTATCTATCCAGTTAACTACCAATTCACTTTTTCATGAAAGGATCAAGCATATAAAGATAGATTGCCACTTCATCAGGGACAAGATCAAGGCAGGGCTGGTTGAAATTATCTATGGTCATACTCAGGAACACATTATAGATTCGCTAACTAAAGGTTTGGGTCACACTCAACACTAGCATCTTATAGGCAAGCTTGGTGTGCTCAACATCTTGCACCATTCAACTTTAGGGGGTGTGTTCAAATGCATCACATGATGAATTTGGTCCATTAGTTGGTTATGATACATAATGAATCTAATCCTTTAGTTAGTTACTTTGTGATGAGTTGGTGTAGTTTGTTAGAATTTTGTTACAAGATATTTTGTAGATTGGGGCTATTAATAACACCGCATTCTCTTTTAAGGTTGAATGTACAACATATTGTGATCAATACAATTTTCTTTCTCTCTTTTCTCTTAGCTCGAGTTCATTAATGGAGTTGTGAGTTTGTGAGCTCATGATATTTCTCAGCACATATATATATATGCATTCAACAAAATCATGTAAACAAAACGTTTCATAAGTATAAACACAAGTATCTCTACTGAATTTGTAATTGAGTACGTTTATTTAAAAGAACTGGCACACCAACTAACCAGTTACTAACATTTTTATGTAAATTCATTCACGCGAAACCATCACAACTTGTTTACCAATATTGAGACCAGAAAAGAGACCAACTAGAGCAGTGGGCGCATTTTCGAGACCTTCAACTACGTCTTCTACGTAGACAACATTACCCGCCTTTATTTTTGGAATGATCATTTTCAAATATTTCGAATAAAGATGAAAGTAGTCGAAAATGATGAATCCTTCCATGCGGATTCGTTTTGAGATGAGGTAAAATAAGTTGTGCACTCCTTCAGTCTGCTCAAGGTTGTATTGCGAGATCATCCCACACGCAGCAATACGGCCATGGAGTTTCATATTTAGAAGAACTGCGTCAAGCATTTTCCCTCCAACGTTCTCAAAGTAAATGTCGATTCCATCAGGGAAGTACCTAATACAAATCAATATATTTCCAGTGACATTTTAGTTTTTTCTACGCGTTTGGTTAACAACAAAGTGCTTATAAGTCAAAATCAGTTAAAAGTCAGAAGTTGTTCATCTTTAACTAATGTTTTATAGCTTATAGTTAAAACACTTTTGGTTTAACCAAATATTTTACTATTTTATCCTCATTATTGTTTTTACATTCTCAAAATATTTTTCCCAAAACAGAGTTCTAACTTTCTTCTCACTCCATATATGTCGTTCCTCCTTTTATTTGAATGAAAATATTTCAATTCATAATATTTTACAACAAATTAAGGGCACTTTAGTCATTCTAACAAAAGAAATGGACACTTTTGACCAAACAAACAAATTGCTTATTAAGAACTTATTTTTTTTTTTTTTTTAGGATTTTAAGCTTATATCAACTATTTATAATACAAACGGTCTCTAAGATTACTAACCTCTTCAAAGCTGCATCTAAATCATGCTCCTCTTTGTAGTTAAAAGCTTCATCAAACCCAAACTTGCTCTTCAATAAATCAACCTTTAATAATATTGAACAAAAAAAGACAGAATAAGCACAATTACAAGTTAAACATCATGATCTTTTTGATTTTGTGGAGACACTTAGCATCATTTAATAATTGTAACAAAGTTTCTTTATACTTAAACCCCTTCCTCCTTCCCAAAGAGAGCAAAGATAAATTACAATAAGCAAGATATATAGGTTAACTCACTACTAGTCAGATCCAACAAAGGAGATATAATTAAGCAACATCCAAGGGTGTAGCCTAGTGATCAATGAAGTGGTCGAGAGCTATGAGGTTTCAGGTTGTGGAGACAAAAAATACTAGGTGATTCTTCTCTAACCTTGGTGGATTGGGCTACATGGTATATCGCGATGAAACTTACCTTTTCTTTGCTTCCAGCACTACCAACAACATAGCAACCCAACATCTTTGCAAATTGGCCAACAAGCTGACCAACAGCTCCAGAAGCAGCTGAAACAAAGACAGTTTCTCCCTTCTTAGGAGAGCAAATTTCATAAAAACCAACATAAGCTGTCATCCCAGGCATCCCTACAAAACAATTGAGTGAAATTAATGAGCTTTAATACACAACACAAATTGATTTAACAAAAGGAAAAGTTCATAACTTACCTAAGATTCCAGTATAGTAAGAAAGAGGGACATCTTTGTCATTAATTTTAAACAAATTATTCTGAGTAGGTGTTACAATGCTGTACTCCTCCCATCCAGTCATTCCCCAAACTAAGTCACCTTTCTGAAAATTTGAATCACCAGACTCCAAAACTTTAGCCACTCCAAATCCTGTGATAGGCTGTTATAACAAAAAAGAAAAGTTATGAGAAGCAGAAAACAATACAACATAATTTAGCGACAATAATATAATTGTTGCTATATTATAGTACTTAAAACACTTACAGATCCAGGAATGAATGAATCAATGTAGCTACCCTCAATTTTTTTCATGCGTCCCCTCATGTAAGGGTCACATGACAAATAAAGATTCTTCAAAATAACAACATTAGAACCTTCTGGTACATTCAATTTAATAGTGCTATTCTTCAATTCCATGTCTGATTCTTTAGGGTAACCACTCACATAGTGTTTTAAAATGACTTGTTTGTTGCTAATTATCACTTCTTCTCCCATTTTCTCACTTAATTAATTATCACTTCTTCTCTAATGTTTAATGTGAATGTCTTTTAGAATGATCTGTTTAATGTATATATATAGAAGGGTCCGGAAGAACAAACATAACTGATGGCGTAAGCAATTTATTGGAAGGGAATTGTGTTTCAATTTTGATTCTCATGTTCGGTTGTATGATAATCATGTTGGTGTTTTCGCTAGGAATGACAAACGAAGCGGTGCGGTGTGGATAATTTAAAGTTATGGATTGTGAGGCGAGTTAAAACATATCCGTTAGATCAAACCTTTGATGGATTTTTTCCAGATCAAATTAAAATTAATATTCAAGATGACGTCCCTTTACGAGCTCATAGATTTCTTTCATCTTATCCAACTTACCAGAATGTGCATATATATCTCCTCGAAGGCCAAAGTATCAATAAATGGGTAGTAAGATTAAGTGGATTTGATCGAACTCTAACGTATGATTATTAACTTTTCCACATTCGAACGACTCTAAGATTATAGAAAGAAAGAAAAACAAAAGTTTGTGATTATAAATTTTCCACATTCAAACAAACATAAAGATATAGATAGAAAAATAATGAATGATTATAAAAAATTAAGAAAAATGTGAAGAATGACGATGATAAGCAAGGAAATAAGATAATTTTACAAAACAGAAGAGAGAGAATTATGAAGGTAAACATAGTAGTTGGATGATCAACTGAATTTTCTTTGTGCCGATTGGATAAATAAAAAATGCTGCAGATTGATTTTGGACAATAAAATAACACGAAAACAGCTTACCTTAGTTGATGCTTTGAAGCAGATAGATGTTGGGTTATGCTAATCTCATGAAAGACTTAATCACTAAAAAAAGATTCGTGAGTTTCGATACCACAGAAGACACACACAATTATACAGCGATTTTGTTTAATTTGTTGCTCCAACGTATAAATTTCAACATACATAGAGTATAAATTTAGAATTAAACATGTTATCTTTATATTTGTTTATTTTTACTTGTCCATTTTGAATTTTATATGCTTTTCAAAAAGCAAGGATTGATATGCATATTTTATCATATTATCCATCTTAGTTGATGCTTACTATTAGATTTTGTAAAATGATTTAAAAAATAAATAATAAATGTTAAGGTTAAATCATGAGAGAAAATAATTATCTTTTTTTAATATATTAAAAATAAAAAATTATTTATAAAAATGGATTAAAATATAATAAGTAAAAGTGAACTATGTTAATATTAAAATTTTGTTCAAATATATATATTTGCTTTAAAAAGTAATTTAATTTTCAACTAGCATATGGGAAACAGTGGCTAAGCTTTGATTGGTAGGTAAAAAGATAATCAACCCCCTAATTTATCTTAAGAATTTTCGGTTCTGCTCCAATTGTGAAATAACAGAACTCTCTTTTGTTTTACTGTAATATTTTTCTGCAAATTGCAGAAGCCATATCTACTCTTGATTCTCAGCGCGGTAAGATCTTCATTCATTCCTTTTCCTTCTCGTTTCTGTGAGAGTTTAGCTGTATTTATATATTTTTCTTCTGTATCAATCGATGATTGTTCGATCCTGATAATTACCCAATTGATTTTCACCTCTTCAATATGGATTTCCAAACTTTTTGAGTTTTGCACAAATGGAATCTGGAAAAAATAAATTAATATGGGAAATTTCAATCAATTAGCAGCTGCATAGAGGCAGAGTTTTTGAAATTTCCGTGGAATGTGGGGGTTGAATTTTGTTGCCCTGGAGATGTTTGATCATAGTCCCAAAAGAATTTTAGTTTAGTGGAATATTATGAACAATTATGATTTGTTCAACACATTTTAATACTTAAACAGATGCTCAAACTTGTCTCAGCGGACAAGCAAGGATTATAATTTTGAGTATGCATATTCAGGCACCTCAACTCTGAACACTCCGACTTACAAAATGATCATCTGCACACCTCCACAATTTATATGTTAGGTCAGTGTCGGGTGTCCACAAGACACAATGAGGACGAGTTGGGAGTGTTTAGTTGTCAGTTTGAGACTAAGTTGAGGTGTCTAGATGTGCACTTTCAAAGTTAGAGTGTTTAATTGCCAGCTGAGGCGAAGTTTGAGTAGTTGCTTATGTATTATGCCTTTTGTTTTTCCTCAAGAACTCATCTCTCTGAATTTCTGCAATTCTACTGCTCTCTAGAATCAAATGTTTGGAAAATTGTTTCAACTTCACTTTATTGTGCCAAATTTTGTGTTCAACTATTGTATACCTATTACGGATTTACAAATTTTACAAGAGTTTGACCTCTTGGTAGCTTCAAATAGCCAGTCCCAAACCAGGATAATAAAAGTGGTTTGCGGTAGGCTGATGACCAGCTTAACAAATAATCATAGTATGATGAATCCTCTAACATTGACAAATTATATAGAATTGGAACGAATAGGACTGAATAGAGCAGAGAGGATGTACATGATTCATATAGCCAATAAGTTTGGGATTGAGGTGTAATTGAATGACAAGAGTTTGAGTTCATAGCTTTCACCAATGTCTTGGTGAGATGTGCAGTGTGAACATAATTTCATTCTTCATAGAGCCAATCTTGGAAGAATATCAAATGAAAATGGTATTAGGAAAAATCCCCAAACTGGCTTTCTAAATCTTCATGTAAATGGGTTTTACCCTACCTTATCATTTTTATTTTTATTTTCGGAATTTGGGTAAGATTTGAACAGTAACTAAAAGCCATACTACAAAATAAGGCAACTCGAACCAGCGACTGCAAATTCAAGAATTGAAAGGAGCCTATTTTTCCGGTAAAAATTCACAATGGAGTTGTTGTAAGAAGAAAGACCAATAAGTTACTTCATGTTGGAATTCCTTATATGCAATACTTAAATTTCCCTTAGGAGAAAAGGTGTTAAACTTTGTGGCACTCAAGTAGTAGGTTATTCTTTCCTTCAAGTGCTTGAGCTGTCCTTGGGAGAAGGTATTGGGGTATGCAACACTTTAGACTTCAGTCTACGTTATTTTAAGTGTGTCCTGAATCTTGATTTTCCTCTGTATGCATAAACTCTTACTAATTTATTTCTAAAAGAAAACTTATATGCCAAATATCCCAGAACTTCTAAAATTTTCAGAAAGTTCAAGCTTTTTCAAGGAAGAAACCGAAAAATGGCTCAAGCTCTGGAGTTTTATAATGGGCAAATTGAAGCTCTAATGCGTGCAATGTCTGTAGCAAAAATCATTCGAGAAGATAAGAATCCTTGTTTGATTGAAGAGGTACTAAACCACGATTCCTAGCCATTCTAGCTTTATTTTTCACCTATACTTATTTGTTTCCTTATATTTCTTAGGGTCTCTTTTTAGGGTCCCTTGGAGCTGCCAACAATAAAGTTGCACTCAAAAGCTTGAATCTAACTCATATTTTGATGATTGCTAGAGATATAAATCCTCCTTATGCAAATGAGTTTGTCTACAAAGTCCTTTCTGGTAGGAAGTTTCTAACTTTGTTAAATATAGCTGAATTTCTTTGAATGTGTCTTGAATATATACACGTGGTGAGAAAATTTGTATCTCCATATTATATAAGTCAATATCTAATGTATGATCCATTCCTTACTTTATGTAAGTTTAGTCAATAGCAACTATACTTAAATAGAACTAAGAGAACAGGAAATACCGTGCCACACTCTAAGTTGTCCGCACTGGTGCTGCTGCTGTACTGTGATTTTCTTCCTGTTTCCCGTCTTTTCTCTTCGTTTCTCTTATTGCCAAACCCCCCCTAGTTTTGTTTGTAGTGGTCCTTCATAAGATTATGTAAAATTTTCTGGTTAACTATCTAATTTGGAGAAGCAAAGAACTCTACTATAGCAACGTGAAGTACAACTTTTCCTACCAGAGCCTTCTTGGGACTCTGCCTCTTTTACCTGTACCAACTTCTTTATTAGATTCTTCCTTATGATAATGCCTAATTCTAATTTTGCTTCACCTTCATTTTCATCTACCTAGTAAAGGTTGGAACTATCCCATTTTCCTTATCAGAAAAAGAAAAAAAAGATTGTTAACTTTCCAATACAGAGAAGATAAACTGAGGCCTTCTGCCTTCATGTCTTAATTTTTTTTCACTTTTAATGAGATTGATGAATGGTTTGTTTATATTTTCAACTTCTTGCAAATTTTGGGCAGTTCATGACAGAGTTGATGTAAATATTTCACATTACTTTGAGGAATGCTTCGACTTCATTGAAGAAGCAAAAGGACAGGGTGGTGGTGTGCTGGTCCATTGCTTTGCTGGAAAATCCAGAAGGTGATTTCAAGCATCTTTGCCTGGATCTTGAAATCATGGTTTTGTATGTGGGTAAAAATACAAAATAGTGGTGCTTAAAACTATACCGGTTTTGTACAATATTTAAGCCAAAATAGCTTCTCTCCATCTTACTTTGCTATATATAATCAAAAGAAAAATATTATGACTAAACCTAACTCAAGAATAGTAACCTTCATATTCCATCTTCAGCTTGATACTGTGAACTAAAGCAGTATCATGGAGCTAGCTTCCAACCACATCTTTTGCTGTTGGGGTGGGCAGGACAACATTTGTCCTGGATCAGCAAAGTTCCTATGATATTCTTTTTTGACATTTGCAGTCATGCTGAAGACCTGAATCTTTAACCTGGATTGCAGGTTTCTCCAAGTTCCTTGCATCTTTTGTGCTCTTCGTCGGAAATCTAGTATAGAGGTGTAAAGTAATGCTTCCAAAGTTAAACTTTGAAAGAATGAATTGTTATCGTCAATATTTTACTGATTACGCTCATTAATGCTTCTTTTGATGCCACCTTCTGTGTGTATGGCATTACTTAACTGTGACGGATATTTTAGACCTGGTGAAGTGGAAGATTTAGTGAGTCACCATTGCAGTTCTGAAGATGACCATTTCTCATAATATTTTTAGCCTTCTTTAAAAGCTAACTGCACAAGTTTCATGTATTTATGGATTTTTGAAGGGTATCTGTGTAGCCTTGTTTCTTTGTTGTAGCGAGACTCTCCTGTTACTTGCTCATGTGATCTCTTTCAAATCTCTCCTAGCAATAGTAGTTATATCATCATGGCATGCAATACCTTCAGCTTGACTTCATTATTACAAGTGCAGGATAAAAAAGGATTATGTGGGGGGGGGGGGGGGGGGGGGGGGGGTTTGGGATGAATTTTGTTATCGGGTTAAATTTTAATATGAAACTTTTTTTATCCATATGGAATCCTATTCATATTTAGCAATCTGCTTCTTGCCCTTTTTTAGTTTGATCTTATGTGGTCTGAACTCAGATTCGCTTTAGTAAATTGTTTGTCTTTATATATATTGAATCAGCTAACTCTTTTTAGTATAACATTTAGGTCGAATAAAACTTACCTATTTCCTTCTTATACCATGACTGGTGTCATTTTCTCTAAATCTTCGACACTTCAAGAACAACAGTGAAAAAGGAAATTGAGAAAGAACTTTCTAGAACTTAAAATTTTATCTTGTTTGCTTTTTCTGGTGTTCCTTTTGTATAGTGAGATCACTGTTTTCTTCAGTAGATGTACTTAATTGTCCAATATTCAGTCAAGTACTAAAAATAGTCACTGTTTTTTTTGTTCTATGCTTTTGCAGTGCAACCATAGTCATCGCTTATCTGATGAAAAAGCATGGTATGAGTCACTCTGAAGCTTTTGAGCTTGTCAAGAGTAAAAGACCAGTCGTTTCTCCCAATGCTGGTTTTATGACACAGCTGGAAAACTATGATAAAACCCTTAAAGGTAAGGCTTATTGTTCATTTGGTGGTTTTACTCGCATGATCTAAGGTTGACGAGTTTTAGTTGTCTCATTACTGTGATGTTATCATGTTGCATCTATGATGATTGGTGATGAAAAATGAGGATTACCTATGTTAACTTCTGACTTATGTTAAATTTCTTATTAAATTACTGTTGTGAACTGAAATCAAAATACAGCCGTCAGACTTACCAAAACCACTGAAAGGGGAAAAAACGAAGTGCAGCGGCAGTTTTCTAAATTGTATCTAGCAAAACAATGCTGGGCTTGTTTCCACTTCAACAAGCACGAACTTTCCAGACAATCAAATAAACTCCCCAGTGAAACAACCGATGCTTGTTACTTTTGTTCTGTGAAATCATTAACTCGATCCAGTAACACCAAATCTCCCAAACTCCCCAATGTATATGCAACCTTTTATTAATAATGAGAAATTTTTTGGTATACAAACTGTATACCAAAAAGTAGAGAATCTACATAATACGATTCTCCATGAACAACACCCAATCATTTATTCAAATTGAAATCTCAACGGTGCACCAAAAAGAAACAAGAAATGAGATGTTTTCCTCAAATGTACGTGATCATTCTCTATTTCATCGAAAGTTCTACTTTTTTTCTTCCACTAGATCCACACAATTGCTTGTGGGACAACATCCCAGGCCTTTGACTTCTCTTCCTTCTAATTTTTTTTCAGTGGAACTTGCTCCATCATTGTGCCCGGCATCGCCCAATGCAGTCCTAACCATCTCAAAATCTCACACCACAAGCAAGTCACCACCAAATAAAGTAAGAGGAGGAGGTCTACATCTTCACTTGAACATTTGCCCATGAAGCACCACTGCACATATGTAGTCCGCTTTCCTTTTTTTTCAAGGTCTCAGCTGTCAATATTGCTCCCTCTCTGCTGTCAAGTAAAAAACCACACCTTTCTTGGTATCCAAGGAAATCAAACCAGCAAGTATGGAATCATATCCATCCCTCACCAAGAGCTTTGGATGATATGACTTTACTGAAAGCGACCCATCTCTTCTAATCTTCCATGCCCAGTAAGTTGATCTTTCTGAGTAGCTTGTATGCAACTCACATATCTTGCTTCATTGCGCAACCCTTTAAAGGGTTCACTGAGATGGATAGTTGCTTCAGCCGGTACAAAGCATTGCGGAAGCTTAAGCTAAGCACATAATACTCCACAGAGTAAAGATCAACGACCAAGAAACAGAGTAGCTGAAGCTAGCTATCAAATTGGCAACCTTGCAGAAACTTATCAAAAGTCCCTATAGTTGGAATCTGTGTTACATGGACCTTTCATTTGCCTTGAGATAACTAAGCCAAAACAATGTGACAAGGGTGGGGTATTTCATATGTATTCTTCAGAAATACTTTAAACATCAAATAACTGCACATGAACAAGGTACTTACACATTTCCGCATCGGATAAGGACCATAATTGAGTCCATCTAACATCAGGTAAGGACCATAGTTGTGCATAACTAAATCAGCTTTTCTATTTGGAGAACCTCTTCCCGTATGTGGGGTTTGACCAAATAAACATTGAGCTAGAGTTTGGCCATAGATATTGGGAGTAGATTTTGTAAATTTATCTTCAAATACTTGTTTGGCCATGAAATTTGATCAGATTTTCAAAATCTGATCTTCAAATATTTTCCAGTTCCCAAAAACTTACTTGACCAGTTTTTGGGACTTCCACTCATAAAACTTCAAAAAATATTCCAAGTAAAAATGCATGTCCAAACACAACTTCGAATTCCAAAATCACAACTTCAAAAATTCACATTTTCAAGTTTCAGCTTCAAAATCTATGGCCAAATGGAAGCTGAATCATCTGCCGGAGGGGGTGGAACTTCATGAAATCTGGTATTTGCATGCAAATGGCATAAATGGCCGGCCCAACAAGCTGCAAATCATCTCACTCAAAACAGTTTGTTTCTCCAAAAGTCAGTCTCCAGAATTAATAGTTTATGAGTAGTATGATTACCCTCAGGTCAAACTTGTCAGTACCTTAATGAATCACATGACCTGTAAAGACCGTATTTCTTGCTGGTGTATTACTGTTACGATATGTAGATTTGAGAAAATTCATGTTGCTGTAGCAGGCATGCAAATCTTTATTAGGGGATTCTTTCATCACCATAATCTATTAGTCTCTTGAAATATATCATTGAATTCAACCTCCATATTGACAATCTTTTTGTCTTTTCCATAGACATATTGAAGGGTTGGTCTTTAGCTGCTTATGTTCCTCCACATCAATGAGATACATAGAGGGACATTCTCCCATATGCTATAGCTTCTACATGTGATTTTCTGGTTTCTTTATATAATGCTGCCGTAAGCTAGTTTCTAGTGTTATAAATATCGGTTATGATGGATCTTTTGCCTGGACTAGGATCACACATTTTGCATATCTATTTGGTTTGGGTAATTCCTTGACACACATGAGTGAAATATGTTGAGTTTACAAGATTTAGACGTTCTACTTTCTTATTCTTATGATGAAGTATGGACATTCTTTATGCTACATGAGTTTCTTGCTCAAGGAAGTAGCTGATAATTTGTCTTCTAGTTATAAGTAGGACGAACGTAGTAATAATTTTCCCAGTGGAGTGAAGGGGGAAACAAAAAAATTCTGGTCTTGAATGTCATTTGATTAGGTAAACAGTTTTTGTGTGGCTAACTTCAATCTTTTGATCTTGTATTATACTGTTCAATCTTTTCTTGCATCCATTAGTTAATTTGTTAGTTGGGCTTGTGAATTTTATCATTTTACTATGTTTTCAGTTCATTATATTTCTAACCATCTTTTCAAAAATGCAGATCTGAATAATCCAAATGTTATGCTGTGATAAAAGAGCAGGCAGCGCCATCTTGTTGATTGTTTCAAACAGTAAGCATTGTTCATCAAAAAATGGGTGACCTGAAATAATTATTCATTTAGTTCACCAATTTTGGGTGGTGTCTATTTTTAGATGGGATAAGTTATGATATGTTGTGTGAAGAAAATATTTGTTTTGACGTCAAACTCTTTAACATTAACTACTCATTCCAAACAATAGTATCACAAACTTCTGTTGCCCCATTTTTCTTTTTAACAATTCTTTGACCACCAAAAGATTTTATCTTCGTCTAGTTCGATCGTTTCAAAGTCTTGAAATATTATTTTGAATGGTGGATTAGGTTATGGTATTACGAAGAGGGAATTGGCCCAAAAATGGGTAGATTGGCGCAAGTTCAGTTCTGAGCCTTCATTCATTTATTTAAGGGAAAACTTCTTTTTTTTTTTCCTCGTCTGTATCCACTTAAAAGTCTGACTATTTGGAATTCACCTCATATGGGGCGGGCCCATTTGGGAGAAAAACTCCCTACCAATAATCAATAACTTGTTTAGTTAAATTTTTAAAATTCATTTATATTTATTATAGAAGTAATTTCTATTTGACCTTTTTGAAATGTGTATACACAAATAAAATTTCTTTCTTATCTTAAAAAAAAATTATAACCCCTTTTTATATTTTCAACGAAAACAAAATCTTTCTTTGAGTTTTAGTTATTTTATTTATTTATTCAAGAAATAAGTGATAATGAGAAGATTCTTATTCAAAGATAATCAATTCAACTATCTATTTTGAGTAGCAATTACTACTGTGTCAAACTTTTAAAAAATATTTCTTAGTGTATTTTCTTTAAAGAATTTTTAAAAATTATTTTAGGGACAAATTATCTTTTTCAACTTCTAATTTTACTTTAAAATACTTTTTCTTCTCTTATAAGCTTAATTAGATACCTCAATTTTTTTAAAAAAATAAATAAAACAAACACTTTTAACCTTAGAAAAACTTAACCAAACAAATTATAAGTCGAAAACTATAAATACTAGTATTTTAAAAAATGTTTGGACTGTCTTGATTCTTTGCGATTTGGATAGGTCTCAGCATTAATGAGAATTGACAAACATCAAGTGGTGATTTATATATATGTTATATACTGCGTAAAGATGATTGCTATCAGAAAAAAATGTGGAAACTTGTGGCGCAAAGTCAGCGAAGGACTTGTGTTCCAGTTGATAGAATAAAAGGATAAAAAGATGAGTATGCTAGATATTGAAGAGGCTACAAGCAGGCCTGATCAGGGGCGGACCCACGTGTGATCCAGGGGTTCATTCGGATCTCCTCGACAAAAAATTACACTATATATATAAGGTAAATTTTATGTAGTTTTATATATATATATATATATATATATATATATTGAACCCCTTCAATGACAAGGAGAAACTGATAGTGCAGTGACAAGTCCCCAGAAATTTAGCTTCACTTCACCAGTTTGAATCCCTGTGATAGAGTTTTATAGTTTTGTTTTTCACGTTTTATTTAGTTTTTTTTTTATTTTAAAAAACGTGCTAAAAGTGTGGTTTCAAACCCAAAAAAATTCAAGGGTCCCATTTCTAAAGGCTTATTTACATGTTTATGTAGTCAGGGGTAGTTGGTAATTTTGTTGTTTCCTTTTTAAATTTTTTATCTTTCATCACTTTATATATATTAAAAAATTATGTAAAAAATATTATAAATCATAATAATTAATAGCTTAAAATATTTGAAAATATATAAAAAGTTTTCGTTAACTCTCAAAATTTCATCTATAGCACATAGATTGGGATAAAGAGAGATATTATATAAAATACATAAAATATTGAAAATCACAATAATTAATATCTTAAATATCAAAAGAATTTATAAAAATATTGATTGAATTTTGAAATTACATTTGCATCACATAAATCAACACAAAAGAAGTAATATATATTATGTGAAAGTTACGTAAAAATACTATAAATCACAATAATCAGCAACTTAAAATATCTCTCTCTATATATATATATAATACGGAAAAGGGTCAAAATTGCCCCCGAACTATATGAAATAGATCATTTATACCCTTCGTTATATTTTGGGATAAAAAATGCCCCTGCTGTTATCCTAAGAGACCACAAATACCCTCAAGAGTTAACACTCCAAATTTTTGTTGACGTGACAAGCCATGTGGGACTAATCCTTCCACCTAAGCGTTGCCAACTAGGATTCACTACAAAAGAACTAGACCTTTAGCGGCAACAACAATCGCCACAAAAGCCCAGAAACTCGTCACTAAAAGTTTTTAACATTAAATTCTAATTTTGTGTTTTTTTCTTCATTGTTTTTAAAAAACCAAATATGATATCGATTAAGTAGGAGTTTGAAGACACTATATGTTTTATTTTTATGTCATATGTAAATGTATAAAATGTACAATGATGCATTATATATATATATAGTAGAAGATTTGAATCGAGAAGTAATTTTGATTATTTTTCGTAATAATATTGGATGTTTTTAATATGGATATTGCAAGTTATTTATTTTAGAAAATTAGGTCGCAATCGAAAATTAATTATCATATTTTTTTGTTGAAAAAATAGGTTTTACTAGGAAATGGTTGTTGGAGTCTTAGTCGCCACTAAAAATCACTCATAACCTTTAGTTGCAATATTTTGGGATTTTGTGGCGACTTTGTTGCCACTAAAAGTCAAGTTCTTTTGTTGTGAATCTTAGTTGGCAATGCTTAGGTGGAGGGATTAGTCCCATGTGGCTTGCCACGTCACTCAAAAATTGGGGTGTTAACTCTTGAGGGTATTTGTGGTCTCCTGGGATAATTGCGTGGGTATTTTTGATCCTAAAATGTAATGGAGGGTATAAGTGATCTATTTCGCATAGTTCAAGGGCAATTTTGACCCTTTTCCGTATATAATATAAAAAAATTTGGTTGACTCCAATATATAAAAACATGTTAAAAATTGATTAACTTCAAATACCACATAAATAAATTAAAATAAACGAGTAATATGTATTGGTCCCCATGCTGGCATATAGTCTTTGTCTAGTATACATACAAGTTTTCTGTTATTTATAGAGGAATATACTACTAGAAAATGAGAAATTAGCTATGGATAAAATTGTATGGCTAACTAATAAAAACTCATTTAACTATGAATTAACGATGGACTATGAGAAATTCAATTAGTTAGGATCATTTTAGTGACAAATTAGCTAGGAATTGCCTATAAATTTCATAGTTAATTTTATATTTTCTTGTAGTGATTATTTGGCTCACGTAACAGCATGAGCTTCTTGATGGAGAATTTCTATTGGGCATAGTATTTTAGGACTCGAATGGAGTTTTTCTATTGATTATTATATCGCCGTTATTGCTTATAAATAGTAATTTCAACACTCTTGTAGAGGATTGGATTCTAAGAAGGCATAATGCATAAATATATTCTTTAACTTGGGTTTCAATCGATATCTGTGCCCTTCAACTGTAACGATCTGAATCGTTGTTAATTCAGAGAGGAAAAATGTCGGGAAAAAATTGGGCCTCTCAGCTTGCAAGAACGGGCCAGATGCCGCTAGGGTAGCGACGCTCTAGCGGAATAAGTGGCCACCAGAGCGGGATAGAAGAGATAGAATGTAAATAACGCAAAGTCTGATTTTCTTTTTTTCTTTTCAAAAACACCAAAAAGAGGCGAGGATCACCCTAGAAAACTCCAAAAGGCTTCTCTAAGCTTAGGAAGGAAGGAGAGAGAGATTTCTAGCGTAAGGATGTCGATAGCGTGCGGATTTTCAGCCAAAATTCACCGTCTCGTCGTTCGGAAGCTTGGATTGGAGCTATAATCCCTCTGTGACTGCTTGGCGCCCAGGTAGGCTAGGTTTATTAATTAGGTAGTTATAAATATGTGACTCATTGCATAGTATATTGAGAATTAACGATAGAATTCATGTGTAGTCTTTTGTGCACCGAAAAGAGATGATTATACATATATTCCTAGGTGTTACATCAGACGTATATCGTAGGAGGAAGTCCTATCCCATGAGATAGGGTTATGTGATCGGTTGATTTCCTATTGTGTGATATAAAATTGCTAATGGGTTCGTGATATGCATACACGTATGGGATTAGAGGTATTATGGATTGAACCTAATGGAAAGACTGAATATGTATAATTGCATATCATGAACCTAATACTTGATTGTGTGATTATAAGTATGTTCGTTATGGATGGGAATGTGATAGTGATTGTGTTGATGGGATCAGGTGTCACGTACCGACACAGTAACATGCATTGGATCAGGTGTCACGGATCGACACACTAACATGCATTGGATCGGGTGTCACGTACGGACACACATATACATGCATTGGATCGGGTGTCACGTACCGACACACTAACATACATTAGATCAAGTGTCACGTACCGACACATATACATGCATTGGATCAGGTGTCATGTTCTGACACACTGACAGTTTAGGCGTGGGTTCCATGAGAGGACCACTTTTCATATTGCTTGTTACTAATAATGTGGAATTGAACATGCTGGATTATGCATTACGTTTATATATGTGAGTTTGCAGTGTCGTAAGGTAATTTGGTATATTGCATTAATGAATGAACTGTGAATGGTCGAGTCCAATCGGGATGTGGTATGGTAAGTGCAGACCAAGGATCCAGATGTTACGAGGTGTTACTTTAGAGAGGTGGTAATATGTATAGTCGTTAAGAATTGGGGTGATGATATGTCGTAATGTTAATAGTTGGGTATTTCCCCGGAAGGGGAGTCGTATTGAAACGTCTAACAAGCCTTGATAGAATGTACTATGGGATCTAGGGTCAATGGGAGATGTGAAAAGAGTAAGGGGTATGTCGTTATGGTTGGCCAGGTTGGTAGTAGTTATATCCGAAAACTCCTCTGAGGACTAGAATGGTTAAGCTATGATCAAGACTGGAATGATTTAAGGGTTGAAAGTCAAGTGTACTAGTGTATTCTTAAGTATCCTGAATTAGTAAGGGCGGGAAAATATAAAGGTGGAGGAAGGAACAATGTAATTGCATGTTTCTTGCTAGTCGATTTCTTATATTATGCGGTGGGCATCGGGTTGATTGATGATGCCTATCAGTACGTGTGGTTGTACTAATACTACTCTTGCTATGCCTTTTTGGCATAGTCTGGTTGCAGGGTCAGTGATGTTTCGTAAGTGAAGACGAAGGCAATCTCCAACAACTTCTATTTTTCCTTTCATGTGGTGGGAGCTGCGTCATTTATAATTTTGTTATACTTTGTACTCTTAGTAGCTCTTGTACCTGTTTAGACTAGATCTCTGGGGTGTTAATTACTTTACAAGTCGTACCTCGAATTGTTTGAAACTCTTATTTTATGAAAATCTCCATGAATTTGTTTTTATCTTAATTTTCTTAATCTTCCGCATGTTTTTAACTGTTTGGGAATTG
Organism: Solanum stenotomum; assembly: GCF_019186545.1. Taxonomy (NCBI): domain Eukaryota; kingdom Viridiplantae; phylum Streptophyta; class Magnoliopsida; order Solanales; family Solanaceae; genus Solanum; species Solanum stenotomum. The sequence continues at coordinate 25,801,937 of NC_064282.1, forward strand.
AGGATTCTCCTACTTAGATGTTAGAGTAGGCGCCCGCACGGCCTGGTGGGTTGGGTCGTGACATCAACTTTGGGTGTGCACAAGTAGACATTTAAACTTGTACAAAATTGAATAAGTACACATGTGTGCCCTGTTAGGGTTTTACCCTAATTTTCTTACCATATTTGAGTTTTAATTTTCCTTAAAAGAAAGTCAAAGTATTACCATAAATGCTTGGACTTTTTTATGAAAGGAAAATATAATTTTCTTCGATATTTGGTTCATTCTTTCCTTAGAGGAAAAGCTTGGAGATCTATAAATTGAAGATCCATATTCTCATAGCAAAACACAATAGCATCCACAATGTCGACGTTTAAAAGTTTAGTTTATCGAGAGATTTCCTCTCAACAATTTTAATGTTTTTATTAGTTTTTAATATGTAGGTCAATTGGCCAAATTCCATCTAATAGTATTTTGATATTTAGTATAAATTTTTGTCATCTGATTTATCGATATCATGATTAACAATTGTAAGCTTCCGCATGATGTTGTAATCACTTATGCATGACATTTTGCATCCTACAATGGCGTCCTACGTGCAATATGTCACGTAGAATGTATGTGTCTATTTATTCAATTTTATACAAGTCTGAGTGGCTCCTTGCGCACATTCAAAATTGAAGGGTATAAATGTCAATTGAAGTCAAGTTAAAAGATAGATATATGTATCATATACCTTCTAAGAAATACAAAAAACAAATATTGATATTCTCATGCTGATTTTTTTTTCAATTTCTTAATAAGTCTTAGCTTTCAAATATTCCACACTTAACTTGACTACATATTTATTATGATCGATTATACTGTAAACGTCTCTGAATCTGCTCAAATATCAAATATATACATCACTTTGATTTGTTGATTTGTCGTTCACCATTTTCAAAATATTTCATATCAATTTTATTCAGAATATTTTGAAGTATGAAAAGTTCTAGCAAATATTCATTTAAATATTTTTACTAATTGCTCTTATTTTCTCATTCAATAATCCAATCAATTCTACACAGTTCATTTGAAGTAGACTTGCTAATAATCGTTCTAGCACGTTCTGTATATTTGAATACGTTCATTTCAATAATTATTTCGTCATTCCAATAGAAAGTAACTATCATATCATGTTCAAAGTTCGTCATCTTTATTCACTACACATAAAAATAAGGCATTTTTTATAATTAACAATCAGAAAAATAATTTTAAAACTATCATAAAATCTTGTTATATTTCTATGTACATTGACTTGACTTATTTAATTCATATATGACGATTCTTGATAATAAAATCTGCAGAAAATCAATAAGTTCGGATAGACTTCAAGAGTTCTTGCTCTACCTATCCTCCTACTTCTTATTCTGGAGGTCATAGAAAGATACAAACCACCTACTCTTTAAAGCCCTACTATTAAATTGTTGAAAATGAAAGCGGTTTGTCCTCACTAATAAAAAACAACAACCCCTCCCCTTACAATATCTTCGAATCATAGATGCAATTCTCCTGTGATTGTAGATATGTGTCACTCAATTTTTATTTTTCTTGACTACTTTATTGAATTAAAGAGAAAGTAATGATTGAATCTTTCTATAAGATATAAGATTTAATGGACAAGAAAGAGAAATTAACATGGTTACTTAAAGAAGAATAACAACTTCTAATTTTTAGGAAGAGTATAATATGGTATGAGAAAAAAAAAGAATAGAAGGAAAAAGAATAATGTGCATTATGGTATAGTATATTTTGGTATGTATTTAAATATCAAAATTTTATTTTAAGACCAAAGTTTTATAAATGCATCATTTTAAGACAAATAGTGTATATGAAATTCTTTAAAGAATGAAAAAACTATTATATTTGGATAAAAAAAAAAATATCTTTTTCATGACATAATCACCGGTCAGATTTACATATCTAATTTTAAAAGAAATACTACTATTCCAATTAACACTACCACAAATATTCAATTGACAATGCCTCAAATTCAAATCCCTCAACAAAAGAAAAAAATCTTATGCGATGCTACCATTTTTTATAGGGAAAAAGGACAAATATACCCCCGAACTATTATAAATGGTATGTTAATACCCTCCGTTATATTTTAAGGTTGTATATATCCTTACCGTTACACTTTTGAATTGTGTATACCCTTAAAACTAACGGACGGACACGTGGCTTCATCTCAACCATTTACTCAATTTTATTTATTTATTTATCTAAAATTAAAAGATCCACCCGACCCACAACCAAATAACCAAATCTTCATCTATAATAAACCCAATGCATCCTCTGTAAAGTTTCAAACAACAACAATGAATCAACCCCTTTCAACAACACAAATAGATTGTAAGAATATTTTTAACCTTGTGCAAAATTAAAATCAAAAGCTTTCCAACAACAATCACAAAAATATGGTGCACTTGGTTCAATTCATCAAAATCTATTTCAAGAATATTTTTGAACCCTTTTAATCATAACAAATCAATTTGAGCTCAAATTTTTTGATTCAATTGCAAACCCAATTTAAAGCTTGAAGTTTTATCCTTCAATGGTGATAGTATATTTAACCCGTTTCAACAACAACTAATCAATTTAAGTTCAAATTTTCTTATTTGATTGCAAACCCACTTTTCTTGAAGTTTTGTCCATCAATGATGATAGTATTTCCAATCCCTTTCAACAACAAATCAATTTAAATTCGAAATTTTTTATTCTATTGAAGACCCACTTTTAAACTTAAAGTTTTGTCTATCAATGGTGATAGTATTTCCAACCTCATTCAACAACAAATCGATTTAAACAACAAATTAAAATTGATCTCTTGTTTTTCAACAAAAGCACATGCTACTGTGTCTTTGTTTTAATGAGATTTGAAAAAGAGTTGCAAATGAAGATGTATTGAAGAACAATTTTGTCTTTTGTTTGATTTAAAAGGTTTTGGGTTATGTTTTAATGGAGGAGGGTTCTTTGCTTTTTATTTTAATTTTAAATGCCATGGTGTTGTAATTTGGGTCATGGGTGGGTAAATTAAGAAAGGTGGGTGGGTTTTTGGGTAAAAAAATAAATAAAATCGGGTAAATTGTTGAGATGAAGCCATGTGTCCGTCAGTTAGTTTTAAGGGTATACACAACCTAAAAGATTGACGATAAGGGTATAGACAATCTCAAAGTATAACGAAGGATATATACGTATCATTTATGATAGTTCGAGGGTATATTTATCCTTTTTCCCTTTTTTATATAAGCATATATTAAATCATATGATTAAAACAACACAATGAGTCACATGATTAAAATAATACAACGAGTCATTCAAAAGTAATTTCTCTTTTCAACATTTTGCCTGATAAAATTCAACTTGAACAAAAAACATTTATCGACATAAGTTTGATTCCACCCTTATAAGTTATTTGGTTTAGTGAAGTTTTCATATCTAAGAAGATATGTATTATTTTCTTGGGTAAGTTTTTGTTAAAAAGATTAAAAAAAATTTATTAATCTATAGATCAAGAAGTCTCAAATAATATTTGTATCAAATAAAATTTAACTTAAGTTAATCTAGCTATGAGAGGAGGGAGGGATATATATTACTGAAATTGAAATATAACATGTCAAGTCTTACACATATAATAATATTGATTAAACAACAATAAGATAAATTATAATAGATGACTTCAATACATCAATAAAGCAAACAACATGATAATAAGAAAAGATAAACAATATGAAATAAAAAAGGTAAAAAGCATTAAATAAATATGAAAGTAACATTGACTCAACAACAAAAATACAAAAAATTTAAACATAATTATTTTTTGGGATTCTCGTCATTCATCTCTTCAATATTGTTGTCATTACCTTTTATTGGTTTATCTTCCTCCTGCAGTTGTTTCTTACGTTCATCAACTTTAGTCTTATTAAGAGCAATTAGCTTTATTATTCCTTTAAGTTCTCTAGCATCGAGTTCCAAAAAGCTCTTTCCCTCAACAACTTCATTAAACAACAACTTCATTTTTTTCTCCTCATTCTCCTGTTCCATTTTCCTAATGTTTTCTTCTTGAGCCTTCATCTTTTTGACAAGATTGGTTTCATGTGTATCAAGATTATCATTCCTTTTTTTTTTTTTGAGTAAAACTTAAATAATTCTCATATATATAGGCCTAAGAATATTTTTATTACCATATAATTAAGTAAAATATTTATGTATATTCCTTAATATATTAAAAAAATCACTTATAGTTCTGAAAAACATAATACATGAATCAGATTTGGTTCCAAAAGAATTCTTCATGTGTTTTATTGAAATGTTAAAATTTCAGTCGTAATTTTGGAAAGTATAATTAATGAAGCAGATTTGGTTCCAAGTGAAATATTTATGTATTTTACTAAAATGATAATCATTTAAATGTGATTTTGGAAAACATATTTCATGAAGCAGGTTTGGTTTCCAAGTGGGCTCTTCATGTGAATTCTAAAAGTCCAATTGTGATTTTGAAAAAACATAATCAATAAAGTAAACTTGGTTCCAAGTAAACTCTTCATATTTTTCTTAAAATGTTAAAAGTCCAACTATGATTTTGGAAAGCATATCCATGAAATAAATTCGATTTTAAGTGAATTCTTCATGTATTTTCTTAAAATGATGAAAGGCTAACTGTGGTTTTAGAAAAGATCAAATTACAGTCTTACCCTTTCTTAAAGCCTCCAAATCATTCCAGTTGTTCAATAGATAATCTACGTACGAGAATCTGTAAATACTCATATTGATACTTCTATCTGATTCAAAAGTCAACCTTAACTCTTAAGAATTATAATTTTATTTCAAAATCAGTTTACCTATGGTATAAGGATCTCAAATCTCAAATTTCATTAAAAAAAAAGGTTGAGTCTGAAACGACCTCCAAATCAAACAAAAGTGATTTTTAGAGTTAGGAGACCCCCCTCCCTCAATTTCTACTATCAAAATGCCGTTAAAAATAAATAATTAATAAAATAGCAAAAGAAAAGTATCAAAGTCGAAGTTAAAATACCCTAGCCAAATCATGTAGTTTCTCCTTGAAATCACCCAAAAGTCCTCAAAGTAGCTTAAAATGAATAGTTAATGTCACGATCCAAAAACGGACGTGATGACACTTGTATTTTCCCACCAAGACAAGTCAACCTCAACTCAACAAGAATGAAGAAATGCGGAAAAACAGTAAAAGCAAGAACAAGATAAAGCAAAAAAATTATTCTTCTATTAAAACCCTCAAAATTTGGTTGTCACGTGTACAACCACTAATAAGTACATAAAGTACGGAATTTAAGAAAATAAGTACAAGTCTCAACCTTTGTTTTTCAAATAGAACAAAGCTTATAGGGAAGGGAAAGAGAAGCCGCCAAAGTGACAAGCAACTACCTCTTCAAATCCTTGAAAAACCTCGAAATCAGAAGGAGGAGAATGAGATCACACGGATCCGGGCTCGGAACCTACACAAGTGTAGAAGCAAGGGGTGAGTACCAATAACTTGGTACCCAACAAGCAACCTAAAAAACAAGACATCTAGCTAGAAAACGAATACCCCTTACACTTCAACCGAACCTCTTTAAACTACAACCTGCACATAAATCATCCAACCTAGCAATTCTACAATACACGGCTCACAAGTCCCAATATACACAGTTCAATCTTCACAATTCAACAAACAAACTGTAACACCCCAGAAATTTTTTTGAGCTAAGACTCGAACCATTTGTCGTTGTGAGTAGGATTTTACGAAGGAATTTAAAATTTCTTTAAGTATTAAGGTCAGGTCACTAGATGTAGCACCTTGAGTTCCAAAAATAACTAAATTGGAAATAGCAAAAATCTAAAAAATTTGCAAGTTAAACTAAGTATGAGTTTTGGATTGACTTCAAACGACCATAAATTCTAGCTCAAGATGAGTTAGGTGGGATACCAGATACCGTAGGAACGATCTTTGAATTATATTTTTAACGTCACTGAGTTTGCTCAGTTTCGAGTTCGTATGAGGGAGATATGTCCATTCGAAGTTGGGCTATCTAGTTAAGGAAAGTCCAAACCGGATTTTAGAGTGATATGATATTTTGGTCTTTTCCTTACCCAATCAGATTTAATTCATTTTTAGTAATATTTTAGGAGTATAATCTGATTAGGTTCAGTTTTATAATCCTAGTTTACGCCTAGGGTTTTAGTTGAGAGTTCAAGAAGAGAAAAGAAGAGAGAAGAGGAGAAAAGAGGAAAGGATGAAGGCGTTCGTTGACGTTCTTGAGAGTTATTGTGGATTGTCGCCATGGGTTTGATCCCTAAGAGGTATGTAAGCTTCCATAGTGTTGGGTTCTTTCACCCACACGCCAATCATGATTTATTCAGCGTAATTTCGTTCTTGAAATTTAAGGATTTAAGTTCTTGATGAGTTCTTGATAAGTGTTCTTGAAGTTTCATTAAGTTTTGATGTAAGATTCTACTTGGGTCAACTTCAAATGACCATATGTCTTAGAATATAAAGAGTTACGTGAACCATAACCTATCCAATTAAAGGTGTTTGAATCTACTTTTCAACGCCACCAATTTCGCGTCAATCCAATTTCTGAGTAAAAAATTATGATTATTTTAATAACCTATATAGTGCTGTTACGAATTAGCCGATAGGAAAATATTAAAAAGAATTGTTTTTGTCTTTTTACCTTCAAGAAAACCATAAACGAATTTCTTGACTAATAAAAGGCTCAAAACAATCAGATTTTTATCTTCACTAATGAAAAGCATAATTATTGGCCATAGAGATTCCAAGAAACTAATTCAAGAATCTCAAGCTAGGGTTTCAAGGCTTCTAATCAAGTTCTTCTTCAAGATTCTTAAAGATTCTTCAAGAATCTTGTTCTTCTAGGTATGTAAGGCTTTCATAGTGTTGGACTAGTTCGTCCTCACGCCCTACATCTTCTTTCAGATCAGAAAAAGAGTAATCTAGGATACTTTCCCTAAATTTGAGTATTCTTGAGATAAGTTGATTTTGAGTTCTTGAATTGATGTTTCTTTTAAAAGTTCTATTCCTAATTATCGAATTGCTATATTGTTATTGAGATCCTTCATATCATGAATCATAACTCTTGAATTCATAATTCAAATTCAAGAGAGAGTTAAGAGTAGAATTCAAGGAAGCCTTTGAGTTCAATTGTGAATACTTTGAGATCCATCATCGATTTGAGTTAAGTTTTGAGTAAGTATGAGAATGAGAAGAATCATATACATGAGTTCCTTATTGATATTTTTGACCCTTGAGTCGAGTCGTTCATGCCCATAACTTCCGCATGAACTTCATCAGTTGAGTACGTACCTTTGAGAGGAGTAGATCTTCAAGCTCTAAGTATTGAGTTCATAATCCCATATGTGATTATATTTATAATCATGGCACTATTACATGTTACCCATGAAGTCTTTGAGTTGAATTGTTTATGCCCATAATTCCACATGAACATTATAAGTCGAACAATCTTGAGATGAGAAATAACTTTGGGTCCTTGAGTTGAGTAGTTCATGCTCATAATTTCGCATGAACCCTCTGAGTTGAGCATTCTTGAAATTAGTAGTATCATTGAAGTTCTTGAGTTCCAAGTATTGAGTTCTATCTATGGTTATTGAAAACCTTTCATTGAGTCATTCATGTCCATCCTTCGGCATCAACCATATTTTAAGAAGTCTTTTACAAATGTTTAAACATTGTTCTAAGACTTAAGCTTTGAAGTTGAGTAAAGAGTAAGAGTAAAGTTGAAGTTCATTTCTTCAAAAGTATATGGGGACTATGTATTCCCAAAAGAGTTTAAAATGTTTTCACATTTAAATAAGAATGGAAAACTGAGATTTTCAAAAGAGCCTTTGAGCTAGTTTTTCAGTAAAGAGCCTTTGGGATAATTTTCAGTTAAAGAGTAAATGCTTTCATAATAAAGCAAGAGAGGAAACCTTGATATCCAAGATAGCCTTTGAGCTAAGTTTTTGAGCACTAATCTCAAATCACAGAAAGAAGTATGTTTTTAAAACATAAAGAGCTAGTATATTTTGGGAGTAGTATTGAGCACCGATATGGGGGAGAGTTCAAATAACTCACAGTCCCCATAAACCATGTAGCCATCATGGGTAGAAAAGGTTCATACTTTTTAGATGAATCCTTTTCGCATAGACTAGTGGATCCACTTAGTAGTTCAGGTCTTATACTTGTGGCAAGGTATAGGATGCACTGGCAGCGTGAGGGAGATCGTTGTATCATCATAATAACTCTTATGTGATGGTTGTCGGTTAAAGAAACTCCCAGAGAAGTTATTTGTATTTTTATATACATTAATTTATTTGTATTTTTACATACATCTCAGAGTTATTTGTATCTTTGCATACATACAGAGTTGGCATCATGTTTTAAACAACTTTTCTTTATATTGCACTTGTTTTAAAACTGCTTTATATTGAAATGAGTTCAGTTATGTTGAGTTGAGTTGAGCCAGGTAAGTTCTTCAGTTTCCTTTCATATTCTTTTCAAGCTTATGTTTATGCTTTAGAATTCCTCTTATATGCTAGTACATTCCACGTATTGTGCCATTTGGCCTGCATCTTTTCATGATGCAGACACAAGTATTCAGGATCATTAACATGAGATTCGTTGATACATCCGAGAGTTCGAGTTAGCTATGGTGAGCCTCCTTATTTTTCGGAGGATTTCATTTACTTTTCAGTTTAGTGAGGATGTCGTGGGTCTTGTCCCGATTTCCATCTTTATCAGTTAGAGGCTTCATAGATAGTCAGTATAGTTGAGAAGTTTGTATTATTCATTTATTTTATTAAATGTTTTAAAGACTTAAGTTACCTATTTTATGGCGAGTTGAATATATTATTTTATTCTAAGTTGCTCATTTGAGTTGAAGTTTTGAAAAGTTGAGTTTATTGAATTTTATTTAGTTTTAAGCTTCTGCATGCTTAAGTTAGTCTTCCGCTTGTAGTCAGCCAGGATGAGGGTTCGCTTGGGGACCATCAATGGTTCTTGAGTGCCGGCCACGTCCAGGGTGTAGACTCGGATCGTGACACAAACGAATCACATAAGTCAATCTCAATGTCAAGTAGTTTAGTTACAGGTAAGAAGTACATCAATCACAGTTAACAAGTAAGTCACGCATAAGCATCACGTCACAATGATTAATCTCTTACCGGAACCATTTTTCATCGGCACAATATCACTAGGCGAAACCATTTCTCATTGGATTTATATCAAATCACTAACCGAGACCAATTTTCATTGGCTTTATATCACTAGTCGGAACCATATTCCACTGGCTTTATATCAAATCACTAGACGGAACCATTTCTCATCGGCTTTATAAACACTTGTGGGAAATGACCTCGGCATCACAACACTAGTCAGAAAAGACCTTGGCATCATAGCACTCATCGGCAAAAATCTCGGCATCATAAATTATCACATGTCTCATCACGATGTTCATAATCAATGCATACAAGCAATATCATACCACATGGAAGAGACAACAATTCAAGTCCACACTCATTTTTTCAAGCATTTCATCAATAAATCAACAAGGGTCACAATAAGGCAATTCACATCATCATGTTCATCACATAACCTTTTTCATTAAACCCCTTTTTATTCGTTTAGATATAATAAATGGACAATTTAAACCCTTAACCTCATCCTCATTACTCCCAACACACAATCAACGAAGGAAGTATATGAATTAAACTAACCCACGCCTAAAAAGGCTAAAATAAGATCGGGACCTCTCAAAAATCATTCAAGCCCTCAAATAGGCCTAAAATTATCCCACGAATTCAATGAAACTCTCGAAATTCTAATCCGAACCTCCGAACCCCGAACGTTGACCAAAGTCTACCCAAAGGCTAAATTTTCATAATTTCACAACTTAGGACATCATCAAATCCTCAAAAAGACTCCGAATCAGAAACTGAAAATTCTCACGAGTCAGATTCCACACTTCGGAACTGATGGAATCAACGAAGTTCCATTTCGATAATGAAAATTTCATTCCGACAATTGAAAATTTAAAAGACACCAAAAATCACTTTTTTAACTTAGCCTTTCAAACTCAAAACTTACCAAATTCTCAATTTTTAACTCATACTTCAAAAATCAAATTTTCAAACTCAAACATAAAAGACTCGAGGATGATATCTGGAGGGCCAAAACGGTAAATTTATGAAAAATTCCAAAAATGGCCGACCGGATCATTAAATTTTTTGTATTTGTTGTTGAGTCAAGTTACTTTCATATTTTTTTTTAATTTTTTTTATTTCATAATGTTTATCTTTTCTTATTATCATGTTGTTTGCTTTATTGATATATTGAAATCATCTATTTACTAGGATAATTTATTTTATTGTTGTTCAATCAATATTATTATTTGTGTAAGTCTTGGAAAGTTGTTAAATTTCAATTTCGGTCATATATCCTTCCACCCTCCTCTCTCTATCTAGATTAACTTAAGTTTAATTTTGTTTGATACAAATATTATTTGGAACATTCTGATCTATAAATCAATGCTTTTTGTAAATCTTTTTAATGAATATTTATGCAAAAAAATAAAATGCATACTCTTCTTAGATTGATTGAAAACTTCATTAATCCAAACAACTTATTAGGGTGAAACCAAACTTAGGTCAATAAATATTTTTTGTTTAAGTTTCCTTTAGTGGAATGTAGATTTTATTAGGCAAAGTGTTGAAAAAAAGAAATTACTTCTGAGTGACTCGTGGTGTTGCTTCAATCATATGATTTAATATATGCTTATGCAAACGAAAATGGCGGCATTGCATAAAATTAAATTATATTACTTTTTTAAAAAAAAATTCCACTCTTACTATTACAAAATCTATACTATATTAAAATACGAAAGTCCTTAAAAGCATAATCTATATTATATTACTTCGATGTGGGATCTATTTAAAGAAATATAATAGTAGAATGATTGAAGGTGGAAAATTTTCTGAACTTGTGCTTCTATAATTTATTTGGGAGAAAAAAATATTTATTATAATTATGAACAAGTATGATTTGTTCGAGGAGGTCACATATGCAGTATTATCTCTTGCAAGTGGTTCGACAAAGTTTGTTACTGAAATTATTAAATGCTTTGTAAAATATATGCCTGTAATATTTTTTTTATTTTATTAAATGAAGAATTATGTTTTAATTATGAGGAATTGTTACGTAGTTAATCGTTGAAAAACTTATGTGAGGTAATTCTTCTCAGAGTCGTCGTCTCAACAAGATTGGAGGGCCTAAATTCAAACTTCACAAAAAGAACTTCATTATTTTTTTCTAATTGACATATATAAATGGAATAATATATGATTGTCTCAAGTATAAATGACCAAACATATGACTTTCTCTAGTATGCATATACACATTTGTGTGGATTAGAGGCATTGCCAACTGAACCCCTGTGCTAGCTAGTGTTAATTGGAGTAGTCTGATCATTCTCTTAAAGATATTATCTAGTTGTTCAGATAAACTAAATTGTGCATCTTATTTTCCTTCCATGATACACCATGATGTAAAATAAGCTTAAGTAGAGGTACCATATATATTTCATACGTATTTTTTCAAATAAATTGTGCAGGATTGATTACTTGTCTTTTTGAAAACCATGAAAGGGGAAAATGTATAAATGTAGTTCCAATTCAATTCATTTCTGGCTTAAATATTTATTTTTTAAATCTAACTTCTATTTTAATTTTTATTTCATCTTTAGTATATTTTAGCTGAGAAAATTGAAAACGATAGAAAAATTGTTTTTTTTTTTTTGATTTGCGGAGGAAAAAGAAAAAATCACAAAATATGTTCTTTGAATTTTCTTATATTTAATAGTTAGGTGGTATATTATTTTATTTTTGGTAAATTTATACAACTAAACAGTGTCTAGTGGCGTTTTCTTAAAAATAAAAATAAAAGCTCACAGATAAGTACAAGAAAGGAAGGCTAGATCATACCTTACCAAATCCTTATGAAGTATTTTATTGTTAATTACTCCCTTCGTCCATTTCTAGTTGTCATGTTCGGAAGTCAATTTAACTAAGTTTTCAAAGTTAAATTAGATTACATTAATTTGATATATTAACCAAGAAAAATTAGATATTCAAAAATTATATGGAAAGTACTATAAATTGCAATATTTGTATATCAATATGATGAAAAAATATATGGTAAAATATTAGCCAAAGTTTTTATTGTTTGACTAAAAAAAAAATCATGACAACTAAAAGTGGACGTAAAGATTATTTTTTAAAAAAAAAATAAAAAAATTGAAAAACCTAACCTATAAATTAAGACAGAAAAGACTTTACTCTTACAAAAAAAAAAAAAGACATCGCCAGAGCCATTTTCTTTCCCTAAAACCTAGGAGCATAGGGCGATAAAAATTTCATTCTTTATATTTCAATTCCAGTTTCTAAATCTTAATTATTATTATTTTTGTTGAATATTTTCTTGTTTAAAAAAAGGTGAATCAACGGATAATACTTATGCTAGATTAAAGATTCATCAATTTTTTCGATTTTTTTAAGTACGTTTTTATAGCGTTCATTTATGTGAATGAGTCAAATTTATTTAGTTTAGATTACTTGACATCAAATACTCTCATTTGATTTTAGTTTTTTTTTTAAAAAAAATCACGATTGGTATTTTGATTGTGTGAATGGTTAAAAAAAATCGAAGTTGGAATTGAAATTTTACTGTGAATAGTTTCTTCCGTAATTGTGCATGAAAAGTCCATTTTTTAAAATTAATTTGCATTGAATTTGAGTACTAGTTTTCAAATGGGAATTAATGGGTTCTTGAATCCTCATTCAATTGTACCTTTTAGGGGTTAACAAGAGAAAAGAGAAATATTTCTCTTGACCAATGATACAATAAATGAAAATCCTTTTATTTATAAAAAAAAAATGATTTATATTTAATAAGTTTATGTTTGGGTCCGCCCATCCATTTTTTGTAGTTCCTCTTGCTAAGGTATGTTGCATATGCTTCCTTTGTATTGTTGACAATTATATATATGTTTGTTGATGTTTTGCCTCTCAATCATCTTAGCTTCCTTGCATTTTTTCTAAAGTTTTATTTTTCTCCGAACATTCATCACTAATTTCAATACTTACATCATTATATATATCAATGTTGGTATCATTTTCTTGGTGAAAAAAGAGGAAATATATTAGTTAAATTCTAGCAAGATTATAGAATATGGGAGTTTATTATAAAAGTGACGGTTTGTACTCTAAAAGGTTATTTCTCTAAGAAGTTTTCAAGCTAATTAAGCAAAAAAAAAAATCACCACTTATATATATATATATATATATATATATTTGGCTTTTAGGTATGTACAAAGATGCAATTGGTTTTGATATTATTCATTATGCAATGATGAGTTTTGGGTTAGTAGTGTTTGATTGTGTATCTATAGGAAGTTTCTAGTCGAATTTATTTTATTCCTTGTGAAATGTACACAATAGCCACTACTATCTAAGGATTTCTAAGGAATGAAAAGAAATGTTAAATTGTATATAAAGTGGCTCAAACTAGGTAAAAGAATAAAATAGGGACCAATTTTGGTAGCATTATTATCGCAACTCATAGAGAGAGTAAATTTTCCTTTTCTTAATTTTCTATATATTAAAGCATTGATTGTTGAATTATGACAAAAAGATAAAATGCATTGACTCTTGTATATCATCAGCTAATGAGAGTTGATATTTTCCGAGAGAATATTGATAATGATGAAAAAACGCTATCAAAGACACTTCATCCAATACTAAGTGTCAGCGATCGTTCAATAGTAATATAACCCAACTAAGTGATTTGGGGTTGAGTCCTGAGGGAGTGGTTCGTAATTGAGAATCAATAGGCAAGTAAGAATATGCTCAAGTCAATTATAGCTAAAAATATTTACGAATAAAAGCATGGTTTAAATTATAGGTGACACAAGTGTCAAATATCAAAGGGAGTTGGTTTCAATTATCAACTAAAACAACGAATAACACGAAAACACGAATATAGAGACGGGTTCTTGGGATGTGATTGGATTATGGGCTACGATAGATAATCGGATAATTGCAATTAATAGTGAATAGCTATAAATCAGTGAATAAGCTAGACTTTAATAGGAGTAAACTTTCTCTCGAACAATTTACCCCGAATCAAATTGGTTTCTCTCGAACACCAATAAGCATCAATTAAGAACAACCTTCGCTTTAGTCCATTCATTCTCTCGAACTGAATGTATGGAAAAGGGTTTAGGGTTCACTCTCTCGAATTGAATGTATGGAAAAAGGGTTTAAGGTTCACTCTCTCGAGCTGAACCCATGACAACCCAATACCTACAGACCATTGATTTAGAAATTTTGGTTTTAAAACCTCTCTCTCGAGCAAGCCAAAAACACGAAGTTAGGATTGTATTTGCAACTACAACCCATTAATTTCAACCACAATTCCTGAACGAAATCACTTTTAAACAACATTTACAATATCAATTAACAATACCCAGTAGCCAAATCAACCTATAATCACACCCCAAGAATTGGGGTTTTAGCTAGACATCGTAAAAAGGTAAAAATCGTTACCAAGTTGTGTTTTCATCAACTGGGTAGGATTGATATTGTCTTTACAAAGGTCTAAGATGAAGAATTTTCAACACCCACTTCCTATTTCTTAGAAATGGAAATCTTCAAATCTTCAAAGCTAAGAAAATATTGTCTCTAAACTCAGTTCCCAGCTCTCATACTTGAAAACTGAATAATAATGAAAACTACTGAATGTTAGATACAACTAAGAATTTAAAAACGTATTTATTGACGCCCAAAAATGTGCTGTGAAGGACCATTCGGTGCAGTAAGTTGTGATTGCCGATCCACTCGGCGATCCGCCCTTTGGTCAATTTCATCGCCTTTTTGCTTCAGTCTTCAGGTTTTGTGCTTTAGGCAATATGGCACTACATCGCGGAATCGTTCGGCGACTTGCCAACCGCTCCTTTCGACCGCCGACTTGATTTTCTCCTTCAGGGCTCGGCACACTGGAACATTAGGCGAGATATCAGCCAATCGACAATTCGCCCAATGGATTAGGCGATCCTCAGGTATTCTTTTCTTCGTCCTTTAAGGTGTCTTGTTCCTTTTTGCTCATTAGTGTCCATGCTTTGTTCCTCAATCCAAATACGTGAAATTCAAGGGTTTACATCAGTTATTGGCACAAAAATATGCATTTGGGGACACTAAATCTATTAAAATAAAGCACTAAATGAGTCCAAATCGTGGACTCATCAAATATTCCAAGTAACTATTTTTTATTCGAAATTATAGGGCTTTTATATTGACCTTTTGGCTCATTGTAAATTGTAAGTAGCAAATGTTGAAGATATAATTTTTTTATCCAAACAGTGTTTATATCAATTCAATAAAAACAAAAGAAGCAGTCTTCAATACAATACAGATTCTCACCTTACTTCAACATTTCACCATGATAAATTGATATAATTTAGCCAACAAAATTCACTAAACTTTCTTAATTGTTGATGACAGGCAAACAAAAATACTCATGTCTTTGGAACTTGGATTATATCAATCATCTCTCCAATCCATTCTAGTCAAAACTACGAACATGGAATGTTATCCTTCCATCATAATGAAAAAGTAGAAACTCACCCCCTTTAAAATGCTGCTTCTTTTGAAATTTCTTCCAACATGCACATTGGAAGAATGTCCCATTTTCATCCTCTCATAGTTTCAAGTTCCAATTCTTTCCATGAGTCCCTTTTAGCAAGGTCTTTTCAGTTGTTTCTTCTGTCATATGCTTCACAAAGTCAGCTGAAATCCTCTACAAGAAGGGGAAAAATGACGTTTTTGAGTTAGTGTTCCATTGTCATTTATCAACATAATATATTTTTTGCATGTTCAATGTGACAAAACAATTAGCATACATGGGCAGAGTATGATAAATATATTATAACAGTAAATACTAGTGTTCATTGGAGTATTATTGTAACACCTCTCTATTTGAAAAGAACTAGAAAGAGCTAGAGTTAGAAAGAGTCATTTTTGGAAAGAATTAAAATTTGGAAAATTGGTTAAGTTATGTTAAGATTGAGTTTTGGTCAATTTCAAATGACCATAACTACTAGTTCATGATGAGTTAGGTGTGTTTACAGATACCGTCGGAAAGATCTTTGAATTATCTTTCTAACGTCGCTGAGTTTGTGATTCCGAGTTTGTATGAGTGAGATATGGCCATTGGAAGTTGGATTGTTTGAATAAGGAAAGTCCAATCCGAATTTTTGAGGGGTATTGTGGTCTTTCCACCACCCCCCCAATGACTTAATTTCATTTTTTGGTAATGAGTTGGGCTCGAAGTTTCAAAAAAAGGAATTGAGAATCATCATAGGCTGTGTTTTAAGTGAAGGAGAGAGACAAGACTTGCTAGGAATTGAATCAATAGGCTCAGAGGCATGCCCCGTATCCGCTGCAAAGGAAAGGGAGGGCTTTGATCCATTGTGATTCGCTTTCTTGGTATGGAAAGGTCTCTGCCATAAAAGAGAGAGCTCCTAAGCCTTATTCTGCAGATCAAAGAGCAACGTAATTCCCCATTCATCCAGACGTAAGATGATGCCCGAAATAAGTGAACTAACCTGGCATTCAATCTCTTTTGTCGGGGGCTGAAAAGGAAGCTCGACCTAAGGTCATGGATTTCATCAAGGGACGATCCCTACGAGGTATGTGAGATCCCATAGCATTGAGTTAATTCACCCACGCGTCAATCATGATTCAATTCAGTGAAGTTATGTAGTTTTGAAAGCAAATATTGTGAGTTCTTAATGATAATTCGTTTGAAATCTTGTAGGTTCTTGTTGTTGAAGTTTCTTGAGTTTGATTCATGATTTTAGGTGTATTTAGTTGATACTAAGTGTTTGGGGAAATAACCAAGTGAAATTAGAGGGTTTAGAGTTGAAAAACAAAGAAGAAAAGTCAGAATTCACCTGGGCAAGGGCCTAGGGCGCGGCCCTAGCTAGAGCGCCCCAACAAGGGCTTTGAAGTTTGACCTCTGGGGCACCGCGCCAGCCTGAGCGCCCCAAGTCAGTCTCTGAAATTTCAAGGTTGGCGCCCCGCGCCTCTGAAAGCGCCAAGGACGCTAGTTCTTCCATCTTTTCCCACTTCTTTCCGTACTAGTTCCTTAGCAATGTACCTATGTTTTCCAGTCGAGTTATATACTCTAAGGTACGTCTAAACATTATGAAATCATCCATAAACATGATATCATGAACCTTGAATCCATAATTCAATTCAAGGAAAGTTAAGAGTCAAGTCAAGAGAAGTTCATAGAGTTTTTCAAAAGTTTTTTACAAACGTTTTAACTTTGTTTTAAGGCTTAAGCTTTGAGTTGAGTAAAGAGTGAGAGTAAAGTTCATTTCTTCAAAGATTATATGGGAACTAAGTATTTTCAAGAGTTAAAATGTTTTCACATTTGAGCAAGAAAGGAAACACCGATTTCCAAGAGAGCCTTTGGGCTAGTTTTTGAGTAATTATCTCAAACCAATGAAAGAGTTTTGTTTTTAAAACATATGAGCTGAGTATATTTTGGGAGTAGTATTGAGCACCGATATGGGGACGCGAGTTCGTAATAACTCAAGTCTCCATAAACCATGTAGTCATTATGGGTAGAAAGGATCATACTTTTTAAATGATTCTTTAATGCTTTTTAGCATAGACTAGTGGATCCACTTAGTTGAGGCGTTCTATATGACAGCAAAATATAGGACAGTTCTGGATTTATTATATGAGTAAACTGAGTTGCTATTGTATTTCTTTAATACATTGGGTTGTCATCTACTGTTTTAAATACTTTGCATAAATTGCACCTTTATTAGTGTTTTTACTTTGCATTTGAGTTGAGTATTCATGAGTTGAGTAAAGCCAAGGTAAGTGTTCCTTTCAGATTCCTTTCAAGCTTATGTTATGTTTTGTGTTCCCCTCGCATACTCGTACATTCAATGTACTGATGCCATTAAGCCTGCATTATTTTATGATGTAGACATAGGTAACCAGGATCATCATCCAACGCCTCGTTCATCCAGTTGAGCACTCAGAGTCAGTTGGTAAGCCTCTTTGCTATCCGGAGGACTCCTTTTATCATTTGATTTAGTACTTCAATTTTTAGGATGATCGGGGGTGTTATCTCGATATCCCTCTTTGTTTTAGAGGCTTCATAAATGAGTAGTTATAGTTCTTTTGTCTTTCTATTTTCGGTTGTATACGTTAAGACTTGAGTTGCTATTTTGGCTAAGCTTTATATATTTTTAAGTTATTGCATGAGTTATATTTTGAGACTATCTCTTATGTTTAAGTCTTCCACTAAGTAAGTAAACCAGGCCAAGGGTTCGCTTGGAGCCAGCAATGGTTCTCAAGTGCCAGTCCCCCCGTAGGCTCGGAGTGTGACAAACTTGGTATCAAAGCACAGAGTTCAAGAGTCCTAGGGAGTCTATGAAGTCGTGTCTGTAGAGTCCTAGTTATCGGTATGAAGCACGCCAGATCTATAATTAGGAGGCTGCAATATTTAGGAAATTATTTCACTTCTTTCATACTCATTTCGTGCGATGGAGTTCATCTCTATAAAGTCTCTTTCTAATTCGTGCTTGCGCGTGTCTTTCAGTTAATCATGCCTCCACGAAGAGCTGTCAAAGGTCGTCCTGCTAGGCGTAACCAATGAGTAAGACAAAATGAACATGAAAGACCATATAGATAAGATTTATAGATCTTAAATTAATATTAGTCAGAGTTTACTCTTAATGAGCTCATCTGATGCTTGTTTGATCATACTTATGAATTACACATGCAAATATCTTTGTTGATGGATAGAGTTGAAACTTAAATTCGACTTAAATCGTGAAAAGTCAACTAAATTTTAATTAACGGTTGAAAAGGTGAAACTTGAACTCAATTAATTAGATCAGTAATACTACAATGAATACTAGTANTGGATTTCATCAAGGGGCGATCCCTACGAGGTATGTGAGATAACATAGCATTGGGTTAATTCACCCACGCGTCAATCATGATTCAATTCAGTGAAGTTATGTAGTTTTGAAAGCAAATATTGTGAGTTCTTAATGATAATTCATTTGAAATCTTGTAAGTTCTTGTTGTTGAAGTTTCTTCAGTTTGATTCATGATTTTAGGTGTATTTAGTTGATTCTAAGTGTTTGGGAAAATAACCAAGTGAAATTAGAGGGTTTAGAGTTGAAAAACGAAGAAGAAAAGTCGGAATGCACCTAAGCAAGGGCCTAGGGCGCCGCCCCAGCTAGAGAGCCCCAACAAGGGCTTTGAAGTTTGACCTCTGGGGCAACACGCTAGCCTGAGCGCCCCAAGTCAGTTCTAAAATATCAAGGTTGGCGCCCCGAGCCTCTGAAAGCGCCAGGGACACTAGTTCTTCCATCTTTTCCCACTTCTTTCCGTACTAGTTCCTTAGCAACGTACCTATGTTTTCCAGTCGATTTCTATACTCTAAGGTACGTCTAAATATCATGAAATCATCCATAAACATGATATCATGAACCTTGAATCCATAATTCAATTCAAGGAAAGTTAAGAGTTAAGTCAAGAGAAGTTCATAGAGTTTTTCAAAAGTCTTTTACAAACGTTTTAACTTTGTTTTAAGGCTTAAGCTTTGAGTTGAGTAAATAGTGAGAGTAAAGTTCATTTCTTCAAAGATTATATGGGAACTAAGTATTCCTAAGAGTTAGAATGTTTTCACATTTGAGCAAGAAAGGAAACATCGATTTCCAAGAGAGCCTTTAGGCTAGTTTTTGAGCAATTATCTCAAACCAACGAAAGAGTTTTGTTTTTAAAACATATGAGTTGAGTATATTTTGGGAGTAGTATTGAGCACCGATATGGGGACACGATTTTATAATAACTCAAGTTTCCATAAACCATGTAGTCATCATGGACAGAAAGGATCATACTTTTTAAATGATTCCTTAGTGCTTTTTAGAATATACTAGTGGATCCACTTAGTTGAGGCGTTCTATATGACAGCAAAATATAAGACAGTTTTGGATTTATTATATAAGTAAACTGAGTTGCTATTGTATTTCTTTAATACATTGAGTTGTCATCTACTGTTTTAAATACTTTGTATAAATTGCACCTTTATTGTTGTTTTTACTTTGCATTTGAGTTGAGTATTCATGAGCTGAGTAAAGCCAAGGTAAGTGTTCCATTCAGATTCCTTTCAAGCTTATGTTATGTTTAGTGTTCCCCTCGCATACTCGTACATTCAATGTACTGATGCCATTAAGCCTGCATTATTTTATGATGTAGACATAGGTAACCAGGATCATCATCCAACGCCTCGTTCATCCAGTTGAGCACTCAGAGTCAGTTGGTGAGCCTCTTTGCTATCCGAAGGACTCCCTTTATCATTTGGTTTAGTACTTCAATTTTTAAGATGATCGGGGGTCTTATCTCGATATCTTTCTTTGTTTTAGAGGCTTCATAGATGAGTAGTTATAGTTCTTTAGTCTTTCTGTTTTCAGTTGTATACATTAAGACTTGAGTTGCCATTTTGGCTAAACTTTATATATTTTTAGAAGTGTGACAAACTTGGTATCAGAGCATAGAGTTCAAGAGTCCTAGGGAGTCTATGAAGCCGTGTCTGTAGAGTCCTAGTTATCGGTATGAAGCACGCTACATCTATAATTAGGAGGTTGTAACATTTAGGAAATTATTTCACTTCTTTCATACTCATTTCGTGCGATAGAGTTCATCTCTATAAAGTCTCTTTCTAATTCATACTTGCGCGTGTCTTTCAGTTAATCATGCCTCCACGAAGAGCTGTCAGAGGTCGTCCTGCTAGGCGTAACCAATGAGTAAGACCAAACGAACATGAAAGACCATATAGATAAGATTTATAGATCTTAAATTAATATTAGTCAGAGTTTACTCTTAATGAGCTCATCTGATGCTTGTTTGATCGTACTTATGAATTACACATGCAAATATCTTTGTTGATGGATAGAGTTGAAACTTAAATTCGACTTAAATCGTGAAAAGTCAACTAAATTTTAATTAACGGTTGAAAAGGTGAAACTTGAACTCAATTAATTAGATCAGTAATACTACAATGAATACTAGTATTTACTGCTATAATATCTCTATCATACTTTGCCCATGTATTCTAATTGTTTTCTCGCATTGAACATGCAAAAAATATATTATGTTTTCATATCTTGTAGAGAATTCCAGCAAACTTTGTGAAGCATATGACAGAAGAAGTAGCTGAAACAGTCTTGCTAAAAGGGCATTGTGGAAAGAATTGGAACTTGAAACTACGAGAGGATGAAAATGGGACATGGTGCAGATTGGAAGAAATTTCAAAAGAAGCAGCATTTTGAAGGTGGTGAGTTTCTACTTTTTCATTATGATGGAAGGATGACATTCCATGTTCGTATTTTCGACAAGAATGGATTGGAGAAATGATTGATATAATCCAAGTTTCAAAGAATGGAATATTTTCGTTTACCTGTCACCAACGATTAAGGAAGTTTAGTGAATTTTGTTGGTTAAATTATATGAATTTATAATGGTTAAATGTTGAAAAAAGGTGAGAATCTGTATTGAAGACTGCTTCTTTTGTTTTTATTGAATTGATATAAGCACTATTTGGATAAAAAAATTATCTTCAACATTTGCTACTTACAATTTACGATGAGCCAAAAGGTCAATATAAAAAGCCCTATATTTTCCAATAAAAAATAGTTACTTGGAATATTCACTCGGAAATATCAACTCTCCTTAGCTTATGATATACAAGAGTCAATGCATTTTATCTTTTAGTCATAATTCAACAATCAATGCCTTAATTATAAAAAATTAAGAAAAGGAAAACTTACTCTCTCTTTGAGTTGCAGTAATAATGCTACCAAAATTGATCCTTATTTTATTCTTTTACCTAGTTTGAGCCACTTTATATATAATTTAACATT
Organism: Solanum stenotomum; assembly: GCF_019186545.1. Classification (NCBI taxonomy): domain Eukaryota; kingdom Viridiplantae; phylum Streptophyta; class Magnoliopsida; order Solanales; family Solanaceae; genus Solanum; species Solanum stenotomum. Next base: position 25,824,001 of record NC_064282.1, read on the forward strand.
TCTTTTCATTCCTTAACAATCTTTAGATAGTAGTGGTGATTGTGTACATTTCACAAGGTATAAAACAAATCCGACTAGAAACTTCCTATAGGTACACAATCAAACGCTACCAATCCAAAACTTATCATTGCATAATGAGTAATACCAAAACTAATTCATCTTTGTACATACCTAAAAGCCAAAAATACAGTTTATATATATATATATATATAATTAAAAGTGGAAAGCTTCTAACTTCAAAGTTGAATTGTCATTTTACTTTCATCTAAATACTATTTATATTTTTAATGTACAAAATGTAAAAAGATATTTTAATAACTAATTAGATAATCAATTTTAAAGTATTTATATAATCTTTAAACTATGTAATAAAGATGTAATGGAAGAAAAAAAATCACTCAAATGAATGAAATAACTTACGGTAATTTATTAAGTGAAAGTCTAAGCATTTTAAAACAACTTCTCTTATTTAGTTGTTTGATTTGATTATGCCTGCTAACTACCTGAACATTAAAAGCCTACTTGATCTCACTTGTCAGGATGTGGCAGATACGATCAAAGGAAAGACTCCAAAGAAGATCCGCGAGACCTTAACATTAATTAAGAACGACTTAACACTCGAGGAAGGGGGAGGTTAGGAGGGAAAATGCCTGGACATTTGAGTGAAACCAATGTTTTCATATTTTGGCGCATTATATATATATATATAAACAAATAAATTTGTCCCATCATATGAAAACATTGGCTTCACTCAAATGCCTATGCATTCTCCTTTCTAACCTCCTCTTCTGGAGTCTTCCCTTTGATCATATTTGCCACAGTCTGACAAGTAAGATCAAGCAGACTCTTAAAGTTCAGGTAGCTAGCAACCAAAATCAGATCAACAAATTAAATTTTTAAAAATTGTTTTAAAATGCTTGGACTTTCACCTAGTAAATTGCCATAAGTTATTTCATTTACTAGAATGATTCTTCATCTTTTGTTACATCTTTGTTACATAATATAAAGCAATAAAGTACATATTTGTAACACCTAGAAATTTTTAAGCTAAGACTCAAGTCATTCTTCACTGTGAGTAGGATTTTACCGAGAAATTTAAATTTTTTTAAGTGTCAAGGTCACTACATGTAGCACCTTGAGTTCTAAAAAGAACTAAAGAGAATTCATTCAAGTCAATCCTAGGTTCTTTTAAGTTTTGGGTCAACTTCAAACGACCATAACTTTATGTACAAGATGAGTTAGGAGACCCATAAGATATCAAATGAAAGATCTCCGAGTTCTCTTTCCAACGCCACCGAGTTTGCTAAATTTCTTGTTCGGATGAGAGAGATATGCCCGTTTGAGTTCAGCCTATCCAGTTAAGAAAGTTACCCAAATTAATGAGGGGTATTTTGGTCTTGTTCTTACCCCACTAGCCTAGCTCACTTTTTTGACCTTTTAGGGGACTAAAATGATTGGAATCAGTTTTAGTTATCCCTAAATTATGCTTAGGGTTTTTAGAGGAGTTCAAGAAGAGGAAAAAAGGAGAAAAGGAAGAGCGATCAAGATTCTTGCAATTTTCGAGGGGTTTTCGCCAAGGATCCAATCCTAAGAGGTATGTAACTTTTCATAGTGTTGGGTTCGTTCACCCACACACCAATCATGAATTTCTTTTTCGAATATCATTCACAAGATTGAGTATATTTGAGTTCTTGATGAGTTTTTTTTTAAGTTTGTGATTCATTCTTTAAGTATGAGATTTCGTTGAGTTCTTGTGATGAGACTCTTGAGTTTAAGTATTGCTCAGGAGTGATTTAGAGCATATTTTGTTGTAGTTATATTGGGTCTAACAATCCAAAAGAGTTTGAGGGGAATCGTTCGATCCTAGAGAAGTTAGACACGAAATTGAAGCAAGAAAAATCGTCAGAAAACTGAGCAGGGGGTGGGGCGTAACGCCACTCAGTGCGCCCCAAATCATATTTTGTAGTTTAGGGGTTGGTGCCAGGGTCACCTGCTCCCGTCTTTATTCCATCGTTTGACCCGTTTGAGTTCCTTTAAGGTGTACATTTACTCCTTCTGATTCTAACTACTCTAAACTACATTTAATCATCACGAGATCCTTCATATCATGAATCATAACTCTTGAATTCATAATTCAAATTCAAGAAAGAGTTAAGAGTAGAGTTCAAGAAAGTCTTTGAGTTCAATTGTGAATCCCTTAAGATCGACTATCGATTTGAGCTAAGTTTTGAGGAAGTAAGTATGAGATTGAGAAGAGTTGTACCCATGACTTCTATATTTTCATTGAGACCTATGAGTCGATTTGTTCATCTCCATAATTCCGCATGAACTCCATAATTTTAGTATCTTTGAGAGGAGTAGTATCCTCAAGTTCTAAGTCTTGATCATTGAGTTCCTAATCATTTTGAGATTATATTCCTAATCATGGGACTAGTACATGTTACCCATGAAGGTCTTTGAGCTGAGTTGTTCATGCCCATAATTTCGCATGAACCCTCTGAGTTGAGCATTTTTTAGATGAGTAGTATCATTGAGTCCTTGAGTTCTGGAGTTGTTGAGTTCCAAGTATTGAGTTCTATATATGGTTATTGAAAATCTTGAATTGAGTCGTTCACGTCCATAATTCGGCATGAACCCTATTTTGAGAAGTCTTTTACAATTATTTATAATTTCTTTTAAGACTTGAGTAAATGAGGATAAGGATGAGGAGAGTCAAGTTTGATTTTTCAAAATGATATATGGGAACTAAGTATTCCCAAAAAGTAAATGTTTTTACATTTAAGAAGAGAGGAAACATCGATTTTCAAAAAAGTTCATGAGGAGTTTTTTTTAGTATAATCTTTTTTAAGAGAAACCTTTTGAGTAATAATCTCAAAGTTGAGGATGAGGAAATGTTTTTTAAACATATGAGCATAAGCTATATTATTGGGAGTAGTATTGAGCACCGATATGGGAGAGAGTTCAGACAACTCACAACCCCCATAAATCATGTATGCCAACGTGGGTAGAAAGGCTTATACTTTTTAGATGATTCCTTATTGCTTTTAAGCATAGCTTAGTAGATCCACTTAGTTAAGGATTTCTATACCTATCAAGGTATAAGACAGTTCTGGCAGCGCGGGCGAGACGTTGTATCATCACATAACTCATAGTGATGATTATCGGTTAGAGAATTTCCCAAATAAGAGTTATTATTGTATTTTTACATACAAATTAGTTATTATTGTATTTTTACATATAATTGAGTTGCTATTATTGTTTTACATTTTTCCATATATTTCATCTTTTATTATTGTTTTATCCTTGAGTATCCAGAGTTGAGTATCTTTTTATTGAGTTGAGCCCTATTTCTCTAAGTTGAGTTGAACTATGTTTCACCGAGTTGAGTATCTTATTATTGAGCCTTATTTCTCTGAGTTGAGTTGAACTATGTTTCATTGAGTTGAGTTGAGTGAGTTGAGAAGAGGTAAGTATGATTTTTTTCCATCAGTTCAAGCTTATGTTTATGCTTTAGAATTCTCATTACATGCTTGTACATTTCATTTACTGACGTCATCTGGCCTGCATCTTTTATAATGCAGATACAAGTATTCAAAGTCATCAACAGAAGCTTCGTTGATACCACTTGCAGTTCCAGTCAGCTTTGGTGAGCCTTCTTAAATTTTAGAGGATTTCACCTTTACCTTACAGTTAGTAGTTTTGAGATGTATCTTCTTTGAGTTGTTTTTACAAACTTTGAGTTTATCTATTGAGTATTGTTCAGATTAATTTAAAGTTGAGTATTTGAGTTTATTGAATTTAATTTAGTTCTAAGCTTATGTATGCTTGAGTTAATCTTCCGCTTGTATGAATTCGAGATGAGGGTTCGTTTGCGGACCAGTAATAGTTCTCGAGTGTCAGCCACGTCTAGGGTGTAGGCTCGGTGTCACACCCCGAGCTGTCACGCCCCAAGCTACCCCCGAGACGCGGACACGGGACCTAGGACCACAAGTGATCCCAAGCTAACCCTGCTGGCATGATCATGAGCATACTAAAGATAATAAACTGATGCGGAAGCTAATTCATAATTAAATCTGAAAAGATGGGGAATACCCATATACTATAGCTGAATATATCAAATCTGAGAGTTTAATACAAAAGAAATATCAAACTCAAAACACTAAGCTGAATCTAACTATGTCTGAAATAAGCCTCTAAACTGACTA